>NC_083620.1:18664899-18992399 GCF_963584025.1 Labrus mixtus
TTAGTAGTATTCCAGTGCTGGCATGAATGGAAATTGGCTCAATTATTTTTTATTTTTTGGCGTCAAATTTTGTGATTCCTCAGATCTCTGAGGAATATAGGGCTGACTACTGTATATGTATGTGTTTAAGATGATAGCATACAGTAGTATGCCTGAGGGCCTGCTGAGTTGAATAGTCTATAAAAAGTGTCTCTATAATGAGACTTTCCAGAAATTAAAAAAGTTTGCACAGAATTGCTGAAAACTTGTAAAGTAAGGTGTAGTAGCTTTGAAAGTTCCTTCAATGACTCTCCCATATACACAAAGCTCAAAATGTGTGTGCCACAGGAGAGAAATGGAGTTGTGGTGTGGCGAGATCCAGGGGAGAACTCAGCAGGTGTCGTGGTGACTGACCGGCGTAAGCCAGTGATATTTAACGATGTGTTCTTCTCACATCTCAAAGGCTTTAAGGAATAATTATTGGTCGTAAGTGAACCTGATCTTGTGCGTACTGAAAGGACAGCACATTAGTCTATACTGTCCTGAACTCTATCGCTATCACTTGGAACATCATCCTCCTGTCTAAAATGAGCGCCACAGATGTCAGCGTTTGTCATTTTATTGCTTTTAAATTGTGTGACCCTATAAGAAGGGAGTCATCACAGTCATATAAGTTACTGCTAAAAAGTGCCAGCTTCATTTTGTGATCACGCATAAGAAAGTATATCTACTTAGCACAATCTGCTTAACCCATCTGATATCCTGCTATTTATTTCATAATAAAGGCCTTTCAAACAAATACTACCTGGGGCCTTTAATTCTGAAGAATTAGTCAGGAAATAGAATTTGTTTATCATGTAAGTAACTGCGCTTTAGGGGAACTACATCTAGCAGCCTTTATAAATATCACTGTCACAATTTACAGTCGCTCCTTTGACCACAAGTCCCAGCCACAGCTTCTTGAGCAGTCATGGCTGCCTGGCCAATAGGTATGGCGTTAGATCAGTCTCTTTTTTTAGACTCCCCTGCCGTGGTTCACATCACAAATGCATTTCTTTTAGCAGGGGATTGTCTGTAGCTTATCAGATGTCTCCTTCCTATTCAGCCAATCACAGTAGCGTAGATTCAAGGGTATGATTTAATATGATCACTAAGCACACACACAGTGTTTAACCACCAACCAAGTGTAAGACTATGCAAACAATATAAAGCAATACAACACAACCTTTCAGACTCCCTACAGCATACTGCTGTACTTTTAGTTAAGCCAGTGTCAGAAAACACAAGTCCATTCTGCAATGTAATATGAGGCAATGTTGGAAAAAGAGCGTTTTTTTTAGCTTGATTGAAAACAGCATGTTTTTCCTCTAAACTTGTGCACTTTAGTTTTGTAAATCACAAAATCAAGTATTAACTTATTTTACAGCCAAAATCAGACAAAGGTTAGTATTAATGTAAAATTACATTTAACCTTCAAGTTTCTCCTAAAGTATACAATGTACATGGCAAGTTGGATACTGCGTTGAATGAAGTATTCAAATATCCAGTGTGTGTTTTCACTGAAGAATCTTCCAAACCAGCAACCTTCTCACTTAGCTCAGAGTTACCATATACATGAATGATTGCCTTGTACATCATTAACACCTGACTGAAACAAAGGAGTATCTCTCAGTGGTTATTATTCTGATTCTACTCTTTAGACTACACATAATTAGGGGGGCAGGGTGTTTGCAGATAAAAGGTAACATTTAATGGGATAGTGTGGCAGTGTGACTCAATATTGAGCCGCCTGTGGGCAGGTTTGGTGCTTATCTCTGACTTGTTCTGTGTGGAATTTGCATGTCATAGTGTCCACACAACACTTGTTATTGTGGATTGGATTCAATTGCTCTAAAGATTTGAATGTTTGAATGATTATCTGCCGTGCTGTTTCTACCTTCTACCTTCTCTCTAACACTTTTAAAGGAAAATGAATGTTAAAAGACACTTCGGGGTTAAATTGATTCAGAGTTTATCCTCTTAAATTCTTTAACACCAGTTCAGATTCATTTTCTGTCAATGTCATGTCATGTGAATATGTGACACTATGCCACAGTTTCTTTTTTTTTTTGTATTTTCACTTTCACAGCAGGCAATTAGTTACCAAGCAATCCTGAATCCTTTCAGTGGTTTTTCAAGTTAAACTGTCAAATATTTGCTAGTTTCCAGTTGGTTATTTGTAACAGATTGCAGCCAAAACCTGACCTAAACATATAAGGTGGAGCTCAAATTAAATATTCATACCTTTTGTCTTCTAATAGTACTTTTTATACACTAAAACATCAGGATTTACATTTTGAATTACAAAAAACATTTTAAAAAGAGAATCCCCTTGTTGTGTGCACTGCATCAAACTCAACTCAAACTTTGTGTCATATAAAAAGTAACTTTATGTGAGTGTGGTGTCTCAATTCCCCAACATGCCCTGGTAGGATGACAATTTGAAGAGTTACAAACTGATTAAATCTTCAGAAAAACTTTCTGATGCTTGAACTCACCACTCAGTTTATCTGATAAGATTAAATTTGAACGCAGTGGTTTCATTCCTGTAGCTGGGAGCTTTTGATTTGCATCAGCCTTTGAAATCCATCCGTTAATAACAAGTTTCATTTTCATTCAGGGCAAGAAAATGTATGCAGCTGCTGTGTGATGCCATTTTGCTCCAACACTGTGGAGAATGCATTGTGTTATGGGTGAATTACATAAAGATAAAAAAAAAAACCAGATATTTGTCTTATAAAGTATAGATCAGTTGCAGAAAGTTCTGAATAAGACACCAATCAAACGCTACACACTGTGTTATGAAAAAAACAGAAACATCATGTTTGCCTGGGCTTCCAGCTGCCAGTGATAATGTTATACCTATGAGCAGTACATCGCTGTATAGGTTGTTAGCAAGTCGCCAGTGACAGTCTCATTAAATCTGAGCTTTAATTAATGTTCCCGATTGTTTATTACAAGTGTTGCGTTGTGCATGAGTGCAACCCTTGCACATTCCGACACTGTTAACACAGCAATATGCCCCAGTGGCTATCTTTAGTTATGATCTAGAAATAAAGACGGTGTTTAAATCATTAGGAGCTGGTAGGTTAAATTCAGAAGCTGACGCGGAGCCCGATTTTCCCCTTGAAGAAGTACTGACACGGTGCCTGCAGGTCTGGTCACTTTCATTATAATAGACAGCAGAGAAGATTTGGTTTCTGCTGCAGTCACCAGGCAGCTGCAATCAGGAGCGCCACTCTCTCACGCTCTCACACAGTAATTAGAAACAGAAAGGATGGAGGGACGCACTCACAGTTAACCTTCACATCCCCTTGTTTTATTAGAATCCTCCTGCACAACATGTGTCTTACTTCATGCAAGTTTGCTGTTCTGGTCAAGCTCTTGCTCAAAATGTGTTTGATATCATATTTTTTGGGTGTTTATTATTAAACTGATATTATAGGTTTGAATCTGTACACCTTGTTTAAATTATGCCGATCAGAAAGACGTTTCACTTGCAATTCAGGATCATGCAGGGTTTCTTCATCCATACCACAGCTAATTTTGTATGCCAACGGGGATGCTTGGCATGCCGCCCGCGTGCACTGAGGGAATCCCAAATTCTTGTCGTAGAAAGCACAGGAAGCTTTGACCTCTTTTGAAAGACTATGAATCATCCTGTTATCTGGATCTCCTCAGCAGCAGGGCCTCTCATTCCAACGTATCACTGTCGAGTCAAGGCTCCGTAAATGAAGTGGCACGGCAAGTCGTAATGACATTGCAGTGGCATTCTCAGTCGGTCTCAGATATGCAAACAACATTATGCACCAAACTGGAGAGGAAGTTGATACCGGGGGGGGGGGGGGGGGGGGTGCGCGCTTAAATTGTACAAAAGGTAGGATGATAAGAGAGATCTGTTCAGTATTACTCTATTCTGCCGTGCAGTCCCAGGCTGGGGTAATGAAGCACAGACTGTCATTAGCATGCCCTATGTGCATCTAGTCAAATTACCTCTTGGCCTTGCTGCTGCAACTCAAAACAACCAGCCCTTCAAGTCAGCTGATTAAATGCAGCAAATCCCATCTTTGGCTGATTTTTCTCTTAATTGGTGGTGAAACATCAAACCAAGTTCACACTAAAAATATCACTTGTGGAATTCCTATTCAATGTGCTCTATATTCGACCTCCACAGGGATCTTATGCATCCAGAAACTCTTGGAAGTAGAAAGGACATTTTGAAAGACAGTTGCAACTATAGAAGGTAAACTGATTTCATGGCAGAGCAACAGCTCTCTTACATTCATCTGAGTTAGCATATTCTCACTGCAGCCCCAAAGAGGGATTTGACGGTTTCACTTTGAGCGGTTCTACTCTTTCTGGCAAGCACATTGAGTCTCTGTCCCCAAATTTCCTGCAGATACAATACGATTTAGACTGTAGCATGTCCCTGAATTCTCTTACACTTACTGGCAGAGTGAACTTGGAATAGGTAAAAAAAAAAGGCTTTATTAGCATTTTGTTTGACATTAATCCTGTTTTCTAATTATGCATGTGCTTAAAGGACATTGGATTGATAGATGGAGGAATTTGCACTCCTTTTTCTTATCTGAGTGCAGGAGCAGTATGAGTTACAAAGGTCACTTCCCACCCTCAGACAGACATAATGGATATGTCACTTCCCGTCTTTATTTGTTGTGGCCAGGCCCAGAATTCTTACAGCTGTCACACCACACCACAATCCTGCATCATCAAGCATGAAATAATATGCCCAGCCTTATCTGTTATATATTATAGTTTTAGAGTGGAAACTTGTAGTAGTGGTCCTTATTTTCTTCTTGCCTGCCTTACAAAAGCACAGAATTGGAATACAGCATCGAAGCACACATTTATGCTCCGAAATGTGTCACCAGCCACACGTTTGCAGGCGTAAATGATTGTGTTCATACATGCGCCAAGGGGAAGGACAGCGTAAATCACGGGCAGTGTTCACATGTGGCATAATGCCAAATTGAATTCCTCAGCAAAAAAATAGGTTTAAGCTGGCCCTCTGCCAAAACACTTAGTTTATCTTGCTTATGCCAAATTACATTATTATCCTAGCTGGATTTGATATGGCTTATGCTGTGTAAAGACGGCTAATAATGGCTGTTATAGATGGATTAGAAGATTCCGGATTAAGAGATGTTGAGTAATATACTGTAGTATCTACACTATCACTTCATGTGTGCTTGTCTTTATCATTTCCCCCCCCACAGAGGATAGGTTAGGTAAGATTTTAGACTGCTAATGACTGTGACATTTCCAAATGTCTTGTAAAATGGGGCACATTGGCTCACTTTGAGAGGGAAGATGGGACACCTGGTGGTCCGGAGCTGGCCAGGGGCCCAAGGGATGGGGGGGGAAAAAAAGGGACCAACCTTTTAAAATGAAATGAGATTAGGTCATTCATCCTTGTCTCAGCATTTTCATTGTACAGTTTTGTGCAGAGAAGAGACAAGTTCACAGCAATCTGAGGGCCTCTCACACAAAAACCTCTACTCTAGAGTAAGGTTTCATTCTGCCAATCTATAACATATAGCACATATATGGACACATACTATCGGAGAAGACGGTCTCTCACAGTGTGGGGCTCTTTCTAGCCATGCGTTTGGTCCAGCAATCTCCTACAGTGCAAGGTCAAGCCTTATCTCAGTTAGCACATTGATTCTGTGAAGTCACTTTGTGCAGCGCAACATCTTGGAGGCATTTCTGTGAGAATGAAATGCAGGATGTTGCGCTGCGTACAACTGTTATCTTGCTATCTGCTCGGCTGTTGTTTTCTTAGAAGTAAAAGCATTAATTAATACTTCAGAGTTCCTGGAATACATGCATTATCAATTGAATGGCTAATGAATGCTTCACAAAGCTCAAACATCTTCCCCATCATCCTACAGAACCTCCAGAAATGTTTTTGTATTCCTCCTGACTTAATATTCACATTCCTTCGCTTTGATCAGCTTGCTGTCAGTGGGAAATAACTCATGATGGCGTACCGCTAATCCCTCAGAATCAGTGTTTGCACTGATTAGTATTCTCTACGGGTGAATATTTATAGTATTTAAATTCATAACTACACTGTGCTCAAATAAAGCACCTGACACCAGCACAGAACTAGATTACAGATTTAAGATATTTTTCTTTTTTTCTTAAACTCCTGGCTTGCATTTAATTCCTGCACCTGTCGCTTGATGTCTGCTAGAATAATTACCAACTGACTAAATATCCACAGGCACTCTCAAGTAGGGAATGAATTAATTTTTTGTGAGACTTAAAGGCACAATGTGCAGCATTGCATTAAAATGTCTGAAAATGACTTGACAAATGTTTTATGGAGACACATTTTTTGCTAGAGAAGTGGACTCCACATCTTTTTTTTCAAGGTAATGCTTTGACACCTGAGAGAGTGAAGGAAGAAATCTGTTAACCGTTGCTGGTATACATAACCTGTGGCTGATCATCAGAGTGTAGTTACATAACATGAATAACAGAAATGCACATTACTGGATATACGCAGATTTCTGTTATGCTGGCATTTTTATCTGGCCTATTGCCAGTGCTGATACTGATAAACTGTATGCTGATACAGTGCATACAGTGCACCAGTCTCGTCACTGTAAATGCAGGAATTATTTTCATATTAGAGCAAGACTTGAAGGAGTATTCAGAATTTCCTTAGATCATCTGAATAATCAATGACATGTCATCTTATTGGCCTGTATCAACAGAAGTACTAATTTCCAGCTGAGGCTCATACCTGATTATTACAACACTATTGACCTTTAATTATGGGCATCAATAACATGCCAATGTTATAATGAATCCCTGCTGGGCAAACAAACCATGGTTGCAATATCTACCTTCAAATCGGTGCACTTTTCACGACAGTTCTGAATAGACTGAAGTGCTAAATCATCAAATTAAACTAATTTATTATTCAATGTTAGAATATTAAACAGAATCATGTCCTATACTGACATTTTCTAAAATGAAACTAGCAATGTTGGTTTAGCTTCTGAATTGCAATGTTTTGGTAAATGCTCTCCTGAAATAGTCAGAGAAACGGTTTAAAGCATTCAAGACGCAAATAAAAAACAAAATTTGCAAACTTTTGTACGTTGAAAGAAGCCAAATGGCTGCAGGGATTATGAGCCCTGGTCTAAATCGGTGAGTCAGAGTCTTCAGAGCCCTCCAGTCTTAGACCTCATGTCATTCCTATTTAATATTTTCATTAAAGTGATTACACACAGAACCCTTTATAAAACTCCTGTCATTGTTGTAGCAGATTTAACTCTCTGCCTCCAGGATATGAACTTGGTGATGTTAACCTTTGGTGTGATAAAGATAAATCCCCAGCATGGGAGATACTTCTTTCTCATGAGGACACTACCATCCTGAAAGAGAATGAAAAGATTATTCATACTTAATTTGTGCTTGAATAGTGAAACTAAACCTTCAGAGCTGCTCTGTTAGAGTTGACAGCTTTAATCAGAAGACAAAGATTATTTGAATGTAATTCCCTCTATCCAATCTCTGCACCTTCTACTGTTAGCTGCTTCATTGTTCACAAAGGAATCCAAGTGCAATACCGCTGCAGGCTGTACACTTTACAAACCCAGTCTTAAAAGAATTCTTGTGTTAATCAGTCGAAAGATTTTACTGAGACCCAAATTACCCTCAACAGAGGACAAGAGCTCTTTTCCTTTAAAGGCCCTGACACACCAAGGAGATCCTCGGCCATCGGTTCTAGTTTGATAGCCTGTGACTGGTCGTCGGCCTGGTTTTTGTGGTGTGTGTCCGGCTCTGTTGCTACCCGTCGGCCCTCGTCATCCTTTTTTTGGCCGATTCGACATGTCGGCGTCGGCGGTCAGTGAGATGGATCTCTCTGATTGGCTGTTCAGAGGTTTCATTTATCTTCAGCTTTTGACACAGGTTGAGGAAAGCCGTTTGAGCCTGCCGCTGTAGTATCCATGCTGTCACCCATTAGTGCGGTTTCTCCTTTTTTGTCGCCTCTGCCTCTTCTTTTCTTCTGCCGCTAAAAACCAAGGGCTGACAACGCCAGTGCCATTTTCAACTTTTTATCAGACATTATAGTCGATTAGTAGGCTACCTTTTACATGAGTGGTGCACAACAGCGGTGTCAAAATGGTCTTCTCGTATCATAACAACGAGCTACTGCCGCCCCTCACACATGTGCAGAGCGTACGTGGTGGTTGGCTGTAGTCTTTGCGGTGTGTTCTAGTGCAACTTTTTGGCCAAGACGTGAGGCGACATCACAGTCCTCCTTCGTCACCACTAGTTCTTTGCCCTCTGCTTGGTGTGTCAGGGCCTTTAACTTTACATGTAGCCTGCATGAAAGTAATGTAATCTGACCCTCTTCTTCTGCATACTTGGTCATCCAGGGCTGTGAGTTAGCTTGCTTCTATATATGTAGGTGCTAAGTCTGTTCTCAAGATAGAAGTTCATTGTCGCATTTTCAAATTATCCAAATTATCCACGTGTGACTCAGTGTCTTTTAGATGTCTCCGTTGGGACTAACGTCCTACGTTCAAGCTGCTGATAGTTGCAGCACACAGGCAGAATAATGCTCTATCTCAATGAAATCATAGTTTTAAAAAACGCCAGAGCTCTAAAAACTAAGAATAAAGTCAGCTTGAATATTAAATGTCTGGCTGAAAACTCGTAAAAAACACATTTGCCAGAGTGTTCCATTTGTGCAAGTGAAATATGGTACATATCTAGTTCGATTGAGATGTTTTATGTGGTCCTGAACTAAAAAAAAAATATGGAGAAGTTACAACTTAATATTGGACAGCTGTCAACTGAAAAATACTGAGCCCCTACCTCTTTCGATATTCACATCAAACTTTCTCATCACAGTCTGCTGCTCATGCCCACAGCATTTCTTCAGCTGAAAGATCAAATGCTGTGTCCTGATTTCTGGAGCAGTGCAGTCAGCAAGGAAGTTCTGAGACAGTGTGAAACCCTGTAATGTGCTCTGTATAATCACCACTTTCCGCAGGTTTGTGGGGGATATTATCACAGCAGTTTTGGCCTCAATCTCCTTCTTGTTCTTGTAATGTTGTGAGTGTGCAGTGGAAAGGACTACTAATCATGTTTGTTGGCTTCTCTTGAATTTCAGCCCGACATTATTCACATTTTTCTTTTTTACATTTTCAAAGTTTGTTCCATATTCCAAAAGTTCTTTTGATAAGAGAAACTCTTAAACTGAGTTTAGCCTTTCACATATTGGCATCATAACAAAACAGTTTTTAAAAAGTTAAAAGTTTGTTAGTAATGAGCAGCAGCCGCACAGAATCAAAAGAATAAAGAGAGTAAAAGAGAATATGTTTAATATTCCTATAGGAGCCAGTTTTCTTCCCTTCTGGCTATTTAAGGATAAAAGGCAAGATATGGCGAGTATCATGTGACATAAATCTTCTTGGAAACTGTGTGCCATGCAGTTTTTCTATGCTCTTTTGACAATTACCTAAAACATATGGTTTGTGACCTTATCGTCATTCGGGTGCCCTGATTCAATGTTATGTGCCTTTTTAGTTTAGAGTCCCAACAAAGTTAAAAATAAATAATTACTGCATTTGCTGAGGCGCCAACATGATGGCCATGGAACAACAAGGCAGCCCCAAACTAGATGCTAATGGAATGTAAGTGAATTCATGCTAAAGAATGGCCTTTGGCTTCTGCAGCAACAAAAATTATTCAAAGTAGCGGTTTTATTATATGAATAATGCTGCACCTCTAATCATCACTTTAAATGTCTTTGTACCTTTTGGCTCTGAACGTTTTGTGGTAACAACTATTATCAATTCCTCTTCATAAATGCACAAAGCTCATTACTGGGGATGTCAACGCCACAGTTTTTTTTCAAACACATGAATCCATTTCACCGTAATTGCTGTTGAATTATTAGCAGTGTAGACATTAGCAAATGAAAGTATGAATATCAGTCCACACAGGCTGAGTCCTATGTGGAAAGCCAGCTGACAGCATGATTTAGATAAATGCATACATGCATTAGGAATTCTACTTTTAATTGTCGGTTGCAGTCTTTGGGATACATCTGTGTCATGGGAGATAATTGAATATCACACAGTGCATGTAAAAATACAAGTCGCTATGAATATAATTGTGGATGTTATTGTACTTTAAAGTATGATTGAACAACTCTTGTTATTATAATTTATGTCTGTACCAAAGTGCATTCAATGCTTTATTATAAATCCAGCCCCACACCTGCTGTGTTGAGATCAAATAATACAGATTTCTACATATGAAAACTAGTGTTCCTGTAGTGTGAAATAAGCACTTCCTTTCAAATGTCCTCATCACTGGATCACACTACAACCCCTGGCTATGTATAAAGAACCAATGGAAGAATGATCGCTTTTTTGAAGCGGCATCTGCAGAGCCTGATAAGCTTATTCTAGGTGGTGTTAGTGAATCAAGACCCTTGACTATCTCCACAAGCCCTGTTGCAGTGTCCTGCTCCTCGATGTGCGCCTGGATAAGCTCTGGCCTGCACATCATTTACAGCTTTCAGGAGGGGATAACCAAAAGGATAAAGAAAGAAAATCAGTTATGATACATGTTCCACGGGTCACCACACCCCGCCTGTGAGACCACAGACCTCCCATACCTCCCGTCTCCATTCAGCCGCGTTGTAGCCTGCTTTGAAATGTGGCATACAGTCAGAGTCTCTGGGCTCTGCAGCTGCAGCATGCCCTCTGGCAGGTGTGATGATAGTACAGTGTAAGAAGGGATTTTCAGAGACCTCAGATGCTAGTTTGTTGACAACATGACAACATGGGGATTGTGCTAAGGGAGTCAAGCACCGACAGCCTAGGGCTCAAAAATGACTAACCAGCATGTGTTTGCTGCTGAGACTGGAGCGTGAAATCTGTGTAGGAATACAATTTTGAGTGATGCTAAATCTGACCCATAGCTCTGCACCTTTTTTATCATTCATTGCATTAAAAAGAAAACTTGCCTGGATGAATCAACTTTTAAGCATTGTTGTTGTTTTTCTTTTTGTCTTTTTTTTTTTTTAAAGCAAAAACAACCTTTTAGATTTTTTCATTCAAATATGAAATTTAAAAACGTTATGTGTTTAATTGGTGCGAATACTTTTTCCAGTTAGCGATACTCCCTCAGTGATGCACACAGAATAAACAAATGGCTAAAAAAAAGCAAATGTAATAGGAGCATTTCAGCACTGCCCCATCTGTGTCTGGTTTAATGAACAGCAACATCGTTTTGATGTATAATAAACTTACGCTTAATAATCATTGAGTTTGTTGGAGAAATTGAAAGGCTATAAATGGGGCAGCTGTAGCTCAGTTGGTAGAGTCGGTCGCCTCTCAACTGGATGGTCCGGGGTTCGATCCCAGGCTCATGCGGCCACATGTCTGATGTGTCTTTGGGTAAGACACTTAACCCCTAGTTGCTCCTGCTGCTTTGTCGTTGGTGTATGAATGGATGAATACCGATGGACACTTTACATAGAGCAGCCTCTACCATCACTGTGTGAATGTGGTGTGAATGGGTAGGTGTGACCTCTGACCTGCTGGGAAAAAGCCCTTTGAGAAGTCGGAGGATTAGAGAAGCTTTGCACAAGCTCAAGTCCATTTACCACTTCTCATAAATTGTTGCATCCAAAACAACAATATTACATCAAGTCAATTTTTTGGGGGGGCTAAAATTTCCACCATTTGCAGAAAGATTTGAAGAGTTATGTATGATGGAGTTCTTCAGAGTACCCCGTTGAGCACTGCTACCCAAAATTAAGGCTGACAACTAACAGCTGGAGAACCATGCAACCCTTTAATGAAAACATAAAAAAAACAACTTGTGTCAGACTATATTTTCTGAATATCTCCCTGCTGCCTGTTTGTGTATGTGTTTACTACAGTTGAACATTTGCGGGATGCTTGAATAATGAACTGTCAATGTTGATCAGTATTTAGTGTCCTCATAAAAACTAGCCTAATAAACCTACATTTAAACCAACAATGCATGGGCCCAACATTTGTTCAAGATGAACCAGGGGAAAAAAAAAAAAAAAACACCCTCATCACTTTGTGTGAGGAAAAAAAACAGAACAGCCAGAATTCCTATTTCACTGTGGCCTGCAGGTTACACCTGACATTTATAAAGGTTGAGCTGAATGTGACACCTCGGGAACAAGTTAAGAGAGAGACCTTAAAGTCAAACACGGGCTTTTCTTCTCACTTTAAAAGTGAAAAACAGATAAAGCTTTCCTCAATTTTTAAGTGCTGTTTCCATCACTCCAGAACAGGCCACAGTAAGTTTTATCTCCTATCTCTATTGTGATGTCCTTTGAAGTCGGTGCAAGATGGAAAAGTTTGTATCTCAGAATATAAGAAGATAAATCTGAGGCATGAGGGGAAATTGGAGAAAAAAACAACAGAGCAGCTCTGCTTCATATTGCAGCTATTTCAAACACAAGCACACAGGTAAGGTTATCAGTTTACTGCGCATATTGCTGTTACCAATTTGGTTTCCCTTTATACGGGCATATTGTTTTTTTTAGAAATCAATGAATTTTTGATGGAGTCGCTCCATTTATTGCTGGCAATGAGCTGAATAACAATGCTATTACCTGCCATAAACGGACACATTTACAGGGATCAGAACGTGCACAAACTCTGGGAGCAATTTCTCCACAACACAAAATACTTAACAGTGTGTGTTTGTGTGCAGAGGCGTGGGCGTGTGCATTTGTGTGCTAATGGGAAGCTAAATCATGCTGCCTCGTCTTCATCACTGCAATGAATGACCAAGATTGCATTTTCAGAGCAGCTTTCCTCCCTCCAATGAGACTTTTTGGCTGCACTGTCTTGTGCAATCTCTGCTTTTATAATTCCCCTGTAGACATACCAGGTAAACATGTGGCACATGTGTTTGTTTATTTTTCTGCTTTTCAGAGGTGTGCTTTGTTGACAAACTGCTCGAGCATCTGCTCTAAAAGAGAACAGAGCCTTACTGTTAAAGACTTAACAGATGTTATTAGTGTTTCATCACAAAGGCAAGAATGAATATTCATCTGCATATTTTTTTTTACAGATATTCATAAATTACAGCAGCAGCCAGCAAAAGCGTTACTTGCAGTAATTAGTCTAACGATGAACAGCATTTTTGGCCTTGCTTTGTTAAACTGAACGTGGATGTAATAATCCCTCAGAATCCTGTCGCTGATGACTTTGATTTGTTTTGTGTCTTTTCTGCAAAAAAAATTAAGTGAACTGAAAAATAAAAAACAGTTATTTGGAAGGTTAACCCTGAATCTCTTCATTTTGTGTGTACTGCTTCCAATGCAACACATCCAAAGTAAATAATCAGGTTTGTGTTACCCGATCCAATAAAAGAGAATTCTTGCTGCTGCACCAATACTCCTTTCTTCTGCAAAGATGTTTTCACAGTGAAGGTGTAATGAGCTCTTGTTAAGAGGCTAGACATGAGGAAAATGGATCCAGAAATAATATCTGTATCAGATGCTTAACTGTGGTGTGGATAATGTAACAGTGTTGGTGACAGGACAGTTGTAAGGCCTGAATATCTTTCGGTGAAGTGGATATTATGACTGCATTAGCACACATTGATGTGTTGGGGTGTTGGAGGATGTCATCCTTGCTGGCTTCTTTGTCAGCTCAAAGCTTTGCTAACTTTGCTTTGTTTAGTCGGTGTGGAGACACACATGTAAGCAGTCCCACTCTCATCGCCATCATCTGTGGCTTTTGGCTTTCTGAAAAACTTTTTTTACATCCGCATTTCTTAGCCTCAAGTCACACAGACTGTGTCTGTGTTAATGACAGGTGTCTAGTTAACATGTGTTATAGTGTCAAGCATCAGAACATTGCTTTGTTGCGTTATGTTGTTTTTGCACTGCTTAGTGTTGTGCTGTCCAGGATACTCCTTCACAGGGTTCAACTTAAACAAGTGACTCAAACAAGCCTTCTGACATTAGATTTATACTATAGAAAACATCCACAGAATCATGTTATTTCGGGGTATTGCATTTTCACTGGTCTTGCAATTTAATTTGATTACGATGATCCTGGTAACGATTTGATTTGATTTAAAATCAGATGGGTTCAAATCTCAATTTTCTACAATAGTGCACATGGCCTCTTTTTCATCAGTGAAGACATGCAGTAGGGTAGATATGAATTCCTATTTTATTATTTAGAAATGAATGTCATGGTAAATGTCTTTACATCGTAAACCATAATAAATAAATGATTGAATGAAGTAGGTACAGCGAGCTGGAAAATCTACAAGCAATAATGGATTATGTTTTGTCACTGCATGGATCCAGAATCATCAACATCCGCATTGAGGTGCATCAAAAACAATAAATTCAACAGCCATACTGTTTTTTTTTTAAAGCAACCTTTCTTTACTTTCTACTTTTTCCATGTAAAACTGTTTTACTCTCCTAGTCTCAAATAAATGTACTGGTAACTCAACTTTTTATTCATTTTTTGAATACCAAAATGTTAAAATCTCATAAATACATGCAGCCTGAGACAACATGTTGACCTCATTTTAATGTTTAATGAGCCCAGAAGGTTGAAAACTACAGACTGAGAGCACAGTTCATAGAATAACCTGCTACATAAAGTATCCTGCAGATTGACATTGCCTTTTTTTTTACGCCACTCCACTCTGAAATGCTGTTTAATCAACTTCAAATACCACACACCACACACATTAACAAAGTGATACCATCCCATTGCTATTTTAATTCTAATCATTATTTCCTGTTATTGTTATTACATAATTACAGCTTTTCAAACCATCATTTCCGATTCATCTTTTTCCTTTTTTTTCATGTGAACCATTGGTGCATGTCATTTTCTTAAAGCATTCTCGGCTGCATTTGTGTTTTATTTTTAGGAGCAGCCATAAAATCTATTCCACAATGATTCTAATTGTTTGAAAAGAAACAATTGCTTGAAGTAAAAAATACAATTAGAGTTGCACTGATTTGTTTGGAGTGGGCATGCTTATAACTACTTGATAGCAGCTGTTTGTTGTTACATTTTAATGTAATTGTGCCACTGGATTGATTAAAAAATACACAGTGGTAATAAATAGGCCGTTAGTGATGAAACAAATCTAATTGGTTGATATATTGTAAGGCATAACACGTCGGAGACAATCTTTTATAGCTAAATGGTCTTATTAAGTGACGTATAAGCATACGTTAAATAAAAAGAGTTTCTCCCTTTGAGGATTTGTAATGTACTAGGTGTTGATCTGAACTGATTTTCAAGGCTTAATAAGCTTGTCAACAGTAACACTGTAGTCATCTGCATAAAGTGATGCAATCATTCCTACAGCTCAGCAACACCTGAAAATGATCACCACGACTCAGCCCGACTATTTCTGGATCTTGATACTAAAAAAATAAAAATAAAATAAATGTCACACTGCGTCCTCCTTCTGTTCTTACAATCGTGTCTGATCAGGGCAGATTGGAAGAACTCATTTTGCCTTGATAAACATGTAAATACATGCAAATTCCTCCTGCACCGCTGTTACACTTAAGATTTTCAGTCCACATTTTGCTCTGCAGTAATGGATTTTGACCCTGGCGTCTCAGTGGGTGAATCAGGAAGCCTCTGTAAGGAGTCCTGTTGCAGATCTGATGAAACCAGAGATGGGGGCACGGGGAGGAGTACCACAAGCTTCTTTGATCTCAATCTACTTGAATGAGGGCTGGCATAAATTGCCGCATCCACTATCAGCAGTGAAAATCAAATGAGATCTACAAAGCATGGGGCCTAGTTCAACTGATGTGCTCTAACTATTGGCAGGGTCCAGTGAGATATCATTAACGTGGTTGTAGTGGGAAGGGACTGATAAGACTGACAGAAAGGATGCTGAAATGAGATAGCTGATTGTTTAGGTCCCTCTAATACTTTGCCCTTTTATTTTGTCTTTTTCACCTCTCTCTCTCTTTCACTCTGTCCCTGCAGGGTGACAATGGGAGATGTATGTGGCGTGTAGATATTTCACAGGAAGTAAGTGGCAGATAACAAATAACATTAACAAGCAGGCAGTGCGCTTTGTAGGTCAGCAAGTTTGGCAGCGAGTTTAACTACATCACTGTCAAACTATCTCCTTGAAACCTCTCTGTACACTTTTAAGATTGTTGGCTGACACACTCTGTAGCCTGAAGCGAGTGTTCCCAGCTATAGATGTATTATTTTCAGAGCAAACAATGATTTTCCTATGAGAAAATACTCAATGTGGCCTGCCAAGAAAACACTCTTTTTTTTATTTTTCCTGCAAAAGATGCAGTACAATCAATCTCAACCATCGCCTTTCCCTGATGATGAGCTCACAATCCCTCTCACTAAAATTTGGTTTGGGATTTTCCGCCTACCCATGCATACACTGCACATCAATAAGACAATGCAAACAGGGCAAACTTTACAATTGTGAGGGAGTAATGCTCTTTTTCAAGGAAAAACATCTCTGCAGATTTCTCAAGCATCCAAGGACTCTGTTGAAGATTAAAGGGATGACTCAAGTTAATTGTTTTATCGTGTTATTTGAGGTGAGATGTGACTGCTGGAATCATAAAACGATGCTGTAGAGGGATAGACGATATTATTTAGCAACTAGCCCCGAGGAGCTTCCAAGCCCCTGAAGTAGGTGGCCAAATACAAATCAGAAAGAACTTAAATGCAACTCTACACAGATTTCTTAACTGTTGTGCTTTCAATATATGAAAAAGATGAATGTATTAGAAGTCCTCTTTTAAAGTTATTCTTTAAAAATGTAAAAGAAACACAAACTGATTTATTGATATAACTTTACCCCTACATTCCACCTGAGCGGACACACAATGCACATGTATCTAGTGGAAGCTCTGGGTTATTGTCAGACAAAGTCTGACATTTGTTTTGTATCTCAACATACATTTCAGCATTTCAACATTAAAATTAAAAGGGGCTGGGGCGCTGGTGGTTCAGCGGTTAGTGCGCGCGCCCCATGTATGGAGGCTATAGTCTTCCAAATCCCACCTGTGGCTCCTTTCCCGCATGTACTATCTCTCCATTAAAAAAAAAAAGGTACAGAATGCTCAAAAATAAATCTTAAAAAAAAAAAAAAAAGGGCCTATTGATTAGGTCACACCCCATGAACAGAATTTTTAAGTCCATCCTGCCTGACAGAAAATATATGAAAAAAGATTGCAATGTGCTACTTTTATTAATCATGGCAATTAGTGCTGCTGGGTCCAGCAGAGCTAGTGGATGCTTGTCAACAGTCCAGAAAAGAGTACCGGATTCCTTCATTCTAAGGAATGCTGCAGTGTCCTGTTGAAAGCTGTTTTACTGCTAGATCATATATAATTATATTAAAATATATGTTGCTCTATTGACTACTAGACAAGCCATTAAGCCTTGTAAACAGTGTCACGTTTAAAATAAGTCAAAGCCAAAGTGGCAGGTAGAATAAAAAGTACATTTCCACAGCTGCGCTGGTTATCATAGCTGTTATGTGATGTGCCCCATGTACAGAGGCTATCGTTCTTTGCTGCAGTGGCTGTGGATTTGCTGCATGTCATCCTCCCCTTCCATGTAAACATTTCCTGTCTCTCTTCAGCTGTCTTTTCCAATAAAAATGCAAAAATGCCGCAAAACATCAGCTGGCTGAGAGGACGGTATAGATAGTACACAGTCGTGTTTATGTTCACTGCCATGTGTCAGAGCGGCAAGAGTACGCAACACTTGGTGGGTGAAGCTTTCTGGTCTGCTCGCTCTCGCTGACTATTGCAGGTATTCCGTTGGAGGCAGCTTGGTCTAGAATCCTAAATATCAAACATGTGATTGGGGAGGCTCCAACATAGCAGTAAAATAATGAAACTGACACCAGACAATTAAAGATTATTTGAACCAATAATTAAAAAACCTAAGGCTGTTACATTGAAGACCGTTGTGGAATATTGTGGGCACATTTAAACTGTCGGGCGATCCTAGCACCCATACAAATCAGTGCTGACTTAACATAGACGATTCCTTTCGTTAAATTCGATTGAGTTAATTTAACTGTGAATGCTGCTGAGCTGATGTTTCCTGTTTTTTTAAGCTTTAGCATCTCATTACCTCATTACATCCACCCCCGCTCTGAGCAGGAGAGCAGGGTCTTGACGTGGCATAAACAATACATTTAGGAACAAATGAACAATTAAACTTTTTCAGCTCCCAGCAGATTACAAGCACAGTGTCTGGTCCTGCATTGAAATTCCAGCCCTGTAAAGAAGACACAAACACAAGGTGGAAAGATAACAAGCTGGCGGGTAATCTCCCTCTAAATGTGTGAGAGGCAGGTGTTTCCTGTAATAAAAAAGATGAGGACAACACAGCAAGATCAAAGCACATTGCTCCATAAATTCTGCCATGTCATTCTGCATTCAGTGTGTCCCTAAAGCTGGAAATGTTAGAACACAGATTTGTGATTTTAATTGAATCCTTGAGTCAGTATTGATGCAGACAAAGGCTGTTGGTTTTTTTATGGTTTGGGCTATCAACATTAACTTTATGTGGTTAAAGGATAACACATTGCAGCATCCGGAAACATTAAGAGAAAAGTTCCTCTGCAGAAGTCACCCCTGCATTTAAGAAAGGGCAGTGAATAAGTGAATGGGATGTTGAGTGAAGTAGCTTTAAATCGATTCTATCAGAAGATACAGGGCCACTGAGGGGACAAAATGGAGTGCATTGTTTTCAGCGGGTGACACCTTAATCTGCAGCAACCACAAATCTTCTATTCTGGGAGGAATGGAGGGCTCCTTTTTAGCTTTTCTTCCTCGCTGTTCACCAGGAGGCATTTCAGAGTCTCTCTGCTGTCTAGACTGGATGTAACATCTTTTGATCAAAAGAAAAAGGCGAAAAAAAGACAGGATACCAACATTTCTATGACCCATTTTAATCCTGAATCAGTTGCACAACGTCTGTGGAGAATTTTTCGGAGACTTTCAGGCCGATTACACAGAAGTTAGAGAAATAAACGGATGGGTCGAACTCTGTGGTATTGCTTTTAAAAACAGAAGAACCAAAGGCCTCATTCCTATTTGTTTTCCTATCATTTAACCCGATAAAAACGAGCCTTTCACACTGCTGCTTGTTATCCAAAAAGTTAGTCTGTAGTGAAGTTAGTTTAGATCTGTGAAAGCAAATATGAGATGATGACTTTTCTTTAAAAAAGAAAAGGCCAACATCATTCTATAAATATGCAGTTCCCTAACACTCCCTCTGTAATGAGAAAAAGATTTGATTTCAGACAGGAAAAAATATACTCCAACAAACACAATTAAAGCAGTTCCTCTTTGCCGTACACAATCTGCACCCTGAAAGCAAACAGTTGAGTTGCTTTGTTTTGTTTTGTTGATGCCGATAGCTTTAAAATGCAGGTCGTTTCCCTGCAGACGACATCTGAAACGGGAGGCCACATGATCCTGTCTCCACTGATTACCTGCTGCGTTGTTCAGCAATTACTTTGGCTAATAATTTGATTGAAAAGAAGAATATCTGCGGCAGAGTCTTCTTGATCCATCCTGATGGAGATATCAACACAGCTGTCGGGTTTTACACCCCTTACAGCTCCTATCAGTGCCTATTTGCACATTGTTTATGAAGCCGTAAACTGATTCGACAGGAGCCAAGAGTCTTTGTGTGTCTCTGCGTGTTTGTGTTGTGTGTGTGAACAAGCGGTGTGTAGAATTATGCTGGAGTGTTGCAGTGACCGGCCATGGCATCACAGGATTAAATATCCATTGTTGATTACATATTTGTCCGCTTTTTTGGAAGGTCTGACTATTTGTTGGCTGTTCTAATTTAACAAAGCGTTCTGGGCACTATTGGCAAAGAGCACAGCAATAAAATGTTGACAAATTCTCGAAAGAAAGACTTTCACCATGAAAAATAACAGGTTTGTAATTGTTCTGCATGCACATTTAAACAGTTGTTTCATGCATAACATTAGGCCAGTTGTTTTCAGTATTGACAAACAAGCATTAACGATTCAAGTGACATTTTTTGGAGAAAATTATTACAAGTAATTACAGAAGGGAAATTGCTGGTTGAAGTTGCATAAATAGTCCAGTCACAGCTGTCTCCTATCTCAGCTGGAAACCTATTCAGGTGTTGAATACATTTCCATTGCAGGATCTTTTATAAAAAGGAAACAAAAGGTACAACAATGCTGAGAAAATGGCCACATCAATTAGTTTAAATGTAGTTGTATTATATTGTAGTCTGACTTGTGGCATTTAGTCATTTTGAGTATCTTTGTGTGAACTGATTTGGCTTGGCTTCTGTTTCAATGATGTGTTTATATTGTACTACATTGTATATTGAGTACATTTGTCTTCATAGTTTAAATTCAGCTTGAAAAATAAATCCCTAAATAATAATAAGTAACCTCCAACTAGAGCAAAATATTTGCTGGAAAAAAAATACCTGAAGTGGTACAAAACAGTTTTGTATCATCGGTGTCTGATTTATCAAAAAATAAGCTTGTCTCTGGAAAAACACTTTTAGAGTGTGTTTGCTTAAAGGTCACATCTTCTCATTTTCAACAACTTTAATAAGTCAGAGAAAACCCCAAAACCTGTCTGTGAAGTTTCTTGATAAAAATCCACTCTGATCCATTTTATCAGGCCTTTTATACAACCCCTCTATTTCAGCCCTGCTCAGAACAGACTGGTTCTGTGTCTATAGCTTGAAATACAAATTAGCTGTGTCATGCTATATTGTTTGCAGTGGACAGGCAGACTCAGAACAAACACCTAGCTGTGGGAGTGTCACTCACCTGGGGGAGGAGTTACTGCCCTTTGTGATGTCATGAAGGGAAAATCTCCAAACGGGCTGTTTGAGTACACATTTTCTGAAAAGTGGAGCAGGCAAAGGTTGGAGTTATGGACTTTTCTTATAATTTGGGGGATTGAAGACAGGCTAGGGACTCATGTTAGCGTTAGAAAAAAACATGGTAAAGTGTATTTTTTGCCAAATACCTTTAGAGGACCTTTGAAACAACTGTTAGCTAATTTTCCATCTTAAAAAAATCAAACCCTTCTTTCAAACCCCTTGCGCTTCTTTCTCCACATTAACAATGTAATATACAAACTTAAAATCGGATTGAATTGATGGAACTGTGTGACAGTGTACGGTTACAACAGTTAAAGGCTTTATATGCCATTTTTTGATCCAGCAGATGTCGCCCTTGAGCACCAGCATGAAACCAAAACAACTCGTGGTGCATTGTTGTGTTAGCATGCTAATGCTAGCGATCTTTATTATGCTCGTATCTTCACACTGCATGTAAATTTACCCGAAATGACCGTGATCTAGAAATGCTTACGTGACATTCAATTAAGCAGTGAGTACAGTATGTTATTCTTCTTTTCTCTAGTCCCTCAATTAAACAACTTTTATTTGCGAGGGGAGGAATCAGACGCCGTCCCGGTACTATAAACAAACTGAAGATAGGACTCGGAAAACTCGGAAAACATCACAGACAGTGGGACTCGGGTGTTACAACCATTGTAGACAGTCATGACTCACAGAGTTATTTTCAGAGGATATACTTGATTTCTATTACATTTAAGTGTGAAAAATTGCATATAAAGCCTTTAATGGTTGCAGTGAAGACAGGAAATAAAATGTTGAACATTTTATCAAACTAATTGTTAAGTCATTGTTGAAAACATGAGTAGGTGATATTTTCAAACTAACGTAAAAAGGCATACCCCGTGCAGTACTAGAACCTACACTAGGCTATTGTTTTATTGATAAAAGTGTGCTTTCTGACTGAGGTAGTGATGGTGTTTTGGCACAATGATGGAATTTGGAGAATTATTTGTGGCATTTCCAGCAGTTTAAGTAACTTCCAGCTTGAAATAACACAGAACAACAAGTAGAAGTGAAATGTTTACAGCAATTCTTAACAATCGTATCACATCTGGCACAATTATATCTATCATAATTCTTCAAGAGCAAAACGGATGAATCGAGTTTCTATCACCTTCTGTTTGACAGGTGTGCACCTTCAGTGCATCAAAGGAGAGTCAATCAAAGTGTTTCAAGATTTAGTAAACAAGCAACACATAAAAGTGTATGTTTGTAATTTCTTTGATACGTTCAGTCATCAAAGATAAAAGACCCCTGTTTCCATTCATGTATAATGAAAAGTGTCTGCCCCCTCCACTGTGCCCTTTTCCATCATAACACATATACATGAAAGCAGCAGCTGCTTTTAGTTGAAATTAACACCACGGCCTGATTTGATAAATGCTTGTGTGCAGCATTAAGCATATGAATCTGCTCATCTAGAGGAAATATCCTAAAAAGGGTGAAGTAAGGTGACAGCTTAGCCAGCTTGTTTAGTACGCGGATGGAAATGCTGTTTTTCTATTTATGCCGGGCATGACACACCAACCCCCCCGAGCAACTCAGTGAGTGGGAGAGGGAGGGGGCAGGGCAGACACAGTTGTTTGACAGTAATTATTCTGTCTTAAGTAGAAGGGTGTTAGCATTAAAACTGTTTTGCTGCAGATGTTTAGCCCCCCTCTCTCTTTCTCATAGACTAGACTGCCCTTAGTTATGAGGGGAAGTCCTGACACGCACAGAATCCCTTTTGACAAATTGAGGCCACTGGGAAATAAAATTGCAGTCGTGTGTACAGAGCTATGACATACTGCAGCGAACCGAGTGCTTGGACTGTTAACAGTTTTTTTGACCACACTCTGAAGTCCACTCTAGTCTCTGTTCAGCGTGTCCCCTCTCTCTACTTCATCCCCCCATCCCCTCCCTCCCATCCCCCCCCCCCCTCCCTCTCTCCCTCCCAGGCTCTGGATCAGGATTGTTGTGCGTCAAGAAGCTCGACTAGACCTGCCAGATTTCCTTTTTTTCTGCAAATTGACATCAGGACCCTGCCAGGCGATATGAGATCCAGTCTGCCAGCTTTTTAACTGATACCCAGTTCTACAGTAATCAGCACTGACAGCTCATTGTGAGTCAGGGAAAACTTGCATCTGAAATCATGTGCGCATACAGTAATTATAGCCGGTACAGCCAGCATGTGTCACATGTGCCTCTTAGTCGATAAGGATATACAGTGAAAAGACTGTCCTTCAGTTTCTAGAAAGCTGAGACCCTGGTTCTGCTTGTGAGCATCTGTCTCAGCTGAAGTGTTCTTGAACAAAAAAGTTTAACTTTGACCCTGCAGCCTGGCCTCTCTGTGCAGGATAAAAAAATGTATTTTCAAATTGTAATGAAGGCAAAGCAGATATTATAAGTTTGAACACAATTTTCTTGCATTTACTATCACCAAAATGCCAGTATATGGCTGCAGACCGTGATATTATTTTCAGGTGTTCATCTTGAACTCGGGGGACTTAACTGCCGGTTACTTTCTTCTAGAGTGCAGGACAAACAAAGTACCAAAAGTCTTAGCATCCCATGCTTGTATACCACTGTGATGTTGCTGTTACTTTCCCTGCAGTGGCGTGGGAGTTACAAATCTCCTACGTTTTTCCCCACACAGTATGACAGTTCACAATATGTCCATCCAACTGTATTCATTAGACATGGTATCACTGTGGTTGTGTATTCCATGTTATACTGTAATTCAGCATATTAGTCAGCAGAGAGACTGACTACCAGACAGAGATGATGAGAAAATCAGCTGTTGGTGGTAAAGGACATATGGGATATGGAGAAAACACATTTTCATGAACTAATGTTGCTGTTTTTAACAGTTTTTTGCAGGATTTCCACGTTCATGCTGCATAGGTTTTTGCTTTGGTTTTTTGTTGGAAATTTTTAGGGGATTGGAAGAGTTTGGGCTGTAACCAATTCAAATGCTAATCAATATCTGCAGCATCTCCCTCCTTTACTAAGTTTATTTTTTTTAATTTATGATTATTTTATTTTACTTTTGATGCAAAAGGACAGTGACGATAGAAAGGAAATATGGGTGTGGGGAAAACAGAGTGGTTATGACATGCATAAAATGGTAATTGACCTCATTTGAAATACTGGCTTATGTGGCAAGGACTCCGTTTCTGTAAATGGGGAATGCTATATCATGTATGTAGAATCAAAAAGCACACTGGTGGTTGTTTCAAGGTAAGATACTCTGGGGTTGCATGAACTCCTGCTAATCAAAATGTCAAATATTTTCTTTGAGCTGAGATATTGCGTTAGAGACAGGTGGTGTGACACAGGTAGGTGCGTCTGAAAATAATAGAGGCTTATTCTGGTTCAATGTAATGGGCTAATAAAAAAATGGATTGGTCGCAGCTTGATGCAAAATTCAAATAAGTGTCTTCTAGCAACACAATTACCCAGCATAAACATTTTCAGGGTAATTTAAAGTTGTTTGCGTGGGAGCTGGTTACACGTCGCTCCTGTGTGAGCTGCCGTGAGAGGGCCGGTCCTTTGGCTATAAGTGGAAGGTTATAATGAGGAAACTGGTGTGCACATGCTGAACAGTGATAGCCTGTGGGTTTTTTGACAGTGTGGTGTTGCCTTGAGTCAGGTGAAAAGTTGGGATGGTTCTAGGGCATGACAGCTGGGAATAAAAAAAATAAAAAAAAAAGGGAAGAAAAGGAAAAATAGAGGGGTGTTGATTATGAAAGGAGCAGGGTGGTGAAGGGCTCTTGCTGGGGGCAGAAGAGTCCTCTTTCAGGGGATTTGACACTTTGCACCCACACCTACTTATAGACCTTCATGTCTGATTGGCGAGGGAAAAAAAATTGTCTCACTCCATTATGAAGCCTTGACTGACCGGGATTTCTGCATGTGAGACAGACAACACATATGAGGTTTATTTCATGAAGCATCATGGAGCAGAAAGGCTGCAGTGTTGTAAATTGAAAATAAATTCCTCTGTTGGATTGAAAACATGAAGGACCACTGTAAAAGTATCCTTTTCATAAACGGATATTAGCATTTTTTTAAAGCAATTAGCAAATTATTAAAAAAAAAAAAAAAAAAAAGGCAGTACAGTGATCACCCTGTTCCGGGTCTTGCTTTATGAGCAGTGCTTTGTTATATGCAGGGTTTTATTGGTTGTAATGGGGGTGTTGGTGATCACACAGCTGCTGTAAGCCAAGATTGTCTTATGGTGTTATGTGTTTGTGTCAAATTGAATTCTAGTCCTGTAATATTGATTTTGTGTGGTGCTTAAGATCACTGGCAGATGGCCAACAGCCCATAGTTCTGTCTCATACTGAGACAAAGACTGTGTGTGTTTACTGCATTATTTGTCCATTTGAAACATTGTAGGGGGTTGTGGGCACGATTATAGCCAAAGCTAATAATGCCAGGCAAAAGACAGAAAGTGACATCATAAGGTGATAGGATTTATTTGTTTAAAGGAGCAATATGTAACTCTGACACCTAGCGTTTCAAATGGGTATTGCTGTTCAAATTCAAAACATTGGAGTGAGCTGACTCTTTTTAGGTCGGGTAGAATCAGTTATATCGGAACAAGTTTGCTTGTCCGCTTTCATCAATGCAACACCTGTTGGTTTGCCGTTTGCCTGGCAAACCGAGGGTTGTCGACAATTTAAAACCCCCTACCTTCTCTGGTCACGACAAAAACAAACCTTTCCGCCCTGGAATGGAATCTTAGGAGGACGTACTGGCTGCAGCGTTGTTGACAGATTAGCCAGCACTTCAGCAAAACATGTTTCTTTATTGTCTGATGATAAAGTAAGATCATTTTATGGTTTTATTCAGTAGATATCGTACAGATTGGTCCTTTATAGTTACACTTTATGTGTATAAAGTACATATTTACCATTTACATGTTTATTCTAAGCAATAATATTTTTGTATATTGGATCATTTTGCCATTATAGAGCCCCTCAATATATCTTTCTCCAATTCAATTCAATTCAAAAAACTTTATTTGTCCCCGGGGGGCAATTCAAAACATTCCTTTTAGCATTTTTCATAAAAACTCACGCTGACAGACAGTTATGTCTTATTGCTCCATTACAGATTGTTAAATTTGCTGCTTTGCAGGTCGAACCGACCTGAATCCCTCTTGCAATTTCAGTTGTAAGTGTGATCCCCAGATGTGGTTTCCTGCTTCTCTGTTCTGAACGAGACATTGTGAGAATTTCGCAAGACTTGGCCAGAACCTGACATCATGTGTTAGAGCAAAGCATGGAGCAAAGTTATTGGACATGCCCATACCGGCAGCTCTTTCAAGGACAAGTCTGCAGAAGCTCTCTCAAATTGAAGCCTGTGCCTTCAGAAGAAAGCACATCTTTCCGTATCATAGAGACCGTCCTAACATGTTTGAAGAGCGAGAGGGACCAATGGCTAATCAGCCGATTCAGACAGCCAAGGCATCTGTTGCTGCAACTATGTTATTCCCTGGAACAGCATCTAAGCCCCCAGACAACTCGCTCTTTTTTGCCTTTTGGGGGCCATCTCTTGCAACTTCTATTTGTCTTCACCTCACTGCTCTCGTCTTGATACACCAATCGGATATCCTTTTATTGAGAGATGGGGGCGTAGTAGTATGCTGATTGCAGTTTGCGGGCATGTGCCTGTCAATTTAAAATGATTCTGTTTCACTAGCAAATGCAAGGTGGTGAGAACAAAATTGGCCAGTGCGCAGGTGTCATGAATCTGAAGGCGATTTTGCGTGTGCACTTTTTTTATGCACCAAGCACAGAGTAGGAACATTTCTATACATATATTAGTGAAAGAGGCCCAATGTGTCTTTTTATGTCAAGATGAATTGTACAAGCAAGAAAAGGGCACAGACATGGGTGTGTGTTTTGCACAAATCTATGCATGCAAACTTGGGAAGAACAACATATTTTCTATGAAAACAACCCTTTCAAAGAGAAGATCGTGTGGTGGGGCATATACATTGACGACGTAATGGTGTTTTTTACGGGCTCAGAAAATGAGCTCTCAGACTTTCATGTTTATGTAAATCTGAAGTTGAGAACTGAATATATGATGGGCTGATATTGCGAGACAGTTTTCAGAAATATGGTCATGCTCTTATATGGTTAGATCACGTCACACAGCTAATAACTTTATATCTGTACAGCCCACTGTGAGCTGCTGTTGACAACTATTGATAATTTTATTCCAATATCACTCTAACCCATCTCTACAACATAAATATTTACTAAATTTAAAGGAGAAGGCAGTTGACATGGTCATTAATAGCTGCTTGCTTTTCTTTTCATAGTTTGAAACTACTCAACATGAATATTTAATGTGAAATTAAGATATGACATATACAAAACTGCCAGAACTTCATGTTTCTACTCTATTTTCCGTCAGAAAACGTTGGCTTGTGCAATGATCGTACTTTGCATGAGCAGTCAACAACACACTAACGGTTTGGGAATACTTGCTGTCATAAGACAACACAGAGGTTACCCTCTACACCACAGTGCATGTGCCACTGCCTCTACCTGTTATCAGCTGTAACAGATGTTGACAGCGATGTGGATTGCCTACATAAGAGCAACAAAAGCAAACTCTGCACTGAAGTACAGAAACTCAAGTGTTTGAAATACATAAAGATCCTTTTAAAGCTGCCTCATCTGTCAGTATTTATGAATACATATTTATATCAATTCTTCTGAATCTTTTCTTGATGTAAAAGCATTTGAACAAAGAACTAAACCTGAGACCTCTCTGACATGTTGTGACTGGTTTGAACAAAAAGCTATCTTTTCTGGAAAGTAAACATTATTTGGTGTAGCACAGATTTTCTTTTGGTCTAACTATGTTTTCAAAGCCTCAGACTTCTCTTGCAGCACCTTGTTGGGATCAATCCTTGTTCTAAAACCATCAATTTAACCAACCCAATGTCAGAGAATACAAAAAAAAAAATGGAAGAATGTGACATGTTCACTTTAGTGGGCGAAAGACATGTTATTTACATTGATGCAAAAACAGAAAACAGTCTGCAAATCCTCATCTTTGAAAACGTTTTGCATAGCTGCCATTTAATTTAATTAAACATTTCACTGATTACATTTTTTGTCACTACTTTAATTTCACTGCTAGATAAATTGCCATGCACAATTCTTGTATGATAACCATTTTTCCGCCTGCACTAAAAATGTCTTCTTAAGGCAGTTATTTACTGGCGGGGCTTTCTAGGTAGCTCAGGCCAAATCATCCCCCCCCCCCCCCCCCCAAAAAAGAAAGAAAAACAAAACCACACACTGACAACCAATTTTTCCCATTCATTTCCGGCCAACATTTAATTTAGTTAAGTCAGAATAGCTGTGAGTGAAGCAGGACTCCAAGTAAGCAGGATTCTCTCAGGACATCCTTATCATCTATTCTTTCATTTGTCCAAGGCGAGGTTTGAGACCCTGAAATTCATGGGGATTAATGTCTGCTGTGATAACCGACCGGATGTGCCGTTAGACTTGAAGCTGCAATCCACAGGACCGCTGAACCATGACGCCCTTGCAAACTATTTCATTATTTTTTTTTAGGAATTAAATAAAAGGGAAATAACTAAATAAAAAAATGATAAATGGAGGGACAAGGACGATAAAAAGGAGAACATTTGGTCTAATTCAAAATGTTGGTCGTGTAGGTGAAGTAAAAATTGGGAAACCTTATCCTCTCTGCAAAAGCTGAGGCACTTGATTCTTCAAAGAAGGGGTCAGGCTGCCCTCATCACTGAGAGGTGGGTTTCATTAAGTTGTCATCTTTGGCTGATGTAACGTGCTGTGTGTGTGTGTGTGTGTGTGTGTGTGTGTGTGTGTGTGTGTGTGTGTGTGTGTGTGTGTGTGTGTGTGTGTGTGTGTGTGGTGTCGCTCTCCAGGGTGCTGAAATTCTCCTCATGACTGAGGCTGTGACTGTGTTCACTCGAGCTTATAGTGGGAAAACACTGCAACACATACAGTCCCCACAATCATGTGACACGATTATTGATGTGGTTTTTAGAAGTACATTCAAATGTTTAATTCCCAGGGCTATGGCTATGGTGTTATTGTGAACGGCACCATCGGTCAATTGTCTTTCAAAACTGTCGCCACAGCTTAGCAGCCATATCGATTCTGTAACTTCTGCATCAATACATGGTTTTGCAAGGAGCACATGATGATATATATTGCCATATTGAGCACAGCCCCATGTCTTATCCGTAGATGCCCTAAATTTAATAAAGCAAATCATCAATAGAGAATATTAGAGAAAGCAAAGAAAGCAATTGGACTTTTCCCCCTAAATTGTAAGACTCTTAAGGGGCGTTGATCGCAGAAAAAAAAAGAAGAGCAGACAGGTAAACATGTGTAATCCAATAAGTTAAATACCAACCAATCAAAGAAGGTACTCCATCACACTGATAAAACCATCACTAAGATCCATTTTGACCATAAATCACACCTGCTTATTGTGTTATAACATTTCCAAAACAATGTTGAAAGAAAAATAAATGAATGCCGATCAGTTAATGGCAGTTAAACATTTTGAGTGAGGGTCTCATTGACCAGGTGGTTTCAATAGAAATTAGGTTATTGAAAAGGAATTTTCAAAGTGAAACTAGTCTGCTTTCTGGTGTCATCGTTGTTTACTTTGACCTCGACTCACAATGTCAAATATATCTGCAGCTTATGTGTCGAGGTCTTATACGGTGACACACACACATATACCAATGCTTTCCAGATATCAGCGATGATTGTCTGACCTTTTAATATAACTCACAGAGGTGAATGCTAAAGCTTTCCCTGAGTGACGAATCAAACAGCACTCAGTAAATGGTGTCTAATGGCCTAAGGTTAGAAGCAGCAATGGGACCATACATGATAGCTCCATTAAGTGTGGGCAGCAGGATTACCTCCAGTGTTAAATAATGGAGAAAGGCCACCTTTTACTGAAACAAAGTCCAACTCCACTAACATTATAACCTTTTATCTCATAAAACATTGACTTCCAGGCAAAAAATGACAACTTTATCTTATATTAAATGACTGTTTATCAGGATTTTATCTGTTACCTGAATTGATGGCAGCCGCTTGATCATTTCTTGAGTTTGAAGCTAACAACAATTCATTCTAAATAAATCTGCTGATTGTAAAATCAGCAGAGAAAGGCTTTCAAAGGTTTAAAGGCTTAGTATATGAGACCCTAAAACTTGATTTTATTATCATTTATGGTAGAAATAAATTAGCATACCCTGTATAAAATATCAAAACACCTCCCAATTTATTTTCTGCAATCAACTTATCTGTTAATCCACTTCATGTGGCAGCTACCTTTGAGGGATCCAAAGATAGAACAACATTGATTGTATAATGAATAGCATAAACATATTTAGAAAAAAACATTCATTAAGTAATTGATATCCGATCTTCTGCTTTTACTTTATTTCATATATGGCAGACATAAAAAAAAAAGAGCAGCAAAGACAGCAACAAGATAGAAAAAAAAGCCGGTAGTCGACAGATTCTGTGTGCCGGAGACGCCGCTAATGGAAATTTTATGCTGCCTTTTGGACTCTTAACAGAGGAGGAATAAATTCACGGCTGTGTTAGCGCATTGAGAAAAGAAAATGGTGAACCGATGATTGAAGCAATTAGTGCCATTTAATTTAATTGTCCACATATTCCCATTTAATTGCCCCGCTCATCCATGTCATTCTAGCAGGATGAAGAAAAGAAATGTGTTTACAAACAGTCAATGTCCCTTGAGCCTAGTAGGAATTGATGGTGGTGACACTGCAATGCATTTTTCATTACAATAAATTAACCTCCAGCTGACAAAGATTATACGAGAACAAGCATACCTTAGAAAAATCACACACACACACACACACAAGGCAAGGCAAATTTATTTATATAGCACATTTCAGCAACATGGCAATTCAAAGTGCCTCACACATGTATTATGTATTATACTTTAGAAGAGAATGTATTGGTGACAAAACCATTTCTGCCACAAATATCCCATGATATTTTGGTCACATACACTTTTAACTATTATCATGCACAATTTCTCCATTTTGAGTTGTAGTAAAGTATTTCTATCCTTGTAGTAAAAATATAGTACTTATTTGAGTTTCACCATTCCTGCAAATTACACCCCCTACTTTAAATAAAAATGTTTTTCTCCTCATTTGTGTTGCATGGTGCGAAGTGCACCCATTAAAATCTAACCTGTCATAAGCAGAGCTTTCACACCTATAATGCCTCACTGTAGTCTCCACTGCACAAGAAATACAGCACGGCTCATGAGGCGGCATTTGGCAATAAGCAGTGGCTTTTTTTTTGTTGCGGATCCACAGGGCTATAACTGCGATAATACCACAGTGACATCATTTGAGAAACTAAACTGCATCATTATAACAACTCTTTGTTTATGGGATTTCTCCGCGGTGCACACCAACAAAGAAGACAGCGTTGCGGGCAAAGCATTGAGGTTTGTCTGTGCTAATCACGCTGCCAAGACTGCTGATTACATCCACAATAATCAATGCCACACTGTTAATAGAAAAAGAGAGAAAAATGAAAATTCACACCATCTAAGAGAGGTTTTTACCTGAAACACACTCGCGGAGCAGATGATCAGATGAGAGATTTTACCTGTCAGGCCCTACAATTACATTTTTAAGCAGCAGTAAATCAGGTGTGTCCATGTTTGCGGTTGCCGCTACCTATTGGAAAGAGATCAGGATGAAATATTGGTATTGCCTCTCTGGGGCTGAGAAGATGCTTGTTTCAGCATGTTGTGCATGTCACCCTTCCTCACCACAGCCCCAATTAATGCTGCCTTGACAAATCTCCCAGAGAGTGGGACTCATATTTTCCAACGCTTGAAGGGCGTTCACTCACCCTGGCCCTCACATTGACCCAGCTCCGGCTCACATTTATTACCTATTCACATGGCGTGACACATGTAATCCACTCTGTATTCACAGACTGACCCCAGGATGTCATATATCTTCACACCGCACGCCATCTGTCACTCGTTTACCCATCAAATACGTATTTATTTATATCCAATATAAGACAGGGGTTGAATAAAAAGAGTAAATCTGTCAAGCAAAGCAATACTGAGGAATAATGAACTACTCTATCACAGTAATGTACAATAACACTTAATTTAATGAGTACATAATGTTCTAATAATTTGCAATATGACTGTTAAACTTATTTGTGTGGGTCCTGGGGGGAATCAGCTGTTCTTAGGTGGGCCTCAAAGAAAAAGGGTTTTCTTTACTGCTCTGTTGAGTAGTAGTAATGTTAAATAGTTTGTTAAGAGCGTTTAAACTGCATAGATGTTAGACTACTTTTTTTGAACAGTCGACATAGAATACATATTCTTCGCTCGGCGTTGGATATCTTTTTTCCAAACCAACATTGACATCCAGCGTTGGCCTCTAAAATGCCTACAGACTTGAAAATATGTCCGCATGTCTCCTCACATTTCCTGTATTTTGACAGTTCTCTTCAGACTTTTTCACAGTTTACTCCGTGCACATGAGTGCGCCGCAAAGTGCAGCCGTATAAGTGAACCTCATGAAACCCATGACCCGTGATGATCAGCTGGGCTTTTTGAGACGGTTTAGATGTTTTTATCTTTTCTTTACTTCACAGAAGTTACCCTCTCCCTGTAATATTTTGGCACGTTAACCCCTTTGCTATGTTGCAGAACTCCGATGATTCTACCTGAAGGGTGAAAATCATTGTTCAAGCTCAGTCAAATGCAGCACGGGTACTTTATCATCTTTCAAACATTTGTGTGCAACTCAAGTGAGATAAGTGTGTAAATGGTTTTAAATATATCGACCAGCAGCCTACGTTGAAGATTATACGTTTCATTTCCTTAATTGTCCAATCTGTGAGTGATTCATTTTCACACATTTAACGAGTAATGTCCTCTAGACTCGTGCCTCTAAAGACTTTTAATAGATCTTGACATCATAATGTGATAATACTTCCTTTGGAGCTGACTGTAACATGTTTTTTTTATCTTGCAACATGCCGTCCAATTACGTGTTTAAGAAAACATGCATGTTAAAATTGTATCATCCTTGAAAGAGCTGACATAATGAAGCAAAACAGATATTATTGAGCCACAGATTTAACTTTCAAGCAAACTACATATTACTTTTCAAAAGCCACATTGAATCCAAATAATCTTTCTTCTAGCTTTGAATGAGGATGAATGATTTATTTTTCTGGCCAGACTATAACCAGCACACAAAACATGTCTCAGAGGAGACAGACTAAGTGGGAGAAAAAAAGCAAGGTGAATTATTTCAGGAGACCAGCACTGTCTGATGTCGCGCGGCCCAAGTGAATATAGCTTTGTTCCATTGAATTCAGTGCTGATGCATGTCACTGCCAGTCTGCGAATCAAAAGAATATTATGAATCCCATTATGTGATGCCCCATCACAATCCCCTGAAGGTCAGAAAGGGATCATAGAGGTTTCTAACATATTACACCCAGGCTGCTTTAGAAAGCCTAATCTCAAAGTCCCCAGAGTCCTATAGAATACTATGTGAATTAAATTTCAGTTACATCATAACCTCGACTTTTAGAGCGTAATTGAGACCCAGGCAGAGCTGTGAAAGAGATCAGATCTATCTCTGTGGTTACACAGTGTAGTAACCTTCACAGTGACCAATCACAGAGGTTAAAGAGGAATTAATAGAAGGATGTCATGACCTGAATGTAGGCCGCTGCAAGGAGACAGGGGTGAAAATAAAAGCTTAACTCGACAGCCCAAACCCCAGTTTCCTCCTGAAAATGATGTTGCTGCTGCACGCAAATGAAAAAACAGAGCTGCCAACCAACCACACTTTTAAACTTTCAAGGTGATACCTGTTTCTTTGTATCAGCAGGAACCTGTTGCCAAGGGAACAGAATTACTTGACTGTTGATAAAGAATGTCAGGCAATCAAGAGGGAGCTGGAGGCGCTGAAGCACACTCTGATAGGGCGGCACCTCCACCCCCTCCTCCTCCTCCTCCTCCTCCTACTCCTCCTCTGAAGGAGGATGTGGGAAACCTGACAGTCCATCAGCTACTTCATGGATACCGGTCAAATTCACTGTGATCAGCGCCGCACGCCTGTCATCGTCTAAATGTCTCTATCTGAGCACGACTGGCGCAGCATAAGCGATGTAAAGCAAAGGCATTCATAATGACAGTGATTACCTGATAAAAATAGACCCTGGGAAGGTCACCTGCAAGGCAGAGGCAGTTTTACAGACCGAGGCTGCTAACAAATGTCAGTATGCCACTCTCTGAAGACTTCAACTGAATAGACAGTTAAACCAAAGATCTATAGCTTGGCATTTTTCTCTTTGCCTTTCTACAGGGCTCAGCAGGCTGTGTGGTTTCAGGGGAGGGCTGTCAGACCTGCACACACAGGGCCCCATCTTTATGTAACATACCGGATTTGATGCTGCTTGTTTCAAGTAGGGACTCTCACATCCACTTGTGGTCAAGTGAACAAAATCCGTCGGAGAAATATTTTTTAAAAACGCTCTGTGATCTAGAGGCAGTTATACTCTTATATGTTTGATATGGTGCACCCCTGTGTCTGGATGTATTCGTGTGAATACAAAAAAACATGCATAATGTATAATGTTTCTCTTTTAAAGTGGTATTTATGGAGGAAGAATGTGCAGTGAAAATGCACGCACATGATATTCTACAGCTATGTGCAGGCGATATGATAAGATGGGGATCAAATGTAACATGAGAGTTTTTTATCTTTGTTTTGATGGTTTGCCAGTTTCACTGATGATATTATCATTTTTTGCCGTCATTACACAGATCTACATTGTCACTGGATGGTGCATTTATGAACCATGTTTCTAAATAAGTAATTTAATTTTATATTTCGAGTAAGCTGTCATTTTCTTTTGTCTATGATCTTTTTTTTGGATAATCAGTTGTGATGAGCATTAGTCATTAATCATTAATTATCTTGCTGTATAGATGAATGATTGTGATTTAGAGGGGTTTAATCAGTGGTTCAGGCACTACATTATACGTAGACTTGTGTATTTGCGCTGTTTGAGCAGATAATCACTCTTTTAAAAATGATGTTGCACTTGATGTTTTTTTTATTCTTGGACATGTCAGAGACATGAACAAAAGGATCGATATGCAAACATGTGATCAAGGGCATCTTTTGTTTATTCATTGTTACTGTGGAGGTGGACATTTTTCTCCCTATTCTACAGCTGAGGTGTAGAAAAGACAATCTTTCTGAACGAGGCATACCAGGCGTTATTAAATCTGATAGGGAGTATGTGCATTCGAATGTCTCTCTTTGTGCAAATACAGTTAACGTGTTGAATCCTTGCTGAGTTATTATTATTATTTTCATCATGCAGCTTTGTCTGCTTACTGCTCTCATGACAACCAGTGTCCGTTTAAAGGTCACATAAAAACTGTGTATAAACTCACACATTTTGAATAGCTGTGGGATTACTAATGCAAAGGTCATGTCAAAACATTCGGTCTGAACTAAGTGTGATGTAAGTTCAAATGTAAATTCACAAAATGCTCGCCTTGATGAGCCTGTGATTGTCTCGGTGATACATGAATTATTCCTCCTTAAGGTTTAATTGATTCCTCGTCTGACGCATGTTTTACTATCAGTGAAGTTGAAACTATTTGATGATGCTTGGAGATGTCAGGAAAACCCTCTATCCTAAAACCATCTTGATATTTGATAGTTTTAACCATATCAAAAGTTTTGTCTTCCTGTTCCTGTTAACCCTTTATTCAAGTATTAAATGAGCTGCTGAACTCCAGAAATATATGATCAAAAGATCCACAGAGTCCCTTTGCATCTTTAAGAAAAAGCTGAAGACCCAGCTCTTTCATGAACACCAAAGAGCTAAAAGATACTATTGATGACGATAATGATGATGATGATGATGATGATGATGATGATGATGATGGTTTTGTTTGATAATGACGATATTTAGGATGGTTTTGACGCTGATTAGAACTCTCAAGAACAGCTGCTGATGTTGTGCCTCTACATTGCCTGTCAGTACCTTTGTCTAATCAGACTTAAGCTGCTCGTATGCACTTACTGACGTTGTTTGCTGCTCTCTAGATCCCATCTTGTTTTGTACTTTCTCTCTGCTCTGCTGTACATCGCTTTGGTTAAAAACGTCTGCTAAATGAATTGTAGAATTGTAGAAAGATGGAATATGACTCTCTGAGGGGCCTCTAAAAGGTAAAAATAAATGATCCGCTGTCCTTACACGTGCATACGATTATTTCAAGTTGAAAGTAATGATACGTTTATTATGTCCCTTTTCCATGAGATTCCATTACACTGACAAAAAAGCCAAAGAGGTTAAAATGATCATGAATATATTAGGTTTACCATCATTTCTCTATTAGTGGGATGTCCCCATTTACAGATTTTTTTTTTTTTGTCTTTTTTGAATGTTTAATTCGATGGTATGAAAAGTGATGAAAGCTGAGTGCACAGCTCGCTCCACACTCATCTGAATCATGCTCAGTTCATAAAACTGTAAGCAGCAAATTGGAAGTAATTATGCCCCACTTAGCACAGAATCACCTCTCTGAAGACTCTCACAAGCTCAAATGTTTATATAACATCCTTCATTTCATTTTCACATTTGTTTGTTTCATTGAAATTACCATTTAAAATGATAACGTGGCGTTCAATGACTACATTCTGCTCTCATTTGGATGACATGAAAGCAAGAGTTAAGGTAATACTAGAGAGTTTTAAAAAAAAAACAACGTCTCTTTGGTGTTTCTCTGCATGAAAATTCATTGACGGTGTGATGTGGAGCCATGTTTAGAAGATTCTTGGCAGGATGGTGCGGAAAATTCCGTGTGCAACAAAAGAGACTGCCAATTTAGCGCTGCGCCACAATCCGCTAAATTAATAACCTTGACTAAATGACTGGTGCTCAGATTTGGATTCATGCAGAGCTTAGTCTGGATCATCTAAATGGAGGTTTATAACTTTTAGAACTACAGAGGTATTAAGTGACTGTAACTAATAGAAGCTGTAAAGTCTAATAGGGGAATGTTCTGATGGATTTGAACTGATCCTGTTTAGTCTTCTTATTTAACGGTGTTCTGTGATGCACACTTTCAGATTTATTAGGAATATTTGAGACACTTTTTCACATCTTAATAATAACCTGCATTTGGTAAACCTGCAAAGCCTCCTGAATCAGTCAATACTAAAACATTTCTCACAGCATGAAAGTCACGTCCAAATATGTGTGGACATGTTTTGATTCCTGGGGATCTCATATTTAAACCAAGCCTTATAAGTCCTCCACGCCTCTGAATAAGCTTTCCATCAGATTTTTGTCTCGAGCCTTGCTGCAGGGTTTCAGTCTGTTCATCCCTCAGAGCGTTAACATAAGGCCTGGCCTCACAGTCGGTAGTTGAGTTCATCCTGAAGGTGGTGGATAGCGTAGAGGTTGGGGTCAAGTTCCACAACATCAAACTCAGATTATTGTGACTGTTAAACCTTGCTTTATGCACAGGGCAGAGGCTTACACAACAGTTGAGTATGGAGGAAAAATATGTCTTTATTTATTCACAGCTTCTATCAAGAATTTACCAAATGCAGACAAGAAGTTGGTGAGTGATACATTTTGTTTTTCTTTCACCTGGGAAACAATCAGAAATGAAAATGATTATTCAGTATTTTATTACATCTGAATCAGCTAACATCCTTCTGTCCTGATTCTCTTTTTTCTTGTAAACGCCTACAACATGACCTGAACGCCTAATCTAACATCCGGTAAATAATGAAATGCCAATGACCTGACGGCAAAGTAGACTTGCAAGAAGAGAAAACAGCTTAGACTAGGGGCAGTGAATGACTTCTTTATCTGCAAACCAAGGGCACATAAATGTCAGCCTGCTGGTTGCAACATATTTGGTGTTTAATTCCAACAAGTCAGCTACAGTTGAATATGATTTAAATTAGCTTGCCTTTACTTTTAAATTGCTCAAGCACAAATAAAGCAAATTACTTATCCTGTGTCTTTAATCCCAGTTCAAACAGACCACTTATATTAGCAGACTTAGTCTGGATTTGATTTGAAGATATTTGTTGATAATGAGCCAGTCAGGTACTAAGCTCTGCGTGCACAGAAGGTGCCTATTTCAATACCAGACAGGGGTGTGTCCAAAGGGGTGGTCAGGGGTGGCATGGGCCCCTCTAGACATCTGATTGGCCACCCCAAAAATCCTAAACTGTTATTGGCTTCTAGCCCTGTAAGAGGCGGGACTTATGTTTATACCAATTATAATCTTTTTTTTTTGCAAAGGCTCACAGTATTTTTCTTAACATACTCAAAATTGCTCTAATAATGTTTTCCATCCATCTATGTGCATTTTTAGTAGTATTTTGAATAAGACCATGTTTCTGCATTAAGTATCTAAATGATCTTTTTGCCCCCATTTGTTTTACTTTCATTGGCTGTCATTTACTTCCAACAAAGCTGCATTCATCAAGGAGCCAAATAAAGAATTATCCTTCGCAGAAAAAAAGGTTTCCAATGTGTTTATTTAGCCAAGACAGCATCCAGTTTTCTAGACCCATTTGTTTTACTGCTGAGGTAAATAAAAATTTCACTTACAAATTTCACCTAATTAATCCACTTGGTCGATCACAAGCCATAAATGAATTGAATCTATTTCTGTTTGGACTGTAGGCTGTGACAGATACATCACTCAGTTCTTTTAGGAATAGAATAGATGCTTTGATAGAGTCAAGCTCAACAGGGTCTTCTTTCCCCCGCTGATTCCGTTTGATTCCACTTTCATCACTAAGTAACACTAACCTCTAATGATTTGTCATCGTGGTGCCTTTGGTCTCACATAAGATTTCCATCCTTCCACTCACATGAACTGAAAGAACAAGCTGTCAAAACACTTGTTTCTAGCTGTAGATTGAAAAGCTCAGCTGTTCAGGATCTATCTTCTGCTGCGAATGTTGAATTCATTTAAATGTTGCTTGAAAACATGAGACATCCTTCTTTGAGATTCACATTTTTGATAGTTGTGTTTCAGTTGTTACACACATTAAAACAAATATTCTGGTTAAAAATCATCAGTGTTGGTAAGTGTCACTTTAAAAAGTAACTTTACGTTACAAGATCAATGTGATTAAAAGGTAACTGATAAGTTACTGCATTACCAACGCGTTAAGCGAACTCTCAAGTTAACCAGAGTTTCAGCCCCATGCTGGTTAAATGGTTCAGACCCCGAGTAGCTGACTGTACATCTGCCTTTAAATGTATCGACTCTACTGTCATCGCATGGCCTCTCCTACAGCCCTTCTTACAGTCCATGATCTGTAACTCTGCCACCCAATAAGAGGAATGATAGATGCAATTAAACATATAACAAAATATATATGTTATATATAACAGCTACCTGTCCAGAAGAAGAGAAGCAGAATCTCCAGAAGCTTCCGGGATTTCTTTTCATGTCTTTTGAGGCGACAAAGGAAGATAATGCAGCTTTTTCTTTCAGTAACAGATTACTCTTATGAAGAAGCAACTATTAACAGAGGACTTGGATTTGCGTAACTATCGGTTACGTTCATCGTCACGTCAAAAAGTTAATCTGAGTACTCTAACGGATTACTTTGTAACGCCTTACCCCTTAGCTGTAAATGATTAACAACCACTCTTATCTAAAATATAAAGCTAGAGCCTGGACATGGTTAGCTTAGCTTTGCATTAAATGTGGAGAAATGGAGACTGCTTCCTGTCACTCTCCAAAGTGACAAAAATCTTCCTACAAGAACCTATTTTGTAACCCTGGAACAAAACAAGGCTAGCTGATTGCCCCTAATTTATGGACTTCATGCTAGGCTAACCATCTCCTAGCTGGAAGTTGTATTTAATGGACCGATAACAGAGGTATAATTCTTCTTTGCTCACTCGAAAAAGAAATGTATTACCGAAATTGTTGAATTCTTTGTGTAGTAATTTATAAAAATATAGGTTATATAACAATTTTTTTTCGATGTAACAATTTGTCATTAAGGACTGTTGTGTGGCTCATCAACATATAAAGTGCAGTATAATAAAAATAAATAAATACAAGAATTAAAATTAGATTCAATCAAACGTTTTCTTCAGTCATGGTCATAACTTTCTTTCTGCTTCCTGAACTGTCACACACCTTGCTTTTTTTTACTGATTAACTGAAACACTTTGAAGATTATTAGAGACTGAATGAGATAGCAACTCAATTCTTTTATACAATCTGACATTGTTTCATTCCCACTGCGCAATGTGTGCATAGCTACTAAATGAATTAAAACATCATTTACCTCTTGGGTTGAGCATGCAGAGAAGTCTGAATTGAACAAAGACAATTTATACCGTACCTGCTTTGTTTCCATTGACCCCAGACCTGGCTGCTCTCCAGCAACCTGTCTTAATCACTCACTAACTCACCAAACTCTCTGACTTGTTCCACAGTGATCGCTTGAATTGAAAGTGGCTGCTGCCAGGAGCCTTCCACTTTTCAAAGACTGTCTGAACAAATTGGTTACTGATGGGATGAGCTTGTAATTGCTGCAGAATGAGATAAAAAAAAGTTTCCTGACTCATCATGACTCATGAATTCATTAAACTGAACAAAAAACTACAAGGTGGGTCACATTGGGTCATACATTCTATGCTAATTCTTACTTTATCTCATAGGTGTGTTCAGGGAAGTTGGCAAAACTCGACTCAAAGGTGAGTACGCTGAAACTTTGTGCTGTTTATTAGCATGACTGAAGATCGCTCACTATTCAATACCTGAATGGAGAAAGAACACAGCATTTTGAGTTAAAGTGCAAAGAAGAGGGTTAAAAGTTATGATTTAATTTCAACATGTCAAGGTGACACTAAGTTGTTTTATGGATGAGGTATCTACAAGGACAGGCAGAGCGTTTAAACTCTTAAACTCTATTTCCCTCTCCTTCTGTCACTCACACAGAGACTCTACAGGCATATTTGACAGTCTCTAACTCCTGTTTCCCCTTTGTCGTTTTTTTTCCTATTTCAGCCTACAAACGCCGTCTTTTGTTGCTTGAAGTAAACACCTTTTGTGCCGGCACATATTCCTCCCGTGGTAAGAGTTCAGAAAGAATCCCTTAGTCCTTTAAGATAAGATTCAGAATTGATGATCACTGCACGGCATGAGCCAGACCCTGAGCCAGTTATTTTGCAGTGTTTGAAGCTCTCCCCTGCAGCTGTGTGGTCTAAGAGCTACATCAATGGGCCCGCTGAACAATAAAGAACAAAATGAAAGTTTCACTGTGATGTGAACCTGACATTTCTTCAGATGGGGTTCTTGTTAAATAAACCTGTGCTCCAAGCTGAGACTAATTTTGGATGAATGATTGGTGTAGACATTCAGCACTTAAAGATAAAAGTGTTATGACAATATTTTAAAATAGCTAGAAAAGTAATGATTTAGTTAGTTTAAAACAGTCCTTAAAACAGGACACTTCATCTCACTCTGATGACAATATCTTTGTCTGTATTTCAAGAGGACATAATGCCTAGATTACATTTGTTAGCAACAAAATGTGGAAACTTTTTAATGAACGCACCTTAACAAGTCCTCAAGCACATCTACAGAGCCCTCCAGAATAACACACTGAAGCATTTCCTGGTCTGATGACGGTTTGGGTTAGACAAGATAATTTGTCAAGTGCCTTTAAAACTCCTCAAATTACTGGCTACAATTTGAGACACAAAAACTGCTTGGAGGAAATAACCAGTTTTCGGCAACATTTTTGGACCGTGATGGAAATGTTCAGAGCATCCTAACTTGAGTCAGGGTATAAAGCCACTGTCACCAAAATTGACGGGACGTGAAAGCTTTCAGAAATGGGGATAAAAGGCACATACTTTTATACTTTCTCCGCTAAATGGCAGTCATAGTGTTGCACTCATGTTGAAGTGCCAGAAATAGCGGTGTAAGTGGGTGGGATTATGATCGGTTTTGGAGAGTTACAGAAACGGTCAAAGAAAGCTCAGGTAATCCCATGTTGTGTATGTGTGAAAGAGGAGGCTGCTGAAGCTTTTTGACAATCTATCAAGCAGTTCTAATTCTGTGTACAGACAATCTAAGATAAGAGAACCAGTATGTGGTTTAAGGTGAACTGTACATTGCCCACAGTAATACATTTTTAAAATCATTATAGATTTCTAAAATCTGAAAGACACCACACATCAGAGCAAATAATCCTAGATCTAACCGTTTTGTTCCTATAGAGTGTGCAGTCTCTATAACGTTTTACAACCTTAACTAAACGAGTCTTAACTATTTTCCAAGCAAAGGTTAAGGCTAAGCTAAGTTTGCTAGCTAGTATGGTCTCGTTTTTTTTTTACACCGTCAATATATAGCAAACTACTTGCGGCATTCAGGTGACTTTTCATGCTTGTTGTGCCATCATGGTAGGCCAGTTTCAAATTGCATATTTGGCACACTGCCTTTGTCTTGTCTTCACTTAATTTAAAGTGTTCCCACACAGCTGAATGACCAAAGTGAACTGAAGTGTGACGTTCACTGACCGCTGTGAGGATAGGAATATCAGGTACCCAAAACAAAAAAACAAAAAACCAAATATTCGAATCCCAAAATTAGTAATCGATTGCCTACCTGACAAACGAATATTCGAATAGCCGAATATTCGGGTCCAGCCCTAACAAGTATATGTTAAGAGATGTTAATGCAACAGTTACACCATTAGGATATTTTATGCTATCTCTTCCATCATCACCAGAGTTAATAACTCCAAAGAGTCATCATGCAGTTGTACTAAAATAGGATTCAAAATCGAGTGATACTATACCCCCTCATGCTTTACAATCACACCCACCCAAGTATACTGTGAAGGCACTAACAGGCACAAGTGTGTTTCACACTCTCTGCTGACAGACCTGCAGAGTTTGGCAGGTATGTCTTTCTGAAATCAGCCCAATGTTACATCAATCTGTAAGGGAAACTTGCCTTCTGCACTTTGATACAGTGGTAACAGTGGCAACTGTTGATCATCTATCTTGGATTATTTCAACACCTACACTTTTTTAAAATAAAAAATAGGAAGTAAATGTTGTGGCTTGTATGTCTGTCTGTGTTTTCTGAAGCATTTTAAAAGAACATCATAAAATTGTTTCATTACTTAAAATATACAAAGAAATGTAGAAGCTTATAACACTTAGCCTCCGTTTGTTTTATCGAGTTCACGTTGTCCTCAATGTTTTGATATGAAGGGTTTTCACATTATATTTACCTACAGTTTTACATATGTTAAGCTATAGTGTTTATGTTTATAATTTTCTCCATGTATTTATAAATTGAATGAACATATTTCCCATGTAACACCAGCTACTGCCCTACAGACAAAAGGAAGATAAGAGAGAATATTTCAACACAAGGTTATTTTCTCTTCTCCGTCTGATCTAGTCGTCCTCGCACTCAGATTGTTTTGAGCTCTGATGATATTGGTCAGAGAGAACAGCCTCGGTAGCTTTATCCACAGTAGAAGCTATTGAATATTGAATGATCAGCCCCAGGGGAAATTAATCGGGTATCACAGCAAACAGTCTCCATCACAAGTCTGGTTAAAATGACAGTGGCAGGAAAGATAAAGAAAGAGAGAAGCTGTGGGCTAAAAGCGCTCAGCATACTTAGTGTTATCTATTGAAGTTGCAGAGCTGCAGGTGCCCACGGCTCCACTCCAACTTCCCTGTCTCTCTCTTCCTGTGTACTCACTTGACTCTGGTGTGGAAAGAGCAACAACAGCTGTTTAACCTGAAGCACTTTTGTCCAACTGAGGGATTTATGGATAGAAGACCGCCAATGTAGAACGGAGAGAGAGTCGCCACAGTCAAACAGTTAATACACCACGTTTACATAATAAAAGTCTAAAAAAAAAAGTCTAACTCCTTAACAGCTGCTCAAAAATGTAACATTTTGCAGACATTGCAAAGATCCTGAAACAAAATCACACCCTGTGAGGAAAAAGAGTGAGACTGAAACCAATTATTTGAAGGTTTTCACATGTCGTTTTTTTTTTGTTTTGTTTTTTGTAATGGCAGATACAGTACACAGGGAAGCCAGAAACAGGCTGCCTCCCAGTTGGACAGCTGCACTAATGGAAACCTGCATACTCTCAATTATAGCCAAGTCCCAAATCTACTCTAAGTGCCAGGTGGAAACAAGACATTTTGTATTTACAATTGTATTTCTCTACTGAGGCCTAAAAAAGAAAACACAGAGCCCAAAGGCAAACAGTGTGCCACAGGGACCATATCACGAAAGAAATATAAAAGAAATCTGGTGAAATGAGTGTTGAAGCATGATATGCACACAGACTGACTATGGATGTTGTGTTTGTGACTTTTGTCGAGCCCCTCTCAGCTTAGAAAACACCATACGAGTTAAATCACTAGCAGCCAGGTTTTTTATGTAAGGATGAAGATCCACTGAAGAAGAAGATATACTTTATTAATCCCAAGAGGGGATTCAGTTTTACACTCTGTTAATGAACATACACACACACACATAGGCTGAAATACACACACATGCACAAACAGGATCCTATGGACATGCACTAATTGAGAGATGTCAGAGTTGAGCTGCCCACAGCGAGCGCCCCTGAGCTTGTGGGTGGGTTCGGTGCCTTGCTCAAGGGCACCTCGGCAGTGCTCAGAAAGTGGACTGACAACTCTCCAGCTACCAGACCACTTTCCAGACTTGGTCCGTACCGGGACTTGAACTGGCAACCCTCCAGTTCCCAACCCAAGTCCCTGCTGACTGAGCTACTGCTGCCCCAATTTATCTATTTATTTATGACGTATGGTATGACTAACATTGTATGTAAATGAGAAAATGGCTATTGAGGTTTTTTGGGATGTGTTTTTCAAATGATCAATAATATATACTTAGTGCAGAATTACTGCGAAGTATCTTGTCACGTATAAAGCAGGTCTAGATCCTACTTTACACCTGAAGTGTAGAGAGCAAGCACTTGGTAACCGTGGCAATGAAAAATAACCTTTTTAACATAACAAAGTGGTACCTCTTATCTCCTTGCCAGTCTTATCTTGTACATATGTAAGTAGTGTTTTCTGGAAAAAAAAATCTCATCCTACGTCAAGAGTCAAGTACGAATATCACTCACTGTGACTGTTTGTCGTGGAAGATATTCACAGTGGACACTGACTCGGTTGCAGCAGTGACAGAAGTTAAAAAATATATTGAAATGATCAATCTTGTTGCTGATGGTCTTTGTTTTGCTTTTGTTGCTCATATAGAATAATCTATATGAATTTCAGTCTGTTTCATAACCAGCTTTAAAAACATTAAGCAGCCTCACTGGAGAACAGCCGTCTGCTGTCACCTTGATCCCGTATACAAACAGAAACAACATATTGGTTAGCACAGAGCCACATAATAGCTGTTGTTGTTGTTCGCTTCCTTTTTCGGTTATTAACAGGCACAATATAGGTTAAAACTGTTACGCACGAAAAACAGTGCAAAAAAGCTTGTGTTCTTAGGGCATCTATCTGAAGTAAATATACAACTCCCATCTCTGGTTTTGCTCATTCACACATGCTTGTTAACAAGAAAGCTACTAGCAAGCCTCCAAGCATCTCAGGTGATAAGGGTGATAGCTCGTAAAGTGGCAGAGGCAATCCAACAACTTGACTTCCACTTTTCTTTGGTCTGTGTGGTGCCTTCGGTGTACTCCTCTCTCTGTCATCGCTCTCGGTGTTGTATGATGCTTTTAAATCACTAAATGAAAAACCAAGCTTGAGAAACTTCGCTCGAAAACTTCAACCATATCCACAGTACTCTATATAAAAGCATATGGACACCCGCTGATCTCTGTAGATTACATATTGCTCACCAGTGAGCTGCTCTATCTAATAAGGTGTTGCACCATTGAACGCAAGTAATGCATAAATCAGAGCCTGGCCTGCAGGTTGACTCACCCTCCGCCCTGCAGTGTTCCCCTGTGATTCTGGCGGCTTTGACATTCACCCGGCTGCCCTCATGGGTGAAGTAACAAAGCGGTTGCTCTAACCTTTACTCAACCAGTGATTTAGCCTGCCTGTCTGCACTGATAACATACTCGATCAGAGTCCGCCTGAGAAGAGGAGATGAGGGCTGCTCTGTGGTGCTGCTTTGCTCAGGTGGGGGCTTTAGTCACTGCCACCCATCCTCTGTGTGTTAACTGACATCCACCTTTTATCTCAGCCTTGGTAGCCTCTATTCCATACGCCTACTGAACCCTAACACTCATCTGTTCTACCGCACGAAACCTTGGCGTGGGGCCTTGAAACTCACCTACATAAAGTCACACAATGGCATCCTCCAGTTCCATCCAGTCACATGTCCTTTCACTGACTCTGAGGTTCAGTTCACCTGCGGAGGACTTCACTGTGATTGGCTGCTTTTAGATGATTTCGTTTTGAGAACACTTCATGACTAACACAGTGAATCCTTGATAGTTGTGATACATGTCAGACTTCACATTTACAACAACAGCAACAACTTTTACAGTGAAGTTGAGCAATGTGGGAATAATTCTGTGTAGGATAGCACAAGTTAAGAGCAATTATGGTGCCATAGCTGAGTTTGTGATGAGCTGTAGAAATAGAGATTGATATTTGTTTTTCTTTATTACAGATTCTGGTCTAAGTGCTTTGTTTTTGCATTGCAGCATGAAAACATGAAATCAACTGTTCCAGGCACAATCCATCTATCCCAAATTCCAAACCATTTTTTGAGTTGAACCTAATAGAAATCACAACAACACACATAGAGACCAGACTTGGCTAAATTTGATTATTCTGGTATGCTAGAGCAATTTAGGGCAAGGCAATATGGCCTAAAAAAATGTAATCTCCAATTTTTTCGCACCAAAATAGATTTAGGATTTCAATTTAAGGATTTCCTGATGAAGAGTAGAAGTGCTCAAAATGTCACCCTGGTGATTTTTTTTTTTTTTTTAGCCCTGCAGTGTGCCATAGGTCGGGTTTGATCCCGGGTCACCTTCTTTGAAGACCACAGCCTCTGTACATGGGGCAGGCAAACTTACCACTCATCCACCGTCAACCCCGTCCATTCCTTTCCAAACCTTGACCTACTCAAGTCTACCTATTCCATTCTGATGACATATGGAAAATATGCAAGATGCAGTAACATTGTTCAATATTGCTCTTAAATTATGAAGTAAAACAAATGATCAAAAATGAAACAGTGCGTACTACCAGAGTTCAAACTAACTGTTTTATGTCTATCTGCTGTTGTTTATGTTAAACACCATTGTTTGCAACATGTCCCTCTTAAATCTAATATAAATCCAAAAAGCCCATGTTGCGATTTAAATGCTGCCCTAATTAACATGTTTCTTCAGAACTTTAAACCACAAACCTATCTTTTTATAGATATCAAAAGTTCAAATAAAAAAATGCAGGACCTCTAATATATTAATATAAAGGTACACTAAATGGACAAAATTCATGTTGATAAAATGGCTAAATTGTAAGTTGGACACTCGGATGGTAAGAAATCACAATTTAAAGTGTGAATATTGAAATACCAATGAGGGCGCAGTACAGAATTTTAATTAAAATTATATATATTTTTATACACAAGTCAAGTCTTAATTTTTTATGTTAAACATCAGATATAAATATTTATTCAACCCATTCAGCATAACTGATTCTCTTTGAATTCATCACTTTAAAAACGAATGTCACAAAGACTCACTCAGAGCTTTCCTGATGACAGGGACTTTTCAGGAACAACCATCACCTAATAATGTGCCGCTGAGTGTTGTGTGTTGAGCTCCGAAAAGTGTTTTAACTGTGTGAGTGTGTGTTTGCCGTTTTTTCCCCCCGCTGACAGATGCTCACTGAATCTTTGCTGTGAGTGATTACGTTTTGTCAGGATGTTGGTCTGTTTGCCGAGCACTGGAGAGTGAGATTGGGAGGCGAGAATAGCCGCCTGAGATAGACAGCTGCATCGTGGTGGTGATTGCCACTTCCTCTTGTGTGATTTGAAGTTTCTCAGGGTTTAAAAAATAAAAAAGGATACACCCACCACATGTCTGGTGTCCATCATACTGCACTGCCAATCAAAACGGTATACATCTCACATCTATATGCTAACGCTTTAGCTGCTAAACTAGCCATGTAGCAGAAACAACCTAACCTGAGCCACCCATCCTCACACCAGGATGCTACAGCACAGTGGCTCCCTGTCATCCTCCCTGTGAAGGACCACGAGACGACAGAAAACAACAGTGATTTTGCACAGTGGTCCAGATCAAGCATACGACATAATGCTTGTGTGCACGTGTGTCTGTGTGTGTGCAATCAGACTCTTGCAATTGGAGTAACAAATTGTCTCCCTTGTAATCAGCCTCTCTGCCTGCTGTTCTCATCAAAATTCTTTTGAATGTTCTGTTGCCATGGCACCTTGAAAAATCTCAGCAGCAGATTTTTTTTTTCCCCCTTTCTTCCTGAGATAGCAATTCTCATTTTGCTGTCTGCTTACCTTACAGAAAAAAACCCACTTCACATCAATCTCGCGCAGAATTAGTATGTAATGTAAAAATAGATTGTTTGCAGGGGGGTTGAGGGGAGAAAAACACACACACACACTGGAACAACCTTTCTGCTGGGTTTTTGTTGAATTAATTCTGTTTGAACACAAACACTCAGAAATGTGCAGTTTGAAATAACTCTAGACTTTCCAGAAGCAGAGGTTGAAATCTTGGTCACCTCAACCTCAGCATGCACACAGATCCAAGGGTGTAATATAAAGAGCAAACATTAAAGGTTGGTGATAGAAATGCTCAGCAGAACTTTCTAGCCTCTCTCTCAAAATACTTTCCTCAGATGTACAGCAAGGATCAAATATTCTGCCTGACTTCTTCTGTCAGAGTTTCAGTAGATGAAAGTTGACGATTACTGCCTTATTTTTGATTTACTATAAAGACAACATTGGTTAATATTTGTATCAAGTCAAAATAGTTTGTTTTAAGCTACAAAGAAAGTAAATTGTAATGTTGTAATGCAATGTGAATTCACACAATGTCACACCAATTTTACATTGTTGCAGAATCAATATGAATGTTACAAAGACGTAATGAGCTTTGTTTAAGCGCTGTATAGCATACTTTAAAAGCTAAAATACATCACTGTTAAAGGCCTGCCTGCCTGCCTGTCACCTGCCTACATTTATACAGTCCCATAAAGTGCGTTTTTATTATAGTTATTGCACTGAATCTCAATGATCTATGACTTGGGCAAACTATCCACAGGGGACAAAGCTGCTTGTCAGCCTGTTGATCTGTCAGAGAAGCTGGTGAACAGATGGTGTCCAGGGTGTGTGGGATTCTCTCTGATGTTGGAGGCTTGTTTTTTTGAGACAATTTGAGTGTCTTGAGATGTCTCCGAGGTTGTGGAGCGGAGAGCCCAATGTTCCACTGGGCTGTTTTGACTGTCTGCTGCGTGTCTTTCCTTTTCCTATTGTGGTGCAGCTTGAGTATACCAGACTGTGCAGCAGTAAGGAAGGATGCGTTCTAAAGGGCAATGATAAAGGCTTACTCCTTTTTAATACGTTTCTTGTGCCTCAGGGTTCGGAGCAAAAAAAGAAGTGTTGCTGGGCCTTCTTGGCCTGGAATAAGGTGTTCCGGCTCCAGATCAAGTCCTAAGTAACAGGAACTGCCAGAAACTTAAAACTCCAAATCACATTCCCCACCCAAAAGAGGTTACAACATGTTGATTAGACTGATGGATCTCTGATTAGTGCCCTTACATTTTGAAGTATTATCTGTTAACACAAACTGGAAGTGCCGTTCATCTCCAGGCAGAGAGAGATGGTAGATTCATGTAGTCCTTTTCTGTCTCTTTGAGTGGTGAGTAAACAAAGAAATGATCAATGGCCTCAGGCAACCAATCCTCAACAACAAATCCACAGAAAAAGAAACAAATTGAATGCTTAGATGAAGACAAAGATTCAAAACCTCGAGTAAGGACACCTTTGGATCTCTGTTCATGTGGGGCCCACAAACACACATAACCCTTATCACCCAATTACTACTTCAATTGAAGTGTTGCTTTGGCTACATTCAGACTAAATCTAGCTCCTTTCTGAGTGGCTGTTCAGAGGTTGGATGAGGTAACATGTCCAAGTTATATCTCTAAATTAGCTTTGTTCTCAGCAACACCTCCTTCCATTGTCTTACGTTTCCAAGTAACTCATCCACTGCAGCTACCTCTCTTACTTTTGAAGCTATGGTTCGAAAATCTGACTGGAGATGTTTTTCTTTAAAGATTTATCTCTACTTTTGTTACTTCAGAATGTAACAGATGGTATTATTTTTAACACATGAAATTAGAAAAGCATCTAAATACCTTTATTTTTGAAAACCCAAGCTGTGAGTATTTTGATAGTGATCGTCACATTTTTTACATAATTTATATACATGTAGTATATGCAAATTAAACACTGAAATACACAGGTCGCAAGTAAACACAGCAAGTGAAACTGTTTCTATAGCTCGCCACCCTTACAGTCTTCCAATATTGTTTACCAAATATGTTTTATAGAATGCATAGTCGGCAATATTTGTCGAAGTTTACTCTCATAATGTTTACTCGCTGTCAGAATACATTAAGATGTGACATATATCTTAATGTTCAAAGCCCATCTGTCATGACCTTCAGCTCCTCCAGAGATCAAACTACTTGCTGCTCTTGAAGAACAACAGACACAGCTTTGATGTCAAAACCCCTCATTCTAAGCCTCCATCAGTGATTCATTTTTATATGCAGCCAAAAGGCAAGTTCTCAGCAAATATCCAAGATGCTTCACACTCACAGTCTCAATTGTCCATATAGAGGTTGGGGAAAAAAACATGACACTTTTTCTTACACTGAGGGCATGCTCATATGCATTAACTGTAAAACAACAGCTGTGATGGATGATTTCATGCCACCATGGAAAGGGAAACCAAGTGAGTGCTCCTTGCAGTGCTGAATTTTCTGAGTGCCGGAGCGTCATTAAAAGAGAGGATGTCAAAAAATATGCAGTAAGACACTTAAAAGGGGTCAGACGTTCCATGGCTGCTTTCTCTTTTATTGCCATTGAGAGGGTGTCACTTGGTGCAGGAGGAGGTGATTTAAATTTCATTAGAAAGGAAAGAGAGGGGACCTTCTCCTTTCCAAAAGTCTTCACCCAAGACGAATAAATGTGGGACCTGATATTTAAACATTTCCTCTCGCTATTTTAATACAGCACAGTGTCAGATCCTTGATTACACTCTGTGATATCATCTTTAAAGTTTTCAAGTAGTAATGGCATCTAAACGGCTGTTTTAGGAGCCCCTGAATATTATGTGCCATCGTTTCTGTTTCTCATAACATTCAAAGCGTTTGCAGCTCAAACATGTTGGTCGTTTCTCTCTTTGCTTTTTTGTTGTTATCTTAAGAGCAGCAGTATTCTTTTCATAACTCCAGGCATCAAGACAAACAAACTTGTGAGTGAGATGTTCCTCACACTTTCCCAGATGGCCCACGTCTATCTTTAAGATTTCCCAACAAGGACACATCAAAGAGCCCTTTAAGCTGCTAAGTAGCGCTTATTTTATTAAGTGATAGAACAGGCCAAGGCTGTGCATAAACTACATATGAAACATGAAAGCATGACTGCACCCACTATAAGTAACTAGTAGGAGTGGAGTAATGCGTAACATCTGAGTCATTTGTGCTGCACGGCAGGTAGCATGAGCATGACCTATCATTCAAGCTCACAGGAAAAAGAGTCCTTTTTAAGCTCCGCATCATTATCTGCTGATCGTACGGACACAAACCGGCCTGAATAAATCAAAGCTGCACATGTATATGTATGTGCGTATGATCACCATACAGACTGACCTTTGCTGAAACACACAGTGTCCTTCGCACGCCTGTTATTCAGCCGTGTTTCAGAAAACACGGCTGATGAGCCAATTAGAGACCCATACAGGGGAAATCATGTGGGTTCCTTTCATATATCATGGCAACATGGAGAGTTTAAAGTTACATTAAGAGGAACTGTTTTGAGAGAGAGAGAGAGAGAGAGAGCGAGAGCGAGACAGATAGATAGAGCTAATGTTCAGGGTGATTTGATTCACAGGTATAAACAAGACTGCTCTCATCCGCTATGGAGGGCTGTATACATTGTAATGATACTGCCGTTCCTGAAGACAGCTTTTCAGGCTCTGCAAATCCCAATTCAAAGTGCCCCCCACCACACACACACACACGCACACACACACACACACACACACACACACACACACACACACACACACACACACACACAGACATGTGAGACTGTTCAGTGGCACATTGACCTGATAAAGAATGCGTTATAGCTCCTTTGGGCCCAGCCATGGATAAGGAATTGGCGTTTTTCTCCGTCTGTGATGGAAATTGACCCAAGCGATTGGTTAAAAAGAGCGACAAGGGCAGCTGTATTATATTTAGCATTTTTGAAGGTGTACACACATACAAAGAGCTAAATTAAGCAACCTCAGCATGCAATCTGTTCCAGGGCATTAAGCACACACACACTATCTGAGTGTATGAGGGTTTTGGTTGTGTGTACTGGATCTGAGTGCAGACCGCCCTCTTATGTTTTGCACTTTAGAGGAATGGCAAGTTTCCTTATTAGAGCGGATGGACCACGCTGACCTAATCTGCTATTATGCTTTCAAAGACCAGTGTTCTGTAATTTCATCACTTTGGCCGAGTGAAGACAGTTAAGTCGGACAATCTCTCAATATCACACTAATCAATCACTTTTACAGTGCATTACTGCGAGAGGGAGCCTCGCCCCCGTGGAGTGCAGCCTGATATAAATAGCAGATTAGCTTCCTTCATGCCTCCTTTTTTTTTTCTTCAAATACCATCAGTATTCTCTGCATGCATACCCTGCCCTCACCCCCCTCATGAACACACATGCTCATTCAGGTCGAGCTCAGAGCGAAACCACAGAATGAAGCTTAAACTCTTGCAGAACGTTCTGCAGGCTAATAAAATGTTAGAGGATCAGCATTTGTTCAAAAGGCACCACACTAGATTTAATGATAACTATGTGGCAAAAATCTGTTGGGTTAAGTAGGGAGGCTTTAATGGAAATGTTGCCCTTTGATAGAGAAACTGCATGATTCTCTTTAAAAGGAGTTTGCGTCACATCCTAGGGATCCATAGAAAAATGCCCTGAAGGTGTTCCACCCATTATGAACTGCCCTTTAATTACAACAGGCTGCTGCTCTTGTATAAAGAGTTGCACAACAGATAATTGTGACACCTGTCACGCAGAAGTGAAACAGAGATGATGTGAAAATTTACATGGTGTATTTATGGCAAACGCAATATCTAAGGAAAAAATGCACCTATAGAGTTGTACCATTTACATCATTTTTTTTCCCTTTCGAGTGGTCCTTAATGATGGGCAGTAACTTTGTTATTTATGGTGCTTTTATTCTCCGACAATCCAACATTATTATAGTCCTACATTCCGGTCCCGTTCAGTGTGATGTTTAATCATACCTTACATATTCATACATGATAAGGCCCTTATTGCTGCCTAATTAATTCAGCTCACAGCAGGCATAATATATTTAAACCAACGGTACCATAAAAAGGAATTCACCCTGTTCCATCTATCTGTAAATCTCTCTTAAACATTATCTCATATACAATATAGTTCAATGTTAGTGAGGCTCCTCGGGTGAAGTCAAGCAGCTTTGACAGGATTTGTCAAGTCAACCAGAATTCCTTTTCTCACACCATGTTCTGTGGCCTCTATTCAGACTCACAGACAATTCACATGGAGATGAATGTGCACAAAAAGCCCACTGAAAACATGTTATCCTCTTCTAAGAGGCACATTATAATGAGGGATGGGGCTGTCCCTGGCTTTCTTCTGCAACTCTGAGAGGATTACCCATTGTGGTTTTTTTCCCTTCCTGGTGGGAAGATATTCATGTTTATTTTTCAAGATGCTGGATATCCAGTTTCCATTGATTTAAGCCAAGAGGAGTGTTTAATGTCCTGCAGGAAAAGTAAAGCATGAGGTGCATTGTGAGGCATGTGGGTGGTCAAGTTATTGTTTGTGCCTCTGCTTATGATGATGGAGATAGAGAAGGACAAGAAAATAGAGGAGTATTTATTGCAGCCTGAAGAACGAATGGGATTTTATTTTTAAGTGCAGCAATGACCCAACATCCCCGTCCCTTCCTCACTCCCTCCCTCCCTCCCTCCTTTGCAGCATCTTTGTGCAGGACCATGAGCCCCACCAAGCCCATCCCGGAGTATCACAAACACCTCACAGCGCCTCCTCTCTGTATTACGCTCAAACACTTTCTGCTCATTCTCATCCTCACCACACAAACATAGAAACTCTTGCTTTTTCTCTCCTTTTTTTTTTTCCAGCTTCAAATGACATCACATTGCTGCAGTGCTGAACAGTCCATGAAAGGTGTCAATCGTTTCCTTTGATTACCTAGAGAAATGTCTCCATGCACTGGTCACTTGGCTCCGGCTCCAGGCATCATGGCGTGACAACATGTATTCATTTATATCGGGCCCTTGTTACGCAGGTGGACGCCTGCATGCATGAGGAGCAGGAAGGAGCTGGACGCACACAGTGAGGAAGATTTCCTGACCGAAGAAATCCACCGCATTGCTCCACCGCAGAGAGCGGACGGACCGAGTCATGTATGGAAACTAATTGCTCGCATGGGTACGCACACAATTAGGGGGAAGGAAGAGAGGCAAAAACACGGAGTCAGTGCATGGGTGGGATTCCTTCGTTGTGCTTTACGCAGAGGGGAAGTTATAGCTATAGTGATGGCGAACAACTGCCAGTAAAACAGGCGTGTAACTGTGCCGTAGTGCTCAGAAAACTGGTGACAGAGTTTCATCGACCTTCGTGATTTTTTTTTTTTGGACGGACTTGCAGCCGGAATTTTGACGCCACAACCTTCAAAACGTTGCAAGACCCACCGCGCTGGACTGCAGTTGTCTTTCCGTCCTGGCACCATCATCACCAAGCACTGGGATTCACAACAAGCGTTATGAGGGATTAAATCGGCTGTTTTCTTGTGTTACAAACCCTCAACGCGGAGAGTGGGGGGTGGGGGGGGGGGAGGTGAGTTGATGCGTCGCGTACTGACGCTTGAACCCCCTTTTGAACACAGCTCGGACGCTTCAAGCAAGAAGCCTCCCGGACTCTCCTGAGCTTTTTGGATTTGTTTTTTTTTTTGAGAGACAGAGAGAGAGAGAGAGGGGGGTTGGATTTCGGCTTCGCATTTTTCTGCCTTCACACCTCAATCGGATCGTACTGGGATTTAAGGTGGGGTTTTATTGTATCCTGATGCAGGTAACTGGAAGATATCCCACTGTCTCTTGTTGATGACACTTCAATTCAGCGGCAGATTGTCGCTCATCACGTCCGTTGGATTCTTCCCCCCTCCCTCCCCCCCCCAACCCCGGCACGAGCCCTCACCACCCCCGATGGTACTGCTCCTTATTCAATACCAATTTGGAATAAATGAACTCCGTCTGAGATCCGGTGTGAATTTTAACCAGCGAGACGAGCGCGTGGACGGCTGAAATGGTGTGCAATGGGATCAGGCTTTCGGCATCTGCTTTATCAGTCCCACTTTTGGTAAGTCACTTAGAAGACTTGGTGAGACATGTACAGTGGACTTTGCCCTCCTGACGCATGTGTGGACGATGTCTGTACTGTGTCCAGATCTCTGATGTGGCGCATTGATTGTGCAAAAAATAATTTAGAATGATAGGCCTGCAAGTCTATCTATCTATCTATCTATCTATCTATCTATCTATCTATCTATCTATCTATCTATCTATCTATCTATCTATCCATCTATCTATCTATCTATCTATCTATCTATCTATCTATCCATCTAGCTATCCATCTATCTATCCATCTATCTATCCATCCATCTATCTATATCTAAGCACAAACATATGTCCTTTTCTGTCTCTCATAATGTGCAGATCTTTGCTCCACTTTAAAGGCAGCCATTCCATGTAGTCTGCCGGATAATATGATATCTGTCTAGCTGAGATGTGTTCAGGTTACTTGAGCTATATTCCCCTCCTCACGTGGTGGAGCAGTTATTGATAGTGTTGGTAGCTGTTAGATGCAGTCTGATGTGCCCAGAAACAGCCCTGATGACTGCAGCCGTTCCCCGGCTCTTAACTGTGCAATGAAGATGCTTCACATGTGACACATGGCTTGAATTCCCTGGGACCGGAGTGCATGTGGAAATGGCCCGGGCGTGTCTGCATCAGCACGACGCAGACACCGAGACTCTTCATAAATTAGCAGCGGCACTGAAATCCTCCCATCAGGCCAGATTGCTCTGATTGCACAGTCAGAGAGGGAGAGAGAGAGAGAGAGAGAGAGAGAGTGGACATTTTTACTGTGGAGCCACAGAGCTTGAATTATGAAGGAAACTTGTTAGTGTCCCTGTGAGTGGAGTTAAAAAGCATATATTGAGGTGATTATTTTGTTTTACGGTGAGCCGAGGCCTCAGCGTTGTATCTGCACTCTGAGTGTGTGTTTGAATAAGAGGGCTGCACATCACCTTTTTTTTTTTTTAGACATTCAACTAAGCAGGTTTAGAGATGATAAAAGGGATAGAGAAGCACTGATGCAGCATGATAATGATCTCATGGGCGCTGTGAGTGAACGCTGGCAATTATGTTTGTAGCTGGATTTTTTTTTTTTTTAGCTACTCTCATCAGTTTCCTGTTAACTCAGTAAAGCTTGGCCTCTTCTGATTCAACTCAGCATTTGTTGGAAGTTTGTTGCACTCTAATTTTGGCGCGCCGAGGTCAGCGTCTGGTCTTTGGAAATATGTGTTCATCACGCAGAGGACGTCGGCAACAACAGATGGGTAGAAGTGAGGGTCCAGGATGCCTGTGTGGAGGTTTTACATCTTACTGTATTAGACTCAGGAGGGGTTAGGTGTCAATATGCTTAAATTAAAGTGGAGTGAACATCCCTCATGTAGCTCGGCTTTATCCGCATAATACCTTCAGACACATCCCCTGGGGAAGGTGTAGGCACTGGCAGGCTGTGTTGGTACATCGGGGCATGCAGTGAGTGCTGCTGCAGCTTGCAGTGCTGTTGAAAACACAGAGTACCAGCTACATCTACAGTATACACCCTCCTTTACTCTGACTGAGCCGGAGGACCGTGTGTGTATGTGTTCCTGCATCGCTGGGAGAGATAGTACCACTTCCTTTGCAGCTGTCTGCTGAAATCACAGAGTGAAATGAAAAATGGAAGTTGTCACAGGGTCTTGGCATTGGTCCACACTCTGACAGATGCCTACTATGTCCACAAGCGATAAAAACATACTGTATACGTCACATATGACGCTTTTATTCTCTAATAATAAAAGCCCATGCAGCTAGCTCAGGGGCTCAGCTCACTGTTTGTGTGTAGGATGAACCCTGTATCTTGACTGAACTGGTAAATAGAGACAATTAAATTATATTTGGTTAAAGCCATGTACATTACATATTTCAACTTGAACAAAGAGGTTGATTAGGTTTTAGCTTAGGAGTTGACACCCTTGATATTAATTGGATTTGAAATTAGAATTAGCTGTAGTTTTAATGTATTTAGATGCCTTTTTACGAGCTGTGTGTTGCAAGTGTTAATGAACGGGTCTTTGGCTTGTCAGCGTGTTGCGGGATGTTACAGCAGAAGCTCAGAGCACTCACTGTCATGTGTTAGCCTAATTAAATCAGACAGGATGGTCATTATCATTATCATGCATTATTGCCAACACTTCCGTGTTCAGCAATGCTACTGCAGGCAGGAAGCCGACTGCACAGCAAATTCATATCTCAGCAGGTTATGCATGGAAATAAAGTGACAATGGCACATGTGCAGAGGTGTCTGCTTTCTAGGCTGCCATTTGCAGACCGTGGGGTGAGATTAATGGGCTCTCTCTTCTTTGCCTTTCTGTTGCATTGTGTTACAGCAGCTGCTCGCGGTGCCGGTGTCATGTGTTAGCATTATGAAATCGGGACCAGAGGAGGGTTATCAGCCACTGCAGGAATAAGAGAATAACAGCATGCACCACCTATTGATCTGTATTTGGGAGCATAAAAGGCTGCATAACACAATGTATGAACCTGTTTTTGTTCTTTGTTCAAGGCATATTAAAATAGCTATTTACTGTGACTCATGCTTGCACACTGACATTTGCAGAATTTACACGTTTGCTCCAAAGATTACTTTTATTTTAAGCTACAGAGAGCTTTGATTCAATGGCTCAAAAGAGTATGCACGATTTTCAGTCATTTCAGCGCACAATTATGTTCAGAGCTGCAGCGGCACATTGCAAAGAATGCTGGTTTGTTTTAAAAGTTGTCCATAGCATTGAGGCCATTGTGATGCAAACAGCGACAGACTTTAAGAGAAGCTCTGTCTGTGCAGAAACTTTTGAATTCCTTGAATCCTGGACTTAACATGCAGAATAGAACGAGTAAAGAAAGGAAGAAATGTGTTCTAATTAAGTTGTTATCGGTCCACAGAATGAGCGATGTTCCTCCTGAGGCAAGTCAAGTTATGTTGCGTTCAAGATGCGTGGAAAAAAAATAAAGAGGAATTGTGTAATTATAAGTTGCCCAAAAGATCAAAGGAGTAGCCACCAATGCACTAAAGCAATTTAACTTGCACTTCCCTCGGAATCTATTCTTTAAGGTTAGCTAGTAATAAAGTGACAGGAAAAAGGCAAAGGTGCACTCTGAGCACTGAACACTGGAGGTAAATAACACACAGGCCTCAGGAGGCATAAAACACTTTCTAACTTTGCTGCATTATGAATTTCAATGGGAGCTAAAGGTACGAGCGCTAAAATACTACACTAAAAGGTTACTGCAGTGATATTTTACAAGTCATAAACAGAGCTATTGATCACTTATGAGATGCCTTCGATACAGTGTGCACAGATTCTCCTATTCTTCTTACTCATCAGCAAGGAAGGAGGTGTTTTTTTTTCACAATGTTTGAGGACACAACAATCATTTGTGCAGAAAGTAGGGTATGGTATCGCCTCAAAGCATGAAGGGGTTGAATGCATTAATTAGACTCAGACTGTTTGTGTGCATGTGAACAAATGAGAACCTGCACATTAAATGAATTGTAGACTATATTTTGCAAATGTCAAGGTGAATGTGACTTTAAGGGCTGTGTCAGACTCGTGACCAGTCCTAAGTCTACGCAGCCTCTATCCTGTTGCATCCTGGGATAGGCTGCCACCCTTAATTACATCCATTTTCAACTCTGGACAAACAGTGTTTAAATGGATGAATGAACTGCATTATTTGCTGTTAAGTGACCGTTTATGTCACAACAAATGTGTTACAGTCGATGAGACGTGCTGGCACACCCTCGTTTTGAAGGGCTCAGTAGATTGAGATGCAATAAACTGTTCTGATCTGAGATAGAAGCAAAGCAGCAGCAGACTCTCCAAAACCATCCAAAACTCAAACGTTAAAGTGCAGAAACCCATTCGTATTCTGACTCTGTAACCTTTGGAAGTACTGATTGCTTCATGGCTCCTTTTATCTCGGAGGCTTTCTGCCCCCACCCACCCCCACCCACCCATCTGAGCCTCACAACCGAGTACGGGAAGGTGCCATTTATTGTCACAGACCATGAACATGCGCCTGCAGTGTGCCTGTTAGCTACGGCTAAGTTGCTGTTGTTTGTTTCCCACAGTGAATGATAAAACAGGTGGGCACGAGGAGCGCTGGTGCTTACAGGCTGACCTGCTCGCTGCCGCTCATGATGAGAGGCTCATGTAAAATGGAGCAACACGGTGTGAGCAGAATGGACAATGGGAGCGCGATGTGTTGAAGAGTCCCTTTTCAGAGACTTGCTGTTCTCATACAGATCTATACGAGGTTAGAAAGCTAATTCTTTCAGGAGCACGGTGCAGGATGAGGTATGATATTGGACACCCAGCTGATGGCAAAGCAGGCGTCATAATCCAGACATTAAATCTGTGTTGTGCAGCTAAAGTCCTGGCGAGACCGGGTATAAACATGTCACCTGCTGCAGAGCGTTTAAACTGCATTGGAGCGTCACATTGCTGCATGTGTTTATTCCACTAGGTCTTGTGCTTGGTACCAGCCCGTCGCCCTTTCCTCTGTGATGACTCTGGTCAAGAAAATCGTTGGTGGCATCTGTCCCCTTGAAGAGCGCCTGTTGTGCAGTCCCCCCGCCACACTGGCAGCCTCAAACTGTTGCCCCTGACACTATATGTCAGAGCCTTTATGCAGTAATTTAAATAAAGTGATGTGATACCATTATGTAAACAAGAAACATCGGCTGAGCATGGCATTAGAGTAAACTTGCAGTGATGTCTTAAACTGCAGCTTATGGTCGTCTTCTATCGTTTACCTGAAGGTGACATTGATATAGATCATGCTTTCAGTAGCTGGATCTGGTCATATTAATCAATATCTTCTGCCAGAACAGCATTTCCTTTGGATCTCCTGAGAAAGCCAATTAAGAGCGCTACAAGCTCTCATAGAGAATTTCAAAAGCACACAAACACTATCTTCCCCACAGTGCCATTAAATAATGCATGGGAACAATATATTATTGTGCAGCTCTCACTACCACAGGTCCTGCTCGTCCTTTGTAGGCTCCCCTCTTTGAACTAAGAAGCTTCAGACAAAATGTAGTGCATTTAATCCACTCTTCACTTGTCACTGAGGCATTAGGAAAAAGATAATGCCTCCATGAATTACTCCTACCGAACATGCCACTGTGATGAGAGATCATTTTGTCCTTGCATATTGATTTGTTTGTCAGAAATTCGTACGGCGGGCTCTTCATCAGCCTGAGATGTCTAACTCTGCCGCCTATTAGAGGCTGGAAGACCGCTGAAGCATTAGCTATTCCAGTGAAGTGAATGCTTAAGAGCCTCAACCTTCACATTGTGTTTTCTCCGTTTGGTTGAACGTCTGGCTTTAATAGAGACGCATGCATAATCTAGCACCCGAGTGCAATAACAAAGATTGTTGGATGATATTTTGTAGATGACCATATTTCTATCTGGTTATGTTCTCAGAGTATCTATGCATGTTCCAGGAAAAGTTTGAGGATCTGAAACAGTTTCAATTAATGCTGTTTAAAGCGGAACTCCCTGAACCCTGCATTCTTTTGAAATGGCCAGCAGGGAGAAACTCCTCAGGAGACAGTCTGATGCTATGGGAGCAGAAGTGAAAATTATGCTACTTGTTATTTGTTGTATTACCTCATTAAACATTCTCATTAATGACTTAAGAGTTAAGTTTTCGTCAATATGACCGGATGTTATTTTATAAAATAATAGTCCCATTTTGAGTACAATGGACAATAAAGCAGGGTGTGCTTTAAGGCATGGCTTCCTGTAATCGACAAGTCACTACCCTGGAAGTCTGTGAACTAAGACAGACCCAACAATATGGATCCACTCTCTCACATCCTGTCCTCCAAAAAAATGAAACGAGTAAGGTCACAGTGTCCAGATCTACTTCTATGTATTACACAGTCAGCAATATGGCCATAATTACATGCTGTAGTTATATTAAGGATACATTTTTAAAGATGGACCCCAAACCTAAATTTGGTTCCCATAGTATAGTATATTGCGTCGGCCAAATGTTAACTGTTGATCTGAAGAAGCTTAAATAAAGGCTGTTATATGCCACATGAGACAACCCTTCCTAAACTGTGACTGATTCAAATGAAATACATTTTTACAATTGTGTTTCAACCAAAAAAAAATGTGCGTTCTTTGTAAACACATGGTGTGTTCCACAGTGTCTCTTTTGGACAATGTTAGAGTCAGCAAATCTCGATGTTTGTGGAACTCTAATATTTGTCCTGTGTTTAAACTCGCAGCTTTGTGATTAAACACTGGCGACAAAAAAAAAACTTCAGGTGGACAATCTAACACGGTTCATTTATTTTGAACCCTGTCCAATCCTTGATAAGGCACGAGGAGCTGGAGCAGAGCCCTGCTGACAAAGTCTTCAGAATTTAATACTTTTCCAAAGAACCGTTGAATTCCCAGGTCTTGATTTCTGCCTGTCGGAGCTGAAAAACAATGGTTAAAAAATTAAACTGGCCCTGATTAAACTTTTCCCTATAATCTTAAAGCCTGTGAGGAGATTTTCATCGCTGCCTCACAGCAGCATTCATATTATTCTCACTACTTGATCATCACAAACACGCACAGCTTCAGGGACCTGAAAGAAAACAGAAGTTGCAGAAAATCCAACGCACTTGGCCCGAATCCATAAAAATAAGTTCCCAGTTTGGATGCCTGCTCTGGTGCATGTGTTTATTTGATATTTATCTAATGTGCACACAAGATTCAACAACTGATAATTCACTGCCTTGGGCTTTTTCTCAAACCCTAACAACCTAGCAGGTTTATGTTAAGTTGTGTCGCGCTCTATAAGTGTTAAGCTGCAAATTATTTCTGTTTGAATCTTTGACACCTTTTAAAAGATTTCAAACTGAAACACAGCGAGCAGCACACTCCTCAAAATAGATCTGAGGTGCAGTCAGCTGAGAAGAAGAAATGGAGCATTGCTAGATGTTGATCAACCTCTTCCCAAACGTTCTGGCTATAATAGCAGATAATATGCATGTGTTATAACTAATATTTGACTTTACGCTTGATTTTCCTGACGAGTTTAAATCTGAAATTCTGGTCTGGCACAAGCACTTGTGGCGCTCCAGGCAAAAAACAATTCAGCCAGCCCTCCGATGCAACGCAGCATATGAAAACATTTTGCAGTTCCATATACAAATAATGCCTATAACAATGGATAGGCCCATGCATAATACCTTCAATAACATGACATGCGGTAGCCAAGGCTTGGACACCATGTACAGCTCTTTTTGAAATGCAATCTGTTAATTTGCCATTTCCCTCGGTCCACTTCTCGCTGCCTGTACCAAAGTGCCGCTCAAGGCAATCGCCTTGTTCGACTTTATGGATGTGCCGGCTTTGGACAAAAAAATTGTTTGGTACAAGATGACCTACGGATAACCTTGTTAAATGTTGACTTTGTGCTGTGTGGTTGTTTATCTGCCTCCCCTTTTCTTAAGTAAGCAGTAACATATCGATCAGCACATTATTACACATACATGAGCAGAAGGACACTCAAGCAGGGTGAATTTCTTGCTGACACAGAGCTTGAAGCCTGGCTCAGAAAATCTATCCCTCAGCTCAACATCTATGTGGTGTCTCTATATCCTCGTCTCCAAATTGTTCATTGATGTTTGGCGATTAATTGCGGGAGCTGTTGCTGCTGTTCTGTTTCCAGCAGTGAGTTAATTTCAGTAATACTTCATTTTGGGGGGTTTTTATGGCCTTGTTTCTTTTGATTGATTTTTGTTCCTTTGACTGTGCCCAGTAGACTCCCATGTGTCCATGCTAGGACTTGCTGTTTAAATCGTGTAATTTTCATTTGTTGCATGCAGTCATTGGCTGACCATGCTGAGTGCTGCATAGATTAGCATAATATAGTTCACATAATGAAGCTATAGCTTTCTCACAGGGTGAGCCAGCACTCTTCCTCTGTCTCTTCTCATGCGAACTCCATCTATCTACTGAATATCTCACATCAAGTCAGCATCTTACCCACCAGAGGGGCCCATCCCAAAAATACAACTTCTGTATATCCCAACAACAATGCTTAAAGTCGGTATGACAATTTTTTTTTTTTACAAATCATCATGATTCTTTTATTTCATAACAGGAAAAGATCATATTTGTATATCATTGGACTTTAACCATAAATTAGCTTTAATCAACCAATCAGCAATAATATTCCCAGAGAGAGAAGCAGATATCCTTCTAAAGATGTAGAAACTCATTACTTTTTAATGTTGTGTTCCAAGACCGTTTTGGAGCTGTTTCTTCATCATTCACAATTTATGAATATTTCTTTTGTTGATTTTGCTCCTTTTTGCTTTTTGTATTACATCATGGAAGAAAAGCTTTAAATGCAGCACCTTTAATTTTGGAACCATAGTGTAGGCCCTTTTTAATAGTTTTGTCCTCTGATTTTGGCTACATTTAGACATTTAGTAGTTTTGTTGTGCCCAGTTATGTGCTGAATGCTCCAAAATGTGTGTTTGTCCTTAGTTTCCTTTCTCTCGAACCTACTTTTTGTATGTATATTTTATGGGCTATTTAATGTTTAAATATTTACAAAGCCTGCCAGTGATGCGATAAACCATGGAGAAACTGGGGATAAGAACGTCTATAAAATGTCAACACATTTGCTGTGTTATTGTATACAATGCATCAATGTGCTGTGATTAAAACTAAGTCATCACACCGTTTTCCAGATAGTTTACCGTTTCACTCAAGAAATACAAAATAACACATACAAACAATGCCCTTAAAAATTATTTATTTCAGACCTCTCTGAGGATGCTCCTGTACTTTAGAAGAGCACTGATGATGTAAAAAAAAATGTTTTTATTTCTTTTGGAATAGAGCCTCATGTCAAGTAGCTGAAATGCACGCTCTGCTTTGTGCAGCTGCTGCCAAGTCATAGTGCAGCTTCAGGCAAGTATAGCCTATAATAAACAATAATGGCACAATATCTTGTACCTTATTGTGCTTACCGCCAGTGGAATACCTGTTTGCCAAGGGATAGCATGCAACAAAAAAACAACTTTACAATTGAGTGCAAAGAAATGGCTTTTCTGAAAATGTGAGCATTTTTATTGTGCACTTTCTACAAAAAAAGTTGCTATCCAATATTAAATAAGTGAAGTCATACTGCCCATTGTGTCCTGTATAAATACTTGAAGGAAAAAGTGTAAGCCTGTAAGTCCAACACACCAGTTTGTCCTTCTGTCACTGCTTGTTTGCCTCTATCCACCTCTCTCTTTGTCTCTCTCACTATGCCACTTCCTCAGACAATCCAGCCGCGGCAGAAGGCGAGGTTTCTCTGTTCAGAGGAACTCTTTCCTTGTCATTGTTGCCATGTGTTTCCTCATGGCTGAATACTGTTGAGCGTCTTTGAATAATATAACAAAGAGAACAGTCTACACCTTCTCTTTTTGGAAAGTGTCTTGTCTATCCGAATACAAAAATGAATCGATTGCATGACTGATAGATTTATTGATTCGTTTTACTCAGTGTAGGACGTTTAATGGTGACCTGATTGCAGGATCCATGAGGTCATTGCCAAACATCTTCAGTTGACCTCATGCGGCTGTCTTAATTATGAAAACTGATCAACTGCTACGAATGTTTTAGACTGTCAAATGCCATAATTGTAAATGCTATTTTGAGGGTTGTGATTTCTTTTTTTTTAAAGAAACAAGGGTTTTTCTCATCCAAACATCCAAAAGCACTGGCCTTTGCAAAGGTAATACTCACCCCAGCTATCTTAAGATTTGAAATCTGTCTCTAGAGTCCAATTATCCCAAAGCACTGAAGTTATTTTTTTTACACAATTTTTAAAATTGCTTGCTTATATAAGATAGATCAGTTGAAGGATTATTGGTTGCGCCTGCCGTGTTCTCATCAGATCTTTTGTGGTCATCTGTAAGGGCCTGGACTAAGGGGCAGGTGGGAGAACTTGACTTACATGAGATATGAACTGGCAAAACGAAAAAGCTTCGCCAACTTAAGACTCTGCTGTAGAATGATAAACAGCAGTGGCATCACAGTCTCAGCCCTAAGCGTATCTGTCAAGATGCATTGAGACATGCCAACCAAACTCATGGACTCAGGGAAAACCGTGCTTGGCAGAAGGTCAGACGTATATCATGTTCAGGTGAGCAGTGCTGAGACATGAAACAATATGAAAGCTTTATGGGTTGATATCAACATCAATAAACAATGTAGCAAACTAGCAAACAAAGCAGCCCGGCGATGCGGAGTAATCTTGTTAAAGAGTGATTATCTTCCAACAGGGAATAGCTGCATGCTTTTGGCCTTTCTGAGCCATCCATGCTTCCAGTTATTGATGATGCACTTTGACGAGCTTCAGCGACATTGGATCATTAGATGAGTCTGACAAACTACTTTCTCCATCGAGAGTCTTGACAGATGACTGCTCGATGTGGTCGTTCTGATCCTGGTTTCTATTGACTAAAAAGCTCTCGTTTATGGTGGCCGGGATTAGTGATGAAGGACATTCATAAAACGTGTCAGTCTCCCTCTGAATGTTTGGATGGATAGATGGATGGATGGATGATTGAAGAGCTCCAGGCCAAAGCTGAGGAGATCCATGTGTCATTAAACCCAGCAGAGGTGGGAAATATGTTTACTGATTTACTGTAAAGGTATCAGGCCTTGACCTCAAGCTTCCCGTCCTGTATGAATGTATACATAAACTTAACCACACTACAGAGGTAAATGTTGAACTCTTGGCTGCACTACATTTGTCTCATAGCTTTTTTACTTGCCTTTAAAATGGACGATATTAAATCAACACTCCTGAGAGTCCAAAGGGTCCACAGTGAGTGGTTTAACTTTTGATGCCTCAGTGCATTTAACTGCTTTATTTAACTTCTACTCTGTAGCAAGATAAATTAATACTGGGAGGTTTCCTTTCATATCCTTCCTAGGGCTGAAAGTACCAACATCTACAGTCATCATTGGCCTCTTTTTTGATTTTTGTTAGTTGTTGTGTTTAAAGAAGGACACAGGACCTGATGTTTTCCGTACATTGTGCCAGATTGTCAGTGAGCACTTTAAGTGGGTGTTAAGGCATTCTGGAGAACAGGTTGAAGGGATTGAATTGTACCTCTGGATCGCCAGGTGTTTAAGACTTTCTAATACTAGAAACCCTCCCCAGAGGTGGCCAGCTATCGGGGTGATCAGAAAACAATTTTGTGTCCCATGCCTTTACCTGCTGATGAGAGTTGCGTCAGGGGTGGGGTTTGGTTGGATTGTGCTGTTGTTTTATGAGCCCAAGCGTTGGTATGTTTTAGCCGTATTCACTGGCTGCTTGATAGTATGTCTCAAAACCTGAGCGTTGATTCCCAGGTCCCTCTGCAACCTGATGGTAAATGAGGCCTCTGCATCCCACTTCAAGAGAATATATTAAAGCCTTTGGTGACTTCAAACCAGCAATAAAGTAAAATCTCATGATTGAGTAGCTAAAACCAGAGAATACATGACACTTTTTTTGCCAGAAAAGTTCCAAATTCACCATATATAACTAAATCAACTACAAAATACAAATATTTGGTTGACACATCATTATTTGGTCTTTTAAGATGTCCACAACTGCATTGTAATTTTTGACATGTGTGTTCAATTTAGAGCTGCAGCTTGTATGTGTCTTTTAAGTGTAGTCTTTAACTTTCAGTTGCCGCCAAGTCTAAAAGCAAAAGATATTTAGTGTATAATAAATACCAAGTAAAAAGACAAGCTGGAACCCTGATGTTTAAGAAGCAGCTGCTAAATCATGTTTTTTATCCTTATAAATGACTCGAATGAATTAACATTTATCAAACCAGTTGCAGCTTGTTTCAGTTGAATTACTTTCTGATTAAACCAATAAATTGGCTTGGCTCTGTTTCAATGAGCGATCACAAAATACAAAGAAATAAAACGAATCCGCAACAAGTATTGAATGTTTGACACATTTACTCGAAGAAATTGCGGAAACAATTAATGATGAAAAAAAAACAGTTTTTAATCTCTAAACTTAAACATCAACTCTATTAGTAGATCAGAGATGAATAATGGAGTTGCAGTGAGGCACGTGTGATAGAAAGGCAACATTTCCATATAACTGATGGGTCCAGATTTTTAATCGTCACAAAATTAGAGAACAGAATAATCTTAAGAAAGTGTCACTTCAGAGATTAAAGAACTGCCTTCAGAGCTTTAAGGAAATCTTATTCATGTACACAAATCTCACTAAAACTGTCCAATATCACATTGCAGAGAAGATTTGAGGTTCACTTAAAGAGCATTCAGCTGTCAGTGTCTCCCATTATTAAGCCCCATAACCAAAGGAAACTTAGATTTGTCAGGATTTTCATGCCTGAGCTCAGCATAGAGGTAAGACTTGAATCTGAACAGTTATTGACTCATCCGCTATCTCACTCTAGGGCTTCTACATTATGGCAAAAACCACACTGGGACTTAAACCGGCAACCCTCCAGTTCCCATCCCAAGTCCCTACAGACTGAGCTAATGCCCCCACAATTATGCAAAAATTCAAAATAAATAAGTGAAAAAAATGTGACTATATGAAAATAATAATGTATAAAAAGAATAGATAAATACAAATGAATTAGCTATGTTTCTGGGGTAGTGGTGATGTACTCTTGAAGTCAAAATAGAACGACAATCACTTAAAAACATTTACCACACACGACAAAAGCTATGGACAAAACTAGCGCAACACTACATGCAGAACAGTAATCTTTTAATCTTTATTATCTTGTGTTCATGATCGTGGGAAGCCAAAATTCAAATTGAAACTTGATGAGTTGCCCAGATGTTACACTCGTCTCGTAAAACCCCATAAACGCTTTATCGTATCGGTAAACCCTTTGATAAAGTTAAGACAATCGTCCTTTCCTCCCGTCTCATACAGAGGATGTTTTGCATGGGTGATTGGGTGCTGCTTCGTGAGCGTGTCTCAGAGGAAATAAAGCTTCAGTTCAGGATAAAAAAAAGCAGATAACGTCTCAGAATTCTTCTTACTCAAAGAGCACATGGCATTAGCTCAGTAAAAGCAGACGGATATGGCTTTGATCCACGATTGGGGAGGAGAAGTCGATTGAGTGACTGTGATAAGACATTCAACACTTAAGCGCTTTCTCTGTATCTAGACTTGACTGTATTTAGACTACAAAGGCATTGAATAATGCTTTTATTCAAACAGCAGGTTGAAAATGAATTAAAAGGTTTTATTCTGTGCAATGATTGCAGCCATCCTGACAGAACACAGTTACATGTACTATCAATAACAATGACACAGAATGTTATAACACAGGACAATACAGCGGTCAGTGTCATGTTCAACCATGTGGTTTGAAATTCATTCAGTTTGCTTTATGCATCTTCCTTAGTTTGCTATGGGCTGAGGACCAATAACTCCCAAAATAGTCTGTTATTGAAGTCACATGTATTACAAAAATACTACACTTTCTCCTTGAATGCAAACCCCTCACATGGTTAAAGACTCTTGACTCACCTGTATCCTTATTTGTTTTATCAGCAAAATGCTGCCTCCGGTTACACAATGTAGCTTTACAGACTATCCACTCCAACTCAATTTGACTGCATTCCCCTCCTTAGTTACTGATGCTAAGACTACAAACTTGAGAAAAAGAAACATGGCCATGATGTTTCCTTTAAACTGCGTGTCATGTGTATAGCATTCTGGAGTTTCTGGCTAGAGAGCAGTATAGCTTCAAGAAGACTACATAAAGAACCAAAGGATTAAGTGCTGACCAACAAGTCATATTTCATCCCTATCCTCACAAGACTATTTGTTATTAAAGAAACACATTGCAAGAGTTTGACTGAAACAAGATGAATAGTAGGAGATCATAAAAAAAGATAGTTTTACCAGCATGCATTTGCAATTCTACAATTCATTTCGCAGATCGGACATATTTACAGTGGAATACTTAGCCTGCAAACATTTAGCCAATCAGATGCAGCTGTGGATACATGGGCCATTTATTCCCACCATTTGGCCTTTCAGATGAAGCCCCAGCTTGCTGTGGGCTACCCTCAGATTGGTTTAAATTTGAACTGGTTTCAAATGGCTTCACTTGAATTGCGTCGGTCATATTAGCTAGCATGATTAGCTGCAAACCTTGTGGTGAGAATGAACAGCACTTCTGCCATTTGGAATTATTTAGGATTCAGGACAGATGATGTTTTTGCATCACATCATCTCTTCGTCTTATCATGATTGCAGTTTTGATTAATTTGATCACAAATCATATGCTGTATTTGCTGATATTGTGCAGGCATTTAATGATTTGTTTAAGATTAAGACAAGGATTTAAGACTTTACAAAAGGGTTGCTTTTGTGGGCACCCAAGGAACATCTTTTTATAATCTTACACATTTAGTTTCCCTTTTTAACACAGATTGATCTCAAACATAGCACATCAGTGTAACAGGCAAAGGAAACATAACTGAGGTTCTGTACGGTACCGAGCTTGTTTAATCCTCTGTGATGCACAGAGCAAAAGTGGTCAGACGTTGTAAGGGTCAGTTGTATTGTTTATTTTAAGTAACAATAAATTCAGTGACTAAAACCTTATTTTGCATACTACAACAAGAAATATGTTCACCGTTACAACCCCTGTCTCCTTAGTTGTGATTGTCTTGAAATTTTGACACGTCTGTAATTTTTCAGATTAGAAAGCGAGACACTTGGCATCTAGCTGTCAGCTGCAGCAGCTTTAGGGAAGAGGCTTCATCATGTTAGACAGTGAAATCTGTTGTGCATTTTTTTACGCTCTTCAATGATGTCTCCTGTGATCTTTACTCATAGCCGGGAGAAAATTCAATTTTTGAATGATACATTAAAGAAATCATTGGGATTAATATGCTAATGTTATCCGGTGTCTGCTAAAGCCTTGTGAAATGCAGGGAGAACAAATCCCTGACAACATTTAGGGAAATGAAATACAGACACTTGGCCTCAAAATGTTTATTTTTTTTTTTTTTTTTTTTTTTTTTACAATGCTGTGGTATTGAAATAATGTTGAATGACGTGGCTTTGTGTAGATTTCCCCCCTAAAACCCTCTGATCACTTTGGAGTTTGTTGACAATGGGATTAGGTGAATTTCACTTACGTGGCTTTGTGGCTCAAGCTCTTTGGTTTTCTTCCCTTTGAAGCCTTGTAGATGAGACACATCAGTGTTATTTGCTGCGTTGCTATGGTAGCAAACATCCCTCAAACCTGCTAGGTGTCTGCAGCGTCCTGGTGGCTCAGCTGGATAAAGAGTGCTCTGTGTAATCGTGATATGCTGTGTTTGAAGCCAGCAGGGACACTTTGATACTTATCACTCTTTTCTTTTGATGCCAGATTTCTCCCTCTGTGTCTTTCTTTTTAAATAACCTTTAAACTGTAAGAACATGAAATTCTTTATCTTGCCAAATATGAGAGGACAGGCATGTTCAGCCTTTTATGCTCCTGAACGGATGGCAGAAAATCATGGATGTTGGCTGAAAAGTATTTTATTGGAAGCAGGTTTAAGAAGCCCCTGTACTTCTTTTCGAAGCAGGTAATATACTGTATTAGCAAGAAGTAAAACTTAAAATCAACTGCCCCTTTCAATTAAATGTGCAATAAAGAGGCTAGAAGATGTAAAACAAGCCTTATCAGAAACAGATGCACCACCGCGTTTGACTTGGGGGTGAGTGTTTCTCTCAGCATGTCTCGAGTCTAATCGGTGGCCTAACATATGGCTGATCAGCCCACAGCTCTGTCATTCTGGTCCAGGCACAATTAAGAGACTCCAAAAAGATTTGGCTCCAGGTGAAATACTTCTTGTGTAACAGAGATTGGCCTGTGATCACTTGGTGCATGTTAAACAAAATAGTAGAGTGTAGTTTTGTCACTATGATGTCCTCAGCCCAATCATGGATCATTTTTTAAAGAATACAGTACTGTATTTATTTACAGTACTGTATTTATTTACAGTACTACAGTGAAAAGATTTAATGGCTTACCTAAAATATCTAAGAAGTCATTTAAAGGTCACATATTATCCTCCTTTTCAACAAGTGTAAGTAGACATGTCTGTGAAGTTTCTTGCCAAAAATTCACTCTGATCCTTTGATCGTGACTTTAAACTCCTCTATTTCTGCTTACCCAGGCTACTTCTGTGTCTAAAGCTTTAAATGCAAGCGAGTTGTTTTTTTTTTTTGCATCGTGTCCTATTGTTAATTGTGAGAAGGCAGAATTAGAGGGCAAAAACAATAACTAGCTGTGGGAGGGTCATTCACCTGGGGGAGGGGTCACTGCACTTTGTGATGTCACAAAGGGAAAGTCTCCAAAGGGTCTGTTTGAGCACACATTTTCTGAAAAGTGGAGCAGGCAGGTAAAAAGCAGGAGTTTTTATCATAATTGGGCGGTTTGTAGATAGACTCGGGACACATATTAATTGTAGAAAAACACAGTAAATTGTATTTTGCATAAAGTGTGACCTTTGATGAAAAAGTTTCTGTTACTACTCCAAATATAGATGGAAGGTTAACATTTTATGTCAACCTCAAAACATGGAATTTTAATAAAACATTGTACAAGCCTGTGAATTAAATTTGTTGATAGTCCTCCACAAAGGTTTTATTTGCGCTAAGTGATATTGGAAAACAGCTTCACTAAACCAATATTGAACTGCAACAAAATATTAATAATGACATTTTTGTTACCTTATCCAAAGTTCATCCGGTTCATCTTCTGAAAACATGGCATACATTGCATAAATGTATTTTTTTTATACGTCAAGATGTAACAAAAGTAGAGCACCCACCAACGTACGTAAAACTTGTTTTATCATATCAACTGCAGTAGACTGTCTCCATGAAGTCACTAAAAGGGAACTCAAGCTGAAAACAGTTCATTCATAAACCATCTGCAATGTGAATATTGACATGTTTGCACACATCCTTATGTTGATGTGTACAAACAAGTCTGTTAAAGGTTGATTCATCTTGCCAATGTTATCAAGAAGTGGAATTATGTCTGGCATCTTCAATAACTTAATATTTCTCAGAGTCAGTTGCAGTTTTTTAAAGTAAAGTGTCAGGAGATAACTGGTCATGATTTAGTGTAATATAAGTACCAATTGGTTGAATTGCACTTTTAAAATTTGATGTAGTTTAGACCATATTAAAATCTGTATATCACCTCTGAATGATGTCAAAACTTTAAACTATGATTTTTTTTCTAGCCATGCATCATTTAATACAGTTTAGACATTACCCTCATGTTTCCACTTATTGCATACATGTTGTGACATTCAGACGTGCTACAGCAAAGGTTTTCTCTGAAGTATTTCTCAGACTATTTGGCACTTCAATTTAGCGGTACATGTATTCATACAAACTGGTTGCTTGTTGCTACATAATGAAGTCATTGTTTTTTTAGGACGCAACCAATACACAATTTTTCTCCGGCCCTCCAATTACAATGAAAGTAGAAGTGAAGTTCATTATGGTTCCATTTCAAAAGCCTGTCTCAGTATTGAAATGAGTTCTTATTTTCACAGTAATGCGTTACGCTGTGAATTTGTCATTGTTAGGGCCATCCGGTTAATAATGATGGATCAGATTACTTTACAATCTCACATAGACAATTATGTTTACTCTGCGCTACAGTGATCCACACAGGTGATCCAATTGTCTGTCATAAATGAGCTTTTAGGTAATATGCTGATAAGCAGAATGAAGTTATGAAGTTGTCAGTGAGCTGATGAAGTGGCTCAGTGAGTCATTTACATATATGTGGTAATCAATGTAGACGTGCCGCACAAACCCCCCCCCCCCCAAAAAACAAAACAAACGAGAGTGGATATAGAATGTAAATGTAATGAAGTATCTCTGCTAATGGAATGCAAATGTATTACCTCAGTTCTTTGGGGGGTTTCAGTTGCAGCTGTAAATGAATATCAGCAGATGTAAACATTTTTCATCATCTGCTTATTTTCTGGGGTATATACACGTTAAATGCTAATGTGTAAATATGAGGGGGAAAAACAGTGACAGGCTGCTCAGAATGAAGTATGTCCACAGTTATACAGAGTTCTCCTTTTGTAGTTTTACTGAATTACTCAAGGGATATATCCAATAAACTCATTTAGAAGAAGAAGATATCGATCATTATTTTTTAAATCTTGACTCCATTCTTCCCCCGAACAGATAACCAAAATGTTTCCCATTTCTATGTGAAATTAAAGGAGCAAGCTAACACAAAAGCACCATGAAAGAGACTTTCTGACTTTGAAGCAGCTGAATTAATATGACAAAGGCACATGGGAAAGCCATATTAAGATGAATAACAATTAACAGTGTGAGTCAGCTTTTAAATCATTAGGGACAAATCCGTGCCTTGAATTAGAAAACATGAGACAGGCGCAGCCAACTCACATTGTTAATTAAAAAAAAAGAATCAAGATATCATAGCTGGGACTCAATTTGAAGCACACCAAAACATTTAGAAAGGCTTTGTCCCTCTCAGAATAATAAACATTGAAGAGTGGCGTTACTTTTTTAGTACATAAAGCAAGGATTGGTTCCTGTCTGGTTTCCAGAAAAGGTAATTATAAAGTTTCCATATTTTACAGAGCAAGATTTCTGATTTGAGGTTATCCCTGGCTGTGTTCCCTGAGACGAAGGCTGTCCATGAATAATTAGCTCAGTTTGAGCTTACTCGTTAAGAAGCTTAGAAGTGCTATGAGCTAAAGTATAAGCCGGCTTAGCGAGGTAAGTCTTGTACATCAACTATTGACCACATGTCCTGGCGGTGCACAGATGTATTTTCAGCACCTTTTTTAATAGGTTGTTTGCTGGAGACTGATCATCTGACGGATTACGCTGTTTTTTTTAAACCTGAAATCATAATGACCTTAAGGTACCACTGGAAATATTACAGAAGCTGAGCTGTCAAACCCCCTGCTGCCCACAAAGACTCCAATCCCACATCCTGGAAATGCTTGAAATGATTATGATTGGTGCAGAGGTTGGGATTGACATTGAATCAACCTGCTGTGCTTACACCGGCGCACACATCTGAAGTCTTGGTGATAGTGTCCCTTCATTTGGACTGAAATCACTTATGAGAAAGTAATAAGCTAGTGACCCTCTGTGTCAGCTCGTCTAAGCTGTGACGGCAATGTCAATAAGATAAGAAATGCAGAATGGCCTTGTGGTCCCTGTTGCCTTTGAAAGACATCCAGATTTTCTGAGCCATTACCTCTGAGAGATGAGCGCCGGTAAAGGGAGAAAATATCCTATTTGAGCAGTGTTTCACACCTGCATTGACGCACACAGAAGGGGGACCTTGTTTTTGTCAGATAATCAACATGGCCGGTGAGTCCTGTGCCTGCACACAAGGGGGAATCATTGGCAGGTCCCATCTTTCAGGTTTCCCTTTGTGCTCTGTGTAGTCGACAGTTCCCAGTGGTTCCAGTTACTGTCAAAGACGGGAGAGATGCTGCAGTAGAGCCTCAGTTCCTGTCTATAAAAACCCCTCCTGCAATAACACGTCACAGTTTCTGGCCTGATATGGGTTTAATTCGACAACAGTTGAATAGGACAAGAATAGTAAACATTTCTATTTCCAGGAGATTGAGAATTAAGGGCCTCCCCCCCCCCCCCACCCCATTACTGCAAATGGAGCATATCACTGCAATGTACCCCATATAGAAACCAGCTAAGTGCTGCTGAATTTACTCTTTTGGAATTCAGGCAGGGATTTCTTCATCCACCATTTCCCCTCGAGATCTTCTTTTAAGATTTACAATGAAGCTCCGTCTCTGTCCATTTTCAAAAGAGGTTCATTCAGCTACAAGACTCTCAAGCCTACTTGAAATGACAGAACGGGAAGAGATGTGAAGAAACTATATAAAAGAGGATCCTCTGCCTTATACAGAAACAGTCAGTGTGGCAGTGAAGAGGATCTCTGGGTCATTTCACAACCTCTGAACTCACTAGCATTCATTTAACACGCTTGATCGAGCTGCTAGCATTTTAATGTGCAGTGCTTCCTCAGCACCGAAACGTTGGTTAACAAGAGTACTCCGGTGTCTTCTTTGGCCCAGTTTCTGTATCTCTGCTGGATTTTAAGACACACTTTCAATTATGTATGTTTAACTTGTTTGCTTTCTGTTTTTACTTCGTTGAGAGGCGCAGAAATGGCCCTCAGCAAATAGGGCTACATCTGGCTAATGTATTTGTTCTACATGTGGTGCGCACGGTATACAACATTACCAAGATCACACACATTGTTCTGCAGTCTTGGCTTCTCTGAGATAACACTCAGGCTGAAATAAAATGTTTTTCAGCAATCTGGCACGCCTGAAAATGAAGATGCATCTAAAGGAGGAATGACGCAGATGTTGCTGTCAGCACACTCCTTTCTGCGTGTGTCTAAATCTGGAGCGGGGCCGAGTAATATCAGTTCAGATACACACACCACAGACAGATACACAGAGAAAAAGAGGGTTTTGGACTTCTTTTCCTGTATTGGATGCTAATTTGACAGCTGTATCCTTTCAAAAGTGTTATCATAATTGGATGAAAAAGTCCTCTATGCTGAGCTTTGACTTTTGACCAAATATACCGTGGTGATAATCCAATGTATTGCATCCTCCTGCTGGTAGTTTGCCAGTATACAGTAATGTAAAAAAAAAGGTGGGAAGAAGCCCATTCATTTTGAGAGGATAAACCAGCCATATCGTCATCAAATTCTTAAATGTCATGCGTCTTTTTTGTAGTAGAAAGTTCTTTCAGAAATGCTGCAGTCAGGTTTGATGCAGTTGTGGAGCTACAGGGCTGGGATCAGACTACACGATCCAATTTCATTGATTTCCTGCATCCCGTTGCTGCCTAACCACTGAAATAGGATCAGTTTACCGTGGCAAAATTTAACTCTCGATTGTCTCGGTTAATCTAAACTGCAGTGCAGGGTTTGAGATGTGGAAGGAGGCATATTTTCGAACCTAATGTTGCAGTTTGCTGCTTTACAGCTCGCCCTATCTATTGGCATATAGTCACTATATCCATTATTAATCACAGGCTTCTCAAGGGCGATGTTCATGCAAATTAGTATGCAGCGAGTGCAAAGATCACTTACCAGCAGTGACTTCAAAATTAAGTATTAAAAACAGAATTCTGGCCTTTCTCTCTAGCCATAGTCCTATCTTACCACTGCACAAAATGGCCATGGGGATTTCAGCTGGAGAATTTCAGGCTTTGCAGTGATTGCAGCCCAGTACTGTGTGCATGACTGATAAATGTATTGCTGTAACATTTATATTTTTACCTTCATCTTCTTATCCTGGTTTCTGTAAAGAGCTCTGTGGGGAACGAGGGGAGCGTTTCACTGAATCCCTTGCTGACACTCTTTCTTTATGATATATAAGTAGTTGTGTTATAACCACTAAAAGAGAAAATCTCCTTAGGAATTTAGTTTTTCATCTCAGTGAAAAGTCACTGTTAGCAAGAGTGTTCAAGTTATACAGTTGCAAGAGCAGTTGACAAGACAATGTAGCTGTTCTGGTCCTTTCAATGTAATATCAACTTCATTTAGCCACTGTAGTTAGCATGGTTATCTGGTAAATATAGATCCATTATTATTTCATATTCTCAAAGATTAACATTAAACTTTTATGACATTACTATGTTGATATTAAAATATCTAAATGAATAAAATATGGACTAAACCCATGTTATATATATTTTTTTTGTTGAGTACTCAAATATTTCCAACAGTTATCAAAGCCAGAGAAATGTGTAATTTTATAGTTGTAACTGGACGTGTCTTTTCAAGGCAGCCTCCATGATGAGCCGCCATGACAAACAGAATGTTTATTGTTGCCGTGGAAACACTGGATGTTACGTCAAAGACGGCTACATAAGGAAGCGGGAATTGCTACTGAACGCTTGCTGTATGTGCTGCTTTGATAAAAACGTCATGTAAGTTATACTTGGATACAATGTTGGTAAACATATTCTCTCCCTCAGGTATGTCTCGATCGTTCATTCGTTTTCACTGGGGGGGGGGGCAGAGAGAACTCTCATGATTCCCCGCTAGCCTCAATGTCATCTTTTGTTATTGTAGTATTGATTGAGTGCCCACTGGCGGTGGAATCTACATATTGTATTTTTAAAGTGGTGTTAAGAAAGAAATAGAAGCTTTCAGCTTTATAATTTAATGACAATTGGGAAACTCCATTTGCTGACCAAGGTGACTTTAAACTTAGCCATGCTATAGCACAAGTGTCGACTAATTGGAGGTTTTTTGTCAACAGCTGAAGTTGTGCTGAAGTAGAGATTACTGTCGCAATCATTTACACCCAGTGAAGCCAGATGTCACTGTTGAAATGCTACCTAGATCACAAGCAAAACAAAAGGTTGGCTTGATTGACAGGAACTTTAGTGACTTTCAGCCTTATCTCTATGTATCTGTCTAATGTGTGGTGGGACAGCTCCTGTAGTTGTTGCCTATCTGTTGTTCTTCCAGCCAACCATGCTGTCACTTAATGTAGTCAATGTCCCAAAGGAAGAAATGCAGCGGAACGAGGCCGTGGCTCTGCTTCTTGCACACAATGCATCCTGGTACACGTAGGCACTGCTGGCCCACCTCTGCAAGCAGAATTTATATCAGCACTGGTTGAAGGTCCAAACAATGCGTAAAAGTGCCTCTCAAGACCTGGAACTCAAAGTTTTGTTTTAGAAGGAAACATTTGAACTTTAGCATATTGAAGCTCATATTGAAGGAAAATGTGGATGAATTTATATTATACAGAGCCCTTGAAAATATATAATTAAGACTAAAAAAAAATAAAGATATTTAATTTATGTATTTCTCAAAGCTTCTGGCAGGAACTTTCAGTTTGTATCAAATTTCAGCAGCAGCATTTTATCGACAGACTCATGAGTCATTTCAAAAAGAAAAACAGTAAAAAAAAAAAAGAAAGGGTAAAAGCAAACAAAACACCACCAGTGTTTTAAAAGACCAGTGTCTCCACAGGGAAGATTGGTATCGCTCAAAACCAGTTTTGGGCTTTAATAATAACAATATAGTAATAATCAAACTTGTCGCTGATAGTCTTGTTTGACTAAAAAGATCCTTCAGAGGCATCAGCATCCATTTCAGTCTGTTTTGATTTGGTAAATCAGTCTGGAAATAACAAGTGGTTGCTGCAAACTTAAAGAGGACTTTAAACATATATACAATATAGAGAAATAGATTAATAAATAGCCTTTTGAACCCAGTCCAGTGGATGTGATTAAAAGCTGCAGAAGAGTTACTAAGTAGATCTTTATGGATCTGTCAGCAGACGTGAGTAATTTCATTTGTTGCATTATATTTTCTGCTGTGTTCTGCACAAACAATCATTTTTTCCTGGTTGCAATCCATACTAGCTGGCAGGGATTTCTTTTGGACGTCCGTGGTTTGTATGGATCCTGGACCTGCCAATATGCGAGGAAGCCTGTTCATAAAGACACATGCACCCGTTTCCAGATAGAAAATGAAAAGCTTCTAATCTATCACAGTATGAAAAATCTCTTCATGGAGGGCAAGGGTTCACAGATAAAGCCCAAGTGAAAATCCCTTATTAAAATACAGAAAGCCATGATGGTAAGTTATTAAATTATGGTGAGGATGACTCGAGTCTAGCTAAAGGTCTATTTTCATGTTTCATGAAGTGAACTGGTTGAAAGGCAAGGCCTTGTTGGTGCCCACTTAGCGGCTGACATTCAGCTAATGAATCTTAATGCTGTAATGTATTCAACCCCTCCTGCTGTTTCTGAGAACAGGTTGGATTTAGATATGGGGGGAATCATCACTCTGCTGCAGTGTACTCTCCTTTCAGCGTATCAGTGAGCAACACTTCCAAGAAGGGAACGGTCAAGGCCACTGCTCCGAGGCTCTGTGAAGACTGTGCCACTCCTTCATCAACAGCAGCATGACATGGCTGCCTCTCCAAGCGTAAACCAGGAGTATGCTGCCCGGCAGGCTGAAAGAAGGGTCTTACTCGAATAGGACCCTACACACCACCACTGGAGTCTGCACTCCCTTTGAAGCCACACTCACAGCAGAATGAAACCCCCTTGATTAAGTTTGAGGGATTCGATACAGTGGAAAGCTTTGGGACGACCTCTTCGCACTCCAGCAGAAACAGAACTTTTTTTTTATCACTGGTTTCATGTCACACAAATCATTGTAGGCTACACTGGGAGTTGGTAGGAAATAAATCACTTCACAGTATCAGACAAAAACAACCAACGCCATAGCTTTTTTGGTGGCATTTCTTTCTTTTTTTTTGTTAACATCGTGTCCTTTTGTCTCCCTGTAAACATGAATGCTTCACAAAACATGGACTATACTGTTTTAGAGACGATAGAAAAGATAAGACCCTACATGTGATCTGTTAGATGGTAATGTCTGTATGATACTTACTATTTTGGGGCAATAATGGGAAAAGGACTGTTCTAATATACCGTAGCCTGTATCTAGTCTTCTGACCACTCAGAGCACTTTTAAACTTCATGTCACATTCACCAGTTCACTCACACATGCATACACTTATGGTAGAGGATGCTCTGGAACGTGCACATCAGTGTTAACTAATCCCATTCATACATATTCACACACAGCTGGCTATCCCATGTGGAAGCAATTTGAAGTTCAGTGTCTTGCCCAAGGACATTTCAACATGTGTTCTGCAGGAGCTTGGATCGTACCGTCAACCTTCCATGGCATACCGCCAAAAGAAACTATGATGAACACAACTTGAAGTTGCACAGAGTCCATATTTGAGTATCTACGCAGACTTGAAGTCGGAGGGTTTAACAATCCACTCCCACTTCACGCTCAATGTAGCGGACCCTTCATGTGAGCAAAAAGAGGGAGTGGAAGTGTGTTCAGGGCGGTTTGAAAAAGGCCAAGGGATTCGATGAGTTCAAGGAAGTGAGAAGAGTAGTCTGAAGCTCCTGTTTCCACTGAAACTTCACCTTGCTCCAAACCTACCAAAGCACTCAAACATACCAATGGACGCTGAAGGAGTAGCGCAGGAATGGCAGCATCCTTCTCTGTGCCTTGAGATACTCCACCAAACTGTTACCATGCCTTCAGAGGATGGAGAGCAGCTTTAGCAGCACTGTGATCCCTCACCCGTAAATGCAGTGCACTCTGCTGACTCTGGTCTTTTAAGGACTTTTAGGATCTCACTCTGGGACCAGGACATGTCCTTTACTTTAAAAAATGCATACCGGTTAGGAGGAGAAAAGTCAAAAATGCAGTGTACTAAATGTCCTTTTTGATCTAGCAAACACGGTGTGGTAGCTGGAGGAAACCACTGTCGCCTGATAGGTTTGCTGTTTGACTCTTACAGGAAAATGTGTGATGCAAAGAGAAAAATCCCAAGTGACAGCTCAAACTGACAGAGATGTCTTGAAGCTTGAGATTTTTAGTTGCTTTAATCGGTTGGAACTACAATCCCATTACCCCCTAACCCCTGTATGAAATTTTTCTCCCAACATGCTCTCATCAATTTTGAATATGAGATGGGCCTATTTCAATCCAGGAGAAACCATAGCAGTTTCCCGTGCTCTGTTGTGACACATCCCCCCCAGCCCCCCACCCCCGCACCGTTCTCCCCGGTGACGTTGGCTCCCGCTCCTCATTGTTTCTCACATTCAGTCGTGTAACCACAAACACAGCCAACTAATCTGTGTGATGTGTCATCAACACCAGAGCATAAACCATGCTGCTACTGCCGCCGCTCTGATTTGAGCGATAACGTGATTTGCTGTGCGGGTTACTCGATCCCTAGAGGCCGATAGTATCGCTATGCCTTCAAGTGCAAGACATTTAACCTGGCTACTTAATCACCCATGCTAATGATGTCTGCTGAGAGTCCATATGCTGTGCATCAGGGCCAGCATTGAGCAGCTTTCATCTAAGCCATGTGTATAATGTGTCTATGATCATGCTACGTGGGGCACCAGATCATGTTGGATCAAGATGACGTACAGAAAACTACACCGGAATGTTTCACTGTGAAAACAGCTAGGGTTATCACATTACCTGAATATTAAAAAAAATTGAAATAAATGGAGTCCTCATCACATGATAATTGTTGCTTTCTTGGTTTGTAATTACCAAAAATGGAAAACCAATCCCAATGTTTGACTTTAAGACCACTGCCAATTAATTGCAATTTAGACAGTGTCACCACCTCTGCTCTGTTTGTGTTTGAAAGGGAGGTACATGTAACCTTTGCATCTTTATAACACACCAAAAAAGCACAGTAAAAAATCATTAAAAGAGAGTTTTTTGTCAACTAATATTCCTAAAGACAAAAAACACTATAAAACTTAATTTCACATTTCAACACTGGAACGGCTTGCAGAAAATTTCCATTTATTTATTTTCTTAATCAATTACTGATTCATCAGTAAAGATAAAGATACAGATAAAGGCACGATAAAGGCAATATAGCATTTTGTTTCTGTGAAACACAAGATATTAAAGAGCAATTCCAGCAATTTAGTACTGCACTAAGAGTAGAGACAGAAAATATAATGATGAAAATCATTGCATCAGAGGCTGTGATGCCAAACCTTTAGCCCCTGGTATTTGAAACGAGGGCGTAAACCACTGCAATGCAACAATTAACGTCAGCAAATGTCGTCTTCTGTTAAACTCCACTGTTCTGTTTTCTATCAGATTTTATAGATCAAGATAAGAGATGTGATGTCTTCTTGTTTCCCCTAACCACTATATTACGACTGCCTCTGTCAATTGAATCTTCTATATTTTACTCTCTTCTGGTGTTTTTTTTAAAGTTTTGAAGTCCAGAAGTGAGAAGTTGTGTTAGATTCTTAAAGCAGTGACAAACATATCTTCCTCCACAATCCTCTCTGGAGCTTTAGCAATAATAAGACTTTGATTTGATCAGTAGCCTCTATGAGAAACCTCTTATATTGTTCCTGAGGAAGCAGTCAGCACTGAAACAAGCAGAACAGATGGTCTGGCAAAAAGCTTCGCTTAAATAAGATAATATTTATTAGAAAGTTTCTTACATTTATTCTAAAAACAGTTAGATTCCAACTCAACTTTCTCGCTCAAGCAGTGAATGTGTCACTTATTACTATTGATTCTACGTTATGAAGATTTTCCCCTCTTGTAGAACCGAGGCATCTTTAACTTTTGATTGGATTTTTGCTAAGTCATTACAAGGTATTCAACAGTGTATCTCTATGTATTATAAAAACTCTGCATTATTCGCTCTTGCCCATTTAGGCCTACACACTAAGTCTTATTTAAATTCTTCTTAACTATCTGATGGAGTCAGACAATTAGCATTATTCATCTCTACGGGCCTGCCAGCATTGGGTTTATATCAACCCTAATTCAATCTGCTTCTTGTCTGCACTCTTTCTCTGCGATCGGTAGAGGAATTGGACTGAATCATGACTTAAAATGAGACAATACATTCATTATATTAACATTAAAATATGTCTGGCTTTAATGCAGATGTCCAATATCTCACAATATGCACATTGAAATATTCTCTACGTGCATCAGTTGCTTTGTTTACATATGCAATTTTGCTTCCACTTGATTAAAATCATTCTGATTAGCGATTGCAACTTCACTGTTTAATTGGCGCCAAATCAAATTATACAATTAAAACGTGCATATACAGTACATGCATCAAGCATTTGATCAGATTAACAAAATTTTGACAAGCGCCGAGCTGTCCTGCTGGTTCTGATGGAAATAGTTGCTCCCGGCTGTGTTCACAAACAACGCAGTCGCTGCACGCCTCCAGATATTGCTCCTCTGCTCGCCCACTCGCTGTGCGCCAATCTCCTCTCTAGCATATGTGAATGTAAATGTCTGTATTTTATCATGGTTTGGATTTGTGTCACTTTTCAGGAACTTGATTAAACCACTTGGTGTTTCTGGCTTTCTTGGCCAATGAGACATTCAACAGTCTTGTCCAAAGCAAAGGTTGTGTCGGCCAAACCTTGTTTTGCTTTGACCCCGCCAATTTTCAGGAGCAGAAACTTGTCATGTCACGTCACATCATTTCGCATCGCATCATGCGTCACGTCATTTGGGGCAGAAATGAGCGATAAGAAAAATTCAAACCTAACCAAGAAGAAATTATCAAGTGTTTTCATGAATATTGACTCCAAATGTAATGCACCACCCCTTCTTGACCAAAATTGGCGCAGTCTCTTCTGAGGTGTTTACATGACAAATTTTTTGACTTTAGAGTATTTTTACTTTTACAAACGCTGTATTTGATTGATTGATTAATATGTATTTGCAGTATATTCAGTTCTTATTGTTCTGTACTGAACTGCTACAACTAGGTACTAGCTGTTTTGTAGTGCAGTCATGTTCATGCTTCCAGAAGACATACAAAACTCTGGAGGCTGGGCTGTGCTTAGCTTTTCCTTTAGCTTTGACATTTAGATGGCAGGTAGTAATTTTTATAAGTGACTTGTGACAATTCACCCATTGTGTGAGGAAAACCGTCACTTGAAATCTGTTCCTTACTGCCCCACCCACAGTGTGAAACAGTAGCATTTCAACCACTTATGTGCTTCTCCTTCGCAGTGTACACTAAGACCACTCAGAAAGACTGCGGTAGTTTCTTCCCATACAGCTCACAGTTAATAGAAGATTTCCAGCAGTGTAATATGATGCTGTCAGGCCCTGTCCTGTCCTGCTCTGCCCTGTCCAGCAGTGTAGGCTTATAGTCCATTCAAATAACCATTAAAGACAAAAACAGGAGTGTGCGACTGAGTGGTTATCCAATGTCGGCCAGTCATTACAGAGCACGGCAACTCAATGCAAAAAAATATATAATCAGAAAATTAGTCCAATTTAACAGTGCATGTGTTCAATCATTACTTGTTTGGCCTGCCTGTTAATGCTGCTGAATGCCTTATGAGGAGACCATTTGGAAGGTTTAATACGTGAAATAGAGGTACCCTGTCATGTATAGGATAATGGTCTTTGGCCTTTTTTAAAAAAACTGCCAGACAATAAGATGGCAGGAAGCTAAAGGGTAGAGCACCAGAGATTCAAATGCCGGCTTTGTCTGTGAACATGTGGGTAGATAAGGAGCCCTTTCCTCTCCCGCAGCAGCTACTGAAGTTGTTGTAGAGGAAAGAATGGCAGCAAAAAGAGACGACTGACGCTGAATGTGGATCAGCTACAAGGGCGCTTTGTGTAACTGCTCTTTGTTCCTCCTTCTTAAAGAGAGCAGCAAGAGAATATGGAACAGCTGCAGAGCCATGAAGAGATGAAACTGATTTTTAGATTAATCAATTAGCCAATCGACATGAAGCACTATCTGCTGACGATTTTCATAATGAATTCGTTATTTAATCCTTTTCAAGCTTAAGTGTCATATGTAACCAAGTTCCCCCCCGTCTCTACATTATGAATGCTCAGGAAGCTGTCTTCACTGTCTGCTGACATTTGAATGATTAATGAAGTCATTGCCAGAATGCTCCGCAGATTACTTTATAGTGAAAATAATAATTAGCTGCACACACTGAAGCTATGACATTATTAGTCTTAAAAATGAATATGTGCAAAACTTTATGTCTGTACTGTAATGACTGGCAAATCACAATCCATCAGTCAAGCGATTTATTTTATTATATGGTGGAGTAGACATGCAGCAAGGTCCCAATATGTTTAACAATCATAAATTAAATGAGAGGATACCAAGAAGAAAACATGTAACTGCATTGAAAAATTCAAATGTAATGTTAATAACTGCTAATATAATGAATTTTAAGTTGTTCAAATACAATAAACTGGTCAAACAAAAAGACAATAAAACACTAACCTTGCTTAATTGTCAAACCACATGTTAAAATTTAAACTCCCCCCTTTATAAGAGGTGTAGAATCCAAGGGCTAATGCATATGATCTTTTAAGGTCACTTCTAAGCTATCTTTTGTAATAGCTTATTCATTAGTTTCACTTATTGTGTTCCTCCTGGTTTTGTTTATGTGTGTTTTTTCTGCAGCAAGTACCGTATATGTCTGCCCAGAAAGGTCACCTCTTATTTGTTTATTAGTCCAAGTATTCCTATTGATATCAGATGAAAGAAACCGGCTTTCTTCCTCTGGAATAAATCTCAGTAGACTGCTTCAAAACATCCTTTAGAAGCTAAGAAAGTAGATGTAACAGGCATTAAATGAACACACATAATTTACATTTCAGTAGAGGTAGGAACCACAGAGTCACACATAATAAAATATGCAAAGAGCCTAAGAGAACCATACAATCATGATACAGTGATAATTGATATATTTCCAGACATTCATACAATGATACGCCAAAACTGATCATCTAAAGAATACAATTAATTTATTCTTGCGCTCAACCGATCTGGAATTTTTGGGGCCGATACTGATATCGATATTAGAGAGAGAAAAAAATCTGATGCCGATATATTGGCTGATATCTTTCTTAGATCTTTGACCTGTGAAGATAGATAGATAACAATATACACATTTATTGTGTTGATGTGTTGAAATGCTAATATCGGCTGATATTATTGGCTGGCCGATTAATAGGTCGGGCTCTAATTAATTCACCGCAATTTGGAATCAGTTTTAACTTTTATTACGCTTCATCCTCTAACATCTTCTCACCGGTGCCTGACAGTGTCCCTCTCCTTTATCCAGCTAACAACTACCCCCTTGGCTTATTAACTGCCATTCATGTTCTCATTAAAGGCACAAGAGCCAATGTGAGGAGTTATGTAGTTGGGATGCAGTGAAATCTTTCAGAGCTCTGTAATTTTTTTTAAATTAAATTATTGATGTTTGGCACCATTGGTTTTAATAATTGTATTACACGAGTCAGGACGACAGTATATTTGCTTTTTGATCTTTTTTCCGCCTACATGTAAGAACTGTGTTATTGCAACATTGCAGTGCAGATAAAAAAGCATCTGTCAAGAGTAGCAATCTTTACCTGGATGAATAAATCCAAAAAAGGCATAAAAATGTCTGCTTTCACACATTCAGCACACTATCTTTACAAAACGGAGGCCCTACTGCCTAGCTGTAATATAAAATGTTGCCATTACTCTCACAAACACCCAGAGTTTGTTGCTGTTAAAGATTTGTCATGGGAAACGTATTCCGCCACCCCCACCCCCCCATTTGTCTTGTTGCTGATTGCCTTATTGAAATTTTGTATTTCGTTGTATGTGCTGACTGCAAAAAGTTATTTTTTATATGGAAAGCCCTTGGTGTTATCATTTTTCAGAAAACGCAGAATATTCTCCAAACTGCCAAAGCCACAAAATTGGATTGTGTCTGCAGCAATTCCATTGAAGTGCGAGGACTTTAGAGATCAGCTGTGACTTGTTGGCTCGATAGATGTGGGAGTCTGTACATGTTTAGGGCGCCCACAGCCCAAATGTAACTGTCGCATTGTGTGTGATGTAGTTGCATCATTTATTGCACTTGTTAGACAAGCGTCAACACACTCTTCAGGTCTCATGTTACATCTCCTCTATAATCATTAAGTGCTCGGTGCTAACACTATTCTGTGAAATCACGTATGTTTGGTGCGTTATCACATTAAGGACACTCGTGGGAACAAATGGGTTGATTAAAAAGGTGTTAATGATATCGAAGGTTTATTATGTGCCGAAGAATAACGCCAGGCTGCAGTATTATGTGCTGCTCCTGACCTATTTGGACGCTATAATGACGTCCCAATGGAACGAAGAGTACAGTATGAAATGACTTAACTTGGTGAAATGCCTGGACAGAATGGGGTCCTATAGAATGAGAACGCATTATGGAAGAAGGATTGAGCTCTCTGATGATTGACTTTTGGTTTCTGACACACAGTTGTTTTATTACTCCTTAAAGTGTCACAATCTTTGCAGGCAGATGGATGATCACATTGAATATAATGTATTTTTAAAGAGGAATGGGCAATTCTGCCTCTTAAACAAGGCTTTTTGATGCAATGCAGCACCTTGCATTATATAACTTTAATAACAGCATTGCTTCACTACTCCTTAAAAAAAAAAAAAAAAAAAAAAAAATCTGTGTCGCATCGTCCTTTATCTTAGAAAAGGTGTCAGCACCAGTAGGAGTTAATATATTTCAAATGCGATTATGTGCTGTCCAGTGCCGTGAAGCTATGGCCAGCCTTACAGCCGTACTCGATTTTGTTGTCACTGTAAATTCACTCTGCCTGAAGCACCTTTGGCATCATCTTCGCATGCACGTTTTTACCTCTCTATCTCTTTCACACCCCTGCATCTTCTCCATCGCTCTTCTGTAGAAACGCTTCTTTATTTTATGAATTGTTTTTTTTGCTTATCCTGCAATCACTCTCTAGCTCCTTTTCCCTTCTCATTAAAACAGCGTCATGCCGAAAAGTTTGACTAAACATCAACCTCTCAGTGTTTTTCTGGGTCAAGTGCAATATGAAATACAGTAGGACTAGTCAGGGATGCACCAACACTGGTTTCTATGGTAACTGCAGGGCTGTATTTAGTGCAGTTGTTTCAGTGCGCCGGGCTCTCTGTTTTCAACCAGGCGAGGAGGGAAGAGTGAAGACCGTTCCCGGGGGGGGGGGGCGAAGCAGAAAGTGGGGCAACATCTCCCATCACTGTCAAACAAAATCTTTCAGCTCGAGAAGGGATCATATCATGCATTCATTAGCTTTTTTTTTTACAGAGAGAGATGATGCAGAAAGAAAGGGGGCATATTCAATCAGACATTTCACAGTCAAAGACATGACTGACACTATTTATCTGTTCACACAAACTCAAACTTCTGACCTTTCAAGTCTTTTGACTGTGTACAAATAAGGGAAAACACAAGTCCTGTCACATTGTGTACTTCTGATACCTCTGTTTAACAAATACTGAGAACAATTAATAAAATAACATTGATGCAAGGCTTGATAATTAATATTTTTTCAGGGTTCAAGTTGCATGCATTCAAACATTCGCTTTTAAAATGCAAAAAACAACAACTTTTTAACTTTTTAAATGTCAGCCTACCTGGATTTTTTCTACTGCATCTTTTTTCATTATGTGGACTAAATCTAATTTTAATTCATAGTTGTGATAGAAAGTGTGGAATAAAAAATATAGTAATTTGTGGTATTGTCAGTAGAAATAGGCCCTTCAGTACGTAAAATGTACACGAACCAGTGTGTCAACTGTACTACATCATTAACATTAACATTATTGCTGCCATAATTACTTTACATAATGAAATGGTCAATGCATTCAGTAGTGTCTGATTGTATAGTTACTCAAATAACTTTCACAGAGCTGACCTGGATTGTGCTATAAATAGCCTTCATTAAGTCTTAAGTCCTCTCAGAGGAAATCAATAAAAACATTAACAGGTAACATGTTGATCTAATTGAATACTAAGCCCAGCTGTGGAGTAAGAACAGGTTTATTAAAAAAGTGAACAGAAGGGGCACTCAGTTGATAGAGCAGGCGTCTGATGTACAGGGTCTACAGTCCTAGTAGCGCTGGTTCCAGGTTCGACTCCTGATCCTGACACTATTGGGAGCATGTCTATCTACAGCTGTCCTGTCCAAATACAGGTACAAAGACAAAAATAATAATATAGTTTTTAAAAAAAGAATTTCACTGAGGGTGCAGCACCCTCTGGGATATCACCCATGCTAGCATTCAACAATTACTGTGAAGGTGCAAGAACACTCTGACCCCTGTGGACCGACATTGGCAGAATGACAAGGGCTAAAGGAAGCTGGCTGACATGAACAACAAGCCCCCGAACGCTGATAAACACTTGATAATTCTTGCAAATTGCTGTGTCTCAGACTATAGCTGACCAAGACTCATGTCTCCAGGCAGAGACCGGAACATGAGGCGTGACCTTGGTGTTGTTGCCAACACCTGCCTTCTGATCAGTGCACAATGTAACCTGATAAAATATTCAGAACGAGGTGTACCGAGCCAAATTTTTCACCAACATCATCTAACCCAGGCGTTCCCAAACATGTTGTAGTCAATTTAGGAAAAACAGGGGAAATACTCTGGGGCCCAACCAAACCTTGAAACACACAACTCTTTTTTTTATGTATTTATTGGAAAATAACCTGTTGCAGCCAGCCTGCAGTACCTTCAAGTCACAGAAATGGGCTCACGTCCCAGACTGTGGGGATTGCTGGTCTTACCTGGTGGCAGTCATCATGCAGCGCTTCATCCCCATGTCTACTCCGAAAGTTGGTGTAGCTGAGGCGAAGCTCAAACGAAAGACCTCACAGAGGAAGCATAGAGACTCTCAATTGGATTGTGACTTAGGGTGAAGGAAAGAGATTGGAATCCATCAAAAAAAGTAAGGCCGCTAGAGGGGGTGCCCTCTGCTACGAGCACATGCATGGGTTAAAGGGGTTAAAGGGGTGAAACATCAACTGGTGGTAATCCCTGGCTGATGACCCTGCAGCTGACCTCAAGGCTCACCTTGAAGGTGGGACAGAAAGAAATGTCCAAGAAACCCACCTGTACACTTCTGTGTATGAAAACAAGTGGGTCACTCTCTTCTAAATTAATTTCTTCTCCATTATGGATAATGTGCGGAACATCTGGACCGCTGTTCCAGCCTGGACCGCTGGTATACACACAGCAGCTCCCAGTTTAAATATTGTATTGACCTGCTGCTCATGAGAAGACGTGACTTGGAACAAAACAAAGAAAATATCATTTGTTTCGAAACACAAAGATGCATTTCAGCTCCAGATGACAGGGAGATATGAGAAAACGGGGAGAGAAAGTTCAAAGCAGGAGCACTGTGGGATGTAGTATTCAAATGAGGCTGGAGTGGAGGTACGACGAGGGAGCGTCTGTGGCTGTTTGAAGTGTGACAGTGTTTCCCTGCCTCCACTTTGCTTCCAGCAACTAATTTCAGCTTCAAGCGTACAACTACAGGCAGGCACCTGTCATACAAGGAACTCTTTGAAAAATCTTAATCTTTAATTAAACATTGAATACACTTTTTGGTTAATATTTCATATCTAAGACAAGCTAGATCCCAGCGTATGAAATGCTTTTGATATTTACCAGTTTTATGTCATTTTTGTCTTTTAACATTTTCAACATCTTGTGACTCATTTTGTGCAGCTGAAAATCACTGCAACTCTAATACTGGCACTTATTCTGTCCCTTAATTTGAGCAGCAAATGAATTATGTAAAGTAATGATTGAATTAAGGTTTCTGGCCCATAAATGCCAAAAACAAACACAATCACAAAATGTGAAATGTTCTATGAATAATGCAGAATGGAGGTACGAGGAGGGAAATGAGCCACACAAAAAAAGGACCTCTATTGTCCGTACACGGGGAACAAAATGTGTTAATGGAGAGGAAACGGTACGGACACACTTGTTTTGCTTTGGGAGAGAGACAATAAGCAGTGCTTTGGATTTCATCTGCTTCGTAATGGATGAAAAAATATGAGTTTTGTTGCTTCAACACAGGTAAAAAGAATAGTCAATGCCTTTGAGAGTTGCATCAAAGGCAGGGCTATGAGTGCAGTATGTGTTGTATACCAGAATATACTGTATATGTCTGCACCACCATGACATTTTGTTCCTTTATTGTGTGCTTCTGTTGTTTTTCTGAGAGCAGCCACTGGGGATTTTTCTGTCAAAGAGCAACATAAAGACGCATTTTTGAGAAATCATAAAGAGAAAATGCTTAATCCTATTAAGTATTACACATGCTGCTGATGTTCTGATGATGGTATTTTCTTAGAAAAAAATGTATCTATGATTATTTTTCTTTCAAAATAGTTGTTTTCTGCTGGTATCGTGAATCCACAGATCCCCCAGTCCGCTATAAGATCCCTGCATTTATCATTATTTGCCAGAACTTATTCTGTCACACTAATGGCGTTGTCGGTTGTGTTGTTCTGTTTTCTGCTCTCTTGATACCAGCTTAACTTTTCCTGCATGTGCTTCACAAGAAATCTGTTGGAAGGCAATGGGGGGAGGGTGGAGGGTGGGGGGGGGGGCTTTTAGTAAGAAGCTACCACAGAACAATCTCGATTTGAGGCAATTACATGACTGACAAGGCAGACTGGATCAGAAGACAGCAAGGACTGATGTTATCTTAGGAAAGATAATGAAGGCAGCCGGACTAAAAAAAAAAAAAACACTCACACGCTATGCAGAAGCTTTTATACGGGTTTGTGGGCATAAAGACGAATAACATAGCCATGAAGGGATAAAGTGGTGAGATGTAAGATGTACAGTGGACACACAGCTCAGCTCAGTTGGGATCTATATCTGCCAAAAGGTTGTAATGGCTTGATATTTTAATGGTACATTAAGTGCCTCAGAATAAATCACAATTGCACTGAAGCGATGCAACACGTTTCTTCCTTCATTGTGACTCCTAAATCAGAGAGAAGGGACAAGAATTTGGTTTTGGTTGAACCACCGCTATGTGAGAATAAAAACAAACTGTAATGTCCTAATTATCTCCTAAGTACAAATGAATCCCTGAGCCATTAGAGCTGTGTCAGCTCTGTGTACAAATGTGTCAATTTAACTAAAGTTGAAGTGAAGAGCCTCAGCAGGTGCTTACAGCCGCTCTGTTTACACACAGAAAATCACTGTTTTTTATATTATTATAATCAATCTCTCATTGCAAATGGGACGTCTGCTCTGGGGTAATTGCTAAATGAGATGGATTTTTTTTTTTTTTTTTTTTAAACAAACAAAATCCAGTTTATACAATTAACATTCGCGCCCCAGGAGATTTACTTCAAACTGTTGTAAACCTAAAACACTTGAACTAAGTTTACTTTCAATGAAAAACAAGTGCGTGAACTACCTTAAACACGCCATGTTTGTGTACACTCTACGAAATCAGAGCACATTTTTTCAGTAAATAAAACAATGTTACAGCCAGAGGACAAAGTGTGAAAAACGATAACAAATGCTGAAATTTCTTCTTTCCAAAATTGGTGTTGTTTAAACAAAAGAGGCTGAGGGAATGAAAACATTTGTTAAATATGTATTCATCGTCTTCTTTTTAGTGCTTCGGAGTGCTTCTTCAGCTGACAGTTATAGAAAAATTTAGTGTAATACAGGTATCATCTCATACCAATGTACAGTCATTGAATGGTCTGAACAATCTGTGAGATTGATTTTAAATTATAGACAACAGTTCCAAGGTTAAAAATGTATCCGTCTTATATTCCGACACTTCAGTCTTTTCCATTTTTCAGTCAGTAGATATTCATTTTATTTCAGGGTAAATGATAGACCTCTTTATTTTTCAGAGAATGATGAATGGGTATAGATACGTGTGGTGTAGTCTATAGTGCCTCTGTCATACTTGTGTCATACAATGATTTATGTTTATAGTTGTTATCCCATCTCAATGAGACTCTGTATTCCCGTTGTGCAATGCATGCAGTGGACTGATCTACCAAGTGCATCACGTTCAACTTCAACTTCAACTCCATTATTATTCTGAAGGAAATGAAAATTGCAGCAGGCATCATGACATGACAGATGTACAAAAGGCAACATCAGAAATAAACATATATACACAGATATTTTACAGTTCAAGTGAAAAAACCAAAACACTTTCAACCACACTGAGCCAGAGGCTAAAACCGGTTGGAAACTTCACACTGCCAATTTTACCAAACCAAGCCACAAAACACACGTAAGGACAGATTCTATAAAACAGATAAAGTCATTAAGACTTAAAACACCTTGAACGACTTTGAAAAGTACAGTCACTTCTGAACATTTTGACATATAGCCTCAGTGTTGGGTTCAGAACATAATGTATTTTCAGTAATGGTTCCCAAGTTATTGATTTTTTATTGAGGAACAATCTCAATGTATAAGCTATAACTCCAAGTTTCTATCTCTATCTGTTTTTTTTTTTGTTTTTTTTAACAATACCTGTGTTTGCAACATGTTGCTCCTGTAAAAAATCCAAAAATCTTTATTCTTAGTTAACTTTAGTTTTAACATTAAATTGGAACAAATTCATCTGAAGGAAGCTGATAGATAGGTTAAGCTTCATTTGACTTTCATTATACGCAGGGTTCTGTCTGACAGGTGACATGTACACATACTTACTGAGATAATGTTGATTATTCACAGAAAATTATTTATCGTACTTAATCTTTTGCAGTGTTCATATTGCAACGATGAAATGAGCAAATATTGCACTTTGTGCTTGTACTAGACTTCATTTCGGAAGCCAATATTTTACATTTCACTCCATTTACCAACATTTTATATCCACTATTACTTCTCACTCTTCTTACAGTACGTTAAATGAAAATGTTTTAATTATATGATAAAACACATCATACAATTATAAAACTAATCCTTTTTTAAAACAATTAAAAAAGTAGCCTGCGGGTTATAAATTGTCCAAATTAGCTAGATTTACAGCTACTACACATGAAAGCAGAATGTATTCCTTTTTTCATAATCAAGACAAAATGTCATTATCAACATATTAGGTTGTCGTGCTGTACCCCAAAAAAGTGGTATCATATTGTAACCCAAACAGCAAGGTGAAATCTGTGTTCATAATCATGTATAAATATCTACATTTCAGTTGAATTACATAAATAGGCGCAATTGGCATGAACGTTTTAGATTCTATTTGCAAAAGCATTACAGTACAATTAATTAAGTTTGGACATCTTACACAAATGGAAATAATGAAACAACCACAATGTTAAATAATATATCACTACATTATGTTATAATTTAGCTATACCATGGGCCGTTCCCCTGCATGTGGAGCATTTAACATATTTAACCTTTAGTACATTTAGCTGATAATACTTCAGCACTTTAACCTTCTTTTGACTGGATTTTTACAAGCAGGGTAGAGTGAAACTGTATTTTTTCTCTGTGTTGTTGCAAAGTAAATGATCTAAATACTTCTTGCACCACTTGATGTATATAGTGCTGCAAACTTACCAATTAATTTAGTCTTGAAATACAGTTTGACACATCCCTTATTGATTTCTTTTTGTCAGGAACAGATCAGTGTTATCTTATCTGACTTTGAGACAAAGCCGAGATATTCCTGGAGATGGTGTCTCCTGTTTGATTTATAATGAGTGATATTGTTGAGGAGTAATCTAGTTTTCAGGCGCTGGGGGCCGAGGGGAGAGCTGTACGACTGTGAATAAAACCACCTCCAGACTACAGAGCTGTCATTAATCACACCCCAGGCTGGCAGTGTGATGCCTGCTGCTATGTTCCCTTTAGACTCTGTTGTAGGATATTTGTTGCTTGTCTGTAGTTTTCCTCTCCCGCTCTCGTCATCCCTGTCATTAATTAAAAGCAGATTTTTCAGCTCTCTCAGAAATATGCAGAATCATCCTCCCATCGGATTGCTCTCCGGCCCGTCTCTTTTTGTCCGAGAATCTGTCTTTCTCTGTCAGCAACCAGAGCCGACATGCCACAACATAGTCCGGCTCTTTCTGCCAGTCTTTTGACAACATGACAACGTTTGTAAGATAACAAAAAATGCTTCTAGTCAGCGGAGATTAAGGCACTAATTTGCCTTGTTTCTGTCATTGTTTAAGCTGCATTCAACACACATAGTCATCACTGGGTTTGCAGCCGCTAAGCTTATGGGAAGTGTGACTTATTGTGCTGAAATGAGCAGCATCTGACTGTCAGTCAGTGTGTTAGACAAGGGATGGCAAAGCGTTATTTTCAAAATGAAACTGTCACGAGACGAAAGCCGCTAAGTGTCTACTGCTTAAATATGTAGATTACTGGTACATGTAACTGTTCTGTTACAGCAGACAATTATAAATAGAGCTGGAGCAGAGACATTGTACTGTATGAATGCAACCTGAAAACAAACAGGAGTGATTCTTGGAATAAACACCCTTTACATCTTTTTATGTTTTCTGCAAACACACCACTGTATTCGCCTATGCCAAAGATGCTTTCATAAGACAAGTGAAGGAATGGGCTGTCAGAAGAGTGCTCCATTAGTGCTACACCTACACTTCTCTTTTTTTCAACACATACAAGGTGTATCATTTGCCCGGGTATGCAGCAAGCTCCTCTGGAATACGCAGCAGAAATTGTCAAAGACGATCGTTTCATTCCTCGCCGTCTTGGGCGTTGGAACGCTTGGTGTCTGAGTGCAGTGGAGAATGTTGATTTCGTGGCAGACAGATGCCAACTTTCATCCCGTTTGAGTTTCCTTTGGAGCGACACTATGTTGGCTGAGGAAAATTAATTCAAAGTGAGCCTGCAAGTCAGTCTCATGGGGATAACAACAGCAGAATATCCAAGCCTCCATATGCAACTTTTGATCAACTTTATGCACTCATATAAGGATTGACATTTTCCTAAACTTAATGAGGCTTCACTCGTGATTTCATGAAAAGTTAACCGCCTGGGCTTTCTTAAGTACTTTAATTGATTTTAATAGGGGCAGAGTTTTTTACATTTTAAGCTACATTTAACACAGAAGCTGTGAGGAGAGAGTCGGGCATCATTCCTGCCGGTGTAGGTCTAATATTGTTGTAGGCGGGGATGTGTGCCCTCGAGTGCAGCATTAAAATCATCACACAGAACACACAATACACTCAAAGCTGGCCAGTCTCCCCAAAGTTTGGAGCGCATGGTGTGAAAAGATGTTTATGGTCTGGTGGAAGCACTCAGATTTCAAAGGAATGGTTAAGATTTATTAAGTATTGAGTCCATTCAAACTACACAGCCATTTATCAGGCATGGAAACGTACTGCAGCAGCAGCAGCAGCAACAGCCAAGCTATGGAGTAAATAAAACAAAGAAAATTCACTCAGTATGCGGTTCAGGTCATCTCACAGGTCAGGCAGCAGTACGTTTTTTTCCTTCTCTCGCAGACTTTCTTTCACTTTCCTTTCTCATCTGATACCCTCAGTACTCACATGGTTGTTTTAAGTAAAAAGGTTTTTAAATTTCAGGGTAAATTATCCGTCGAAGATGTTTGAGAGATAGTCAGAAGTTAACGTCAGTGATGCTCTGGACAGGCTGCAGTCATCATTTAGAAATTGAACTCATAAAGAGTGTTGGGTTTGCCTTTTTTTTCCCCATGAGTAGGCGGAGGTGAGCTGGAATTGTCAGTCAAGCAGATTTAGAGAATTGAGAAAACATGGGAAAAGCTTTAATTTTTACATTTTGATTAGCATGAAATTACACTTGACAGTAACGTCAGCTTCAATCAGTAAAGCACAATCAATTACAAGCTTTGCCAACAGAAGCTTACAGCCTACCATAAACTATTACCATAATCAGTGTTATGTTGACAACTTTTATTCATTAAATCCTTTTCAAATTCTGGTTACAAAGGGCTTCACAAAGGCAGCAAAATTAAACAGACAAGTCTGACAATTAGCAGGTTTTTAAAATGAAATAGATATCAATATAATTTGGGAGCGGCAGTAACTCAGTCTGTAGGGACTTGGGTTGGGAACCAGTGGGTCGCCGGTTCAAGTCCCGGTGCGGACCAAATCTGGAAGTTGTTCTGGTAGCTGGAGAGGTGCCAGGGCACTTCCTGAGCACTGCCGAGATGCCCTTGAGCAAGGCAACGAACCCCCAACTGCTCTGGTGCGCTCACTGCTCACTGCTTAGCAGCTTGAAGCAGCCCCACTCTGTCATCACTCCACCATTGCATGTCCACAGGTCCTGTTTGTGCATGCGTGTGATTCGGGCCTATGTGTGTGAGAAGCATGTCCCTATAAATAACAGAGTGTAAAACCGAATTTCCCTGAGGGATTAATAAAAAAATAATAATCTAGGGGAAAATTAAAGCATTTCCAAAACTGAAATGAAATACAAAAAAATAGAGATTTATCCAGAGAACTCATTGGTATTCTCATCCCTGACAGTGTGTCAACTTACCTTATCAACCAAACACTCACTACCATTTGACTGAGACCACCCTCTTGTGCTTGTATAACTGGACCCTTTCATTCTGGATAAATGTAGACACTACCAATGAGCTGAAATGTAGTTCTTTAGAGAGCTTTTTGTTCCCGAAGTCACACACGCTTTCAGTTTAAAACCTCATCTTACATTACAGGAAATCCAGTCCGTGTTGTTCAGTTTCAATCGATGTGAGTGTCTCCTTGTGTAGTCAAGTGTCCCTGTGAATCCAGTGTTTTGTATCAAATGGTATACAATTATGTAATATCTGTTAGTGCTATGTATTCTCCTATCGTGGAATAATGCTGTTAATACTGTAATAATGTAATACTGTTTTGATTCAGACAAACAGTATAATGTTTGTAAATTAATAGTTTACGGTGACAGCCCAATCTGGCAGGGGTGAGTGCTAGCCCGGTCAGGGAGCCTCATCCTGGCTCTGCTTTCCCCCGCCCTCTTTCCCAGATCTCTCTTTTAATGTAATGTTGACACCAGGAAGAGTTGCATTTGTTTGTAGGGGCCATTAGGGGCCAGGTAGTAGGTTCAGCAGTATCAGCGTTGTCACCTACCTGGAGCTCGCATCAACGGAGCCTGGGTCTGTTGAAGTTGGCAATGCTGTTTGGTGTGAGCATGATGTTTGGTGAGAGCTGGTATTGGAGGGGCTGACTCTAGGACACTAGAACTCACTGTCCGGCCTTCCTGCGGTGTCTTGGGACTAATCGGATGAAGCACCGGTGAAGGGAGGTTCCCACCTGACAGACCCCATGTCATGTGTCATGTTCTGTCTCTTGCTGCCCATCAGTGTACACGGTTCAGTGGGAGGCCATGTGGATGGGTAGGTAGTGTCAGCATTGTCACTACCTGGAGCTCACTTCAACAGATCCTGGGTGTGTTGCAGTGGCAACAAAGGGCCATAGGGTGGGTTATGTCATGAAACTTATTTGAGCGCTTTACCTTTCTGTTTCAAATTGCATGTAAAGTTATATTTTGTATTTATTTAGGCAAATATAGATTTCTTTACTTGGGCTCCACAAAATGTATAGCCGTAATGTGAAATATAATAAGCGCTGTGATAACTACTAATGCAGATCCAACAGTTTTAAATGGCGAGATAAGTTAACAGATTTTCACATATGGTGTGTTCATCATTCTCTGTTTTCATAAAATGTGATTAAAAAATGAAATATATGAGCTTGGTTATGGTATCCCACATTATTGCAATAAATTGAAATGCGACCTCCATGTCGTGTTTGCTGGATTCTTGCACAGAATGACGAATGAAATACATTTTCTCTCAAGGACTAATACACATATCCCTCTAATATTTAAAAAGACTCAGACTCTGAAAATATTCAAAAATATTTTAAAATCTACTCCCCGAGGTCCCAATTTAATGCCAATCCGACCTTTAGAGTAACACACACGAGTCAGTCTTTGTCACCTCTGTTAGGGAGACACTATTGATATTGAACTGAGACTCTGAGTTATTAATAAAGACTGCGACACGCTTTCATCTGAAGATGAAGCATATTGGTTTGCATTGACAGTGACAGTGTTTGAATTTGTTTCCACTCTTCCTGGGCTCACTTGTTGATTTGATTATCAATGATCTGACACAACTTATTCTGTTACTGCAGGCACTGTTGTTTTTGCAACAAGTCCAGGCTTTTTGCAGCTTTTCCCTGTTTTACCTTAGAACTGAGCGTGTATTTATTTTTCAAGAAGAAAAAGATTCTCGCAATCCAACCTGTTTTGTAGTTCCTGGTTATATTTTCTGTTTTTAGATGAAATACATTCCTCATAGCTTTAATTGAATTCTTCCTCAGCCACATCAAAGATCTGTTGAGTGTGGAAAAACTCTCTGTAGACTTAAAAAGTCGCTTTGTAGTATGTCGCTCTCCTCTTCACAGAGACATGAGGCTGTTGGTTTCCTAGATTGACAGTTGATTCCAAAACCAAGTTTCACCGTTGAAAAGACTTATAAAAGATTATTGGAAAGTTCTCCAATTTCTTATATTAGTTTTTTCATGTCTACTTTGAAAGTTGGCTAAACTTTCAACATGGACAGGGGTCATGACGGGGTTGTGTGGCAAAAATGAGTTGCAGGCGGTGAACTTTTAAAATCTCACATCCTGGAACTCTATCTCATCATCTTACATCTGAAATCAGAACGCAAGATGAGGATTCACAGATATGTCTACTGGCTAACATGTTCAGTGAGAAATTTACTACAGGGGTGATCCTCATTTGCCAGTTTTTTTTTTTTTTTTTCAGTCATGGGATGTGTGATATTTTGAACTTCTCTGCATAGGCCCCTCTAACTGCCTCTTACTGTAATCTGAACGCCGACATTTGCTTCTTCCACATTAGATTTTAGACTACAGTAGTTATGTAACCGTACCCAACTGGTGTTCTTTAAAGCCTGTCTCATTGTATTACTCTCACACAGATACAACAAATAGGCAAATTGCTGAAGCAGTTTCTATTTATTCTTAATGTATTACTATTTTGAGGGCACACCATTCAGAAAGTGAAGTGGCCCCATGTTGCTTTCTGTGAATATGCCCTAACTTATATTAACTTAAGAAAGCAATGAAGCAGGGTAAGAAGAAGCTTTATTTGTTTAGATATAGGACTGCGTAATGCAAACACAGCAAAGCACAATTTCCAAATGAAAAACCTGAAATGTTTTGATAGAGGAAACGTGTTTCAAACCAGCATTACTAAGAAGAAAAAAAGGTATTGTTGTCATGAAAAACATGTTTGTTTGGTACCAACCCCCAACAAATGTCATCAGCACTTTATACTCTATGCAAAAAAATCACCTAGTAACTGCTAATTGCATCACAATAATACATTCTGTCAAATTAATCTCTATATATTTTTTATTGCATTTTGTGGAGCCTTGTTAGTATATTAAGTTAGACAGGTTGTTGCTGCACGCCACATGTTCACGTTGACAGGAGAGTGTAAGCTTCAGGGCACAGCAGTTCTCTGTCTCTGGTAATTATTTTAAATCTCATGATGCAGCTAAAGGCCTGTTCAGGCATCACTGACTGGTTTGCACATACTGGAGCAGCAACCCACTAATTGAGCATTTAAAGGGCCAGATTGTCTTTTCTGCACGTTTTAGTCCATTTAACCAAACATCACATTTACTCAGCATGACTTATGTGTTTCAAACCTTTTACAGTAGTGTTTCATTTTCCCTCATTTTCCTTCCCTGAAACGTATTTAGGTCAGTAATCTGTCTCTTGAATATGCGGCTATTGTTTCATCATTGCAATGATAATGCACATATAGGCCGGCTTCATTTGAATGCATTCACAGGCTCATGAAAACTCTGCAATCTGAGACTTTTGAGAGAGCATGTTTTATGTGACAAAATGACAATCATGCCGCTTTCAAAACATCCATTACATTTGTGCAAAGGAACACTATTCAAATGTTATATAGTCTAAGGAGTGCTTCCAACGTGGTACTGAAGTGTTGAAAATTCTTTGAATGTGAGAAAATATTCCTCACAACTCAAATAAGCTTTTAAGAAATGGGCCTAATTCATCTCCCACGGATGGAATTTGTCTCCCACCTGGGAGTCTTATATTGCATAAGCTTGTCTGAATTATGATGCAATATTGAAGCTACACAAACTTATTTACAGAGCATAATGTTGGACTCTGGATTCAGCTGTTTTGTAGTCCTAAACTTGATAATAGAAAGGTCTTACCTGACTATTCCCCTGGGATGAGTGCAGACTGAGCTCTGTTCGAGGCGACTGGAAGCATTGAAGCGTTCGTTTACTTGACCATAAGTGCTTGGCGTCTCTGGAGGAGTTAGTCGATGAAGAACAGAAAACGCTCTTTCTTTCTCCTTCATACAGATTAAACAACTGAAAACACTGAGCTGAGCAAAGTCACGTATAAAATGCAAAGTTTAAACCTGAATATATTAGTTTCTTTGCCTTGTCAATGGCTACATGTAAGGCTTTGTCTGGTAAGATTCGCAGGACTGTAACCACCACTAAGCTACTCATCCATTATCTCTTTAAAGGAAAATCTGGATCGCATGGCTATATGTGCACATTTTGGGAAAGGGAAATAATTTAATAATCTCAGGAAAAATATGTTTTCTTCCTCCTCCTATGCAGATGTCTGTTTGGCCACAGGAGATTGACAGACCAGATCAGGCCGGTTCTCCCTCACTGATTATCATCAGCGGTCATGGTGGGGTGGTAATTATTACCACTGCAGATCAACCCATCCAAAACAACGTGCATCTGTTTAAGGGTGTCTGTATTTCACCTCCTAAATGCTAAATCGAAAGTGAAAGTGAGCTGTAATCACTCGGCTGCCTGCTCTTGAAGTTGATAAGGGGTGCGGGCTGCACATTGATTTACTTGTTTGTCATATTTGGACTGGAAGTGGGAGCCAAAGTAAGGAGATGACTTACTTGCCACCATGATTTAACCTGGCAGGGAGAGGTTGTCTGTGAATAACCTTTGGATTAATTATGCACATTTTCCTCTCTTTAAAAGCACAACCTGTGCTGTCTGTAGTTTTTAGATAAAGGTCTTTAATATGCTTTAAAAAATAGATCCAAAAAAGCCTCTGTTGTACATTTAAAGACCATGTATTCTGGTCTGTACTGCACTGTGGATTAGGCCCAGTGACAGGGGTCTTACTAAACTCCTTCTGTCTGGGTTATCAGTCCCTGACAGCCCACTGCTCTCTGATCGTTGCTGCCGTCACAGAAGCATGCATCACACACTTGTCAAAGCGCCGCTCCTCCGCCCACCCTCTTTCTGCTGAAAGTCAACACCACAGTCTCACCACACATGTATTTACGTGCTCACAGACTCCCTCACAAGACACACGAGCGCGTGCACACACATACAGTACACAGATACAGACGCCGTTCCCATTACGGTGACAAATCCTGCCTGAGCTGGCTCCCATCTGTGAGTCACGGCGTGGTGTGTTTGTACGAGTCAAACTCCCCCGTCATCTGCCTTTCACAGATGGATCTGTGCGGTGTGTCCGAGGGGCTGTGTCTGGTGGCCGTGATCAGAGGACGCTTTGGATTCAAACCCTCCCGTGATCCGGATCAAGAACAGACACATATTTCTAGAAGCTTGGAGGTGTAAAGGGGCCGACTCTCCAACAAAAGGGTCAAGTTAATCATCATGGCTCGACTGGGTTTAATCCATAAAACCATGACTTCACCCTTACATAGCTTGCTTGGCTCAATCTCTGCACTGATCCCATTTTCTCTGTATACATATCCGTTCTTTCACTCTGGCTCCTATTTGGCCCATAATGGGATTAACTCGAGTGACACCAATCTGAGATCTCGCTTTAAACTCTGCGGGGTGAATCTTATTCCTCTGGTTATTCCCATAAAGGATGAAACATGGCTTGGATTACATAATTAGATCCCTCTCTGCTGCCTAAATGTAAGGGATGACACATTAATGATAATAGCTCAGAGGATGCTCTCCTTGTTTGCTGCCGGCAGGGTCAAGATGCCTTCAGGAACACAAAAAGAAGACAAAACATGTTAATTAATGTGTCTGTTAGAGTATGTAACGGGTGCCATCATAAATAATGAATGCTGTCAAGAACAGCTGGAATCAATGCAGCCTAACACCGCCTCAGCCACTTTTCCCAGCAGGTATTGCTTTGTCCAGCTATTACCTATTTTGGGCAATAAAGATCAAATAGGTTTACGCCGCTCCTACACTTAAAACAAAATACGTTTTAGGTTATTATTGCCGAACCCACCAATAACTTTGGAAACACAGCTATTAAGAAAGCTTATTATCAAGCTCCTTTCCGCTCTGTAATAAAATCAACGTGGAACAATTGACCTTGGCGGAACAAAAGCCCTTTCACTCCTCTCTGCCTCATTCTCATGGTGCAACAAGACATTAGAGAGCTGTTTCATTGCTCCGGCTCTCAGTGCTCCCGGAGCTGTTAACAATCGACAATAATGTTTCTGTTTTTTTGTTCTCAGTGGTCAAAGGCTGCCTAATAAAATGCCATCTTCTTTGGATATATGCAACAATGTGCACAAAAGCATATGTTGTTGGTGATTAATGTGGGGGATTCAGTGAACTGTTACAAACCACATTTGACCTCGTTTATTAGCACGCGCCTCGAGCTTTTTCATCAGGCTTAAAGATGTTTTCTTCAATTTCTTAGAAGCATTTTTTTTTTTTTTTAATTCCTCCATCCATATGCATATGGATTAAAAATATGCATCCTCATGCTTTAATGTTGAAAGTTTAGGTTTTTCTGGCTGTTGGATTAATGAATTCTTACGTTTGACTGCACTGGATTTGGCCGATAAAAGCATTCATACTCTATTCCTCATCTGATTCCAATCACCTTTTCCCTTATGCTAACATCTCATTTGCATGCAAATAATGGAATGGTGCAGGAACCAGCACTAAAGATCTCTGCAGTGTAGCAACATCAAGCTCAATCCATTGGAAGGTTGCGTCAGTCTTACACGGTGACACCGTGAAGAATCAAGCAAATTGCACAGGAGCTTTCTAAGAGCAGAGCATGTAATGTACAGTATACATATGCAGCCATTACCACGGAGCTACAGAGCACAGCTGCCTTAAAAGGGTTTAAAGTATAGGATGCTAGAAAGTCTATTTAGGTGCCTGTATAATCTGAAACACAGGTAGGAGTGTCTTTGGTGAAGCACAGAGATTTCTAACAGTTTATCACAACTTACCATAAATGCTACATAAAAGAACTAACCGCAATACATTATGTAACTGAAATGCTTACTGGGGGTAATTTGCACATTAACATCATTTGTGTGCACATGTAAAGGGTCAGTTTGGATCTTTAGAAACACAGGTTTTTTCCTTTCACCCTTTAAATTGGCTTGATTTGTCTTTGAGCTTTTATATAAAGCTGTACATGGCGTCTGTACCTGACTCCATGTTATTTTATGTCTCCATACAAAAGTATAAAGACTTTTTCAGATCTTTAGGAAAAAAAGAAAGCTGGCAATTTAGAAATGTTAGGCTTCAAAACTGCAGACTATCAAAGAAAGCCAGGGACACTTAGTTAGGTGGACAACTTGCTAATCTTCTCCCCTGCTGAGGAATGTAAAACGATCTACAATTTTCATTTCTGTCCCCTCCCTATAAAGCTATACACCATGAGGCATTCAGCATTGCCCACCATGAAGACATAGACTGCTTCATTTGAGACCACAGATACATGCGTACCTCTGCTTCCTGTTTGAAGTCAAAGCTAAGCTAACCACATCCTCCTTGTATTGAACAGAAAGTCCTGTGGGGCGCCTAGCAGTTATGGCCCCCCCCGTTGGTTTGAACCTGACCTCGGCCCTTTGCTGCATGTCATCACCCCGTTCTCTTACTCCTTTCTCTCTTCAGCTGTCCTATCCAGTAAGGCAAAAATGGCCCAAAAATGATAATTTAATATATGAATAAATAAATGAACATTTAATTTCCTTAATGGTGTATTTCTTATGCGTTTCTTTGGATTTGATAAGCTTATCCTAAGGATGAAAAGGTCTTGTAATTTAATGAATTCCCCCCAAAGCTGGCTCCGACTTCACATAAAGCACCCTCTTTTTAAGGTGGTGTTAAGCTTGTAAAGTAACAAACATCATTCCTTTTTGGTGTGTTTAAATAATAAGGTACATCAATAATAACTGACTTTGAGTTTCTGACTTTTAACTATAGCAATATGTAACAGCTGTTTCTAAACACTTATGACAATAATTGCCTTATTCAGCAGTTTCAAATCTCAATCAATACGGAATGGATTTGTTGTGGCCAAAATTCCCTGCAGTTTTTGGAGATTTGTGGCAACGATGCATCCTAAAAGTTGTCAAAAATGGTTTATCAGTAAACGATTAACAAGGCCATTATTTACCACCTTGCAAAGGTTCATGGGTTAGAAAACAGGCCCAGTATACTGTATTTATTTTTCACCGCTCTCTTCGTTTTATAAAAGGTACTCTGTGCTGGCAAGCTGACTCCACCTGCCCTCCAGGGCACGACAACTTGATTGACATTTCTTAGCAATTTCTCAGCAAACAATCTGTTTGACTGGAGGCCTTATTTCATCATGGCCTCGCTGCCTTTCTCTGCCCCTCCTGAGGATCTTTCACTGCTGGATGGTGCTGAGAGAACATTTGGCCAGTAATGTCATTAACCCATGCACACACATGCTCATATTTTTCTTTTCTTCTCTTCTCCAGCTGTCTCCAGTTTTTATCAGGCACAGATGTTCTGAACAGGGTGCAGCCTTTATGTTTTGGTGCGGAAAATAGAAAGCAGAATGTTTTGTCTTTTTTTTTTTTGTCCTCTACAATGTTATTATATAACATGGATTAATTTAAATAGATTCAAGTCTTTATGGACCCCTCAGAGAAATACAACTGGTCATTAATGCTTGGCTTGAGGTCCGTTTGTACACATAGAAACATAAAAGTCGTCAGAAAACTGACCATTTCTTTTCATAAAACCCCACAGTAAACAGTTTTTGTGTTCTTTCTATCAGAGCATTTTCAAATGTATCTAAATGGAAATCTGCAGCGTTTTAACAGAGAGGCTTGAGCTGTGTGTGTATGGAATGAAATGTAAAAGAAAAGGGAAATAAAATTAGATTGTGTGACACATCCATGCTGTAAAAAAGGATAAAAAATGAAGTTGCTTTTAACAAGCAATGTCTTTTTGTATGCTCATAATATTCACTATCAGCGATTTCTTTTTATCCCTACCACTTTGAACCTGATTCATGTTCACACATCATTATTGACATGTGGAAAAGGTCCACGGTTGAGGAACAAATCGTCTCTGGCGTCTATGGTGGCTAATTCTGATTCATGGAATAGAGAGAGCTGTGTTCAGGATGTTAGGCATTAAAGAGTTGTCTTTTTCACGGGATTATCTGCGAAGGAGGAAGTCAGTATTCAGACGCAGCTGACTGGCACTGCGAGATCAGCTTCCATCCAAGTGGAACACTTCTTCAGGCATGCAAAACATGCAGACTTAAGTCACATAATCCCTTCCAATATCAGCAGGATGTCAATACGCCAACATGAATGGATTGGATGCATCAGTTTTTGCGGGCTTACTGTTGTTTCTGATCGCACTGTTTGCATTGGGAGCTGGCAGGTTGCTATTATTAGAAACAGCAGTGATATAAACGTTACTGTGGATCCTTGGACAGAATGATGACAAACCATATTTAGACCATTGCTGAAATGCTGTCGTGTCTCATAAAATGTCATCAAGAGGATTCCCGGCTAAGTTTAATTCTTTTTACCCCAGCGTTCTGGCATTTATGAGGCCTGCAGATATTGGAGTAAATAATTGGACACACAAAGCAAACACTTGAGCACATCTCAGGGGCTAAACAAACAATGGCTCTCTGCACATTTGGTGCCCGAATGAGGCTGTAACTGAGGATCATAACAGGGCTTTTCTGGTGTTTTGTGGAAGCACTGTTCTGTCAGCGTGACTAAGCAAGGCTGGCCGAGTCCAGCTGACCATGTCTGTATGAGAAGGCTCTGAAACAATCGCTTTCAGGCACAGGGTCCACGTTCACATGTCGCTAAATACGCCTTTATCAGGCAGCAAAGCGTTTTGAAACCATGCAATGAACAGCTTTGGCATTGAATGCATTGTATTTCAGGGTGCTCTTATTATATCCTATCAATGTTTGCTGCTACTGCAGCTGGGTTCCTTCTGCAAGGAGCTCATTAAAGTTTCATGAAATATGATGTTACAGTGAACTTAACATTCTGCTGTAAGATCTGGACATTTGTAAAGATTTCATTGATCGGTTGAGAGTTTTAAATGGGAAAACATGGCACAATTCAATGTTATATCATGTATCTAAATATATATTGATCCTTCAATGTTGCATATTCCTAAAGCTTACCAGCAAACTGGGGCTGAATGCCAGGAAATGACCCTGCTGAGAGTGGTGTTCAATAAAAAAAACTATGAATTTCAGTAAATTATAGTGTTTTAATTACGTTTTAATGAATGTAGTTAACAGAAAACTGCAATTACAACAAACCATGAATTTTTTTGCTGCAGATTTTAATTGATGTTTCTATAATTGCATGCGCTGCGATAAAACATGTGTTTAGCTATTGTGTAAGTGATTTGTAATATGCTCTTTTTTGATGTTTTAAATTGACAGTAGTAGAAATGAAAAGTTAAAATCCTGCTAAATTGAAACTTCCTCATACATCGTTATGCCAAAATACAAAGGGGGCTGTTATAGATTCCTTCCAGACATTTGAATACCATTTCCTTTTTGGATTGGCTTGCTGTGTTTTGGATGATTTGGAAAATGAAGCCCAATTTCTGCTTTCACATTATAAGATAGGTTGTAATAAGCTGTGTGCCCGTAAATTACACATTTGGGTTTAAAATGTTCCCGAAAAAAGGCTTTAAATTTGTCTATACAGATTACTTAAAATGAACACTTTTCACTTTCCAATTCCAACCCAGACAGGGCTATACGCTGCTGTATCTCTCATCACACTTATTGAGTCTCTCCTCTCTGAATTGGTAGACGGGACGATAAATGGCTAGTTCGATCAGTGATGCCCGTTTGAAGCACAGTTCAAACTTGAGTTATCACATCTCCTTGGTAGCAACAAGGCAAAGCAGCTGCTCAGAGAAGCCGCAGCCTTGGTTCTCTTTGCTTCTTTATGCTCTGAAACCTTCAGTCAGTAACAAAAGATGTGCTGCTCTATTTTTCATGGACATGTGAATTCAGGCTGCACAATGGTGACTTTCTGAGCATGTTCCTTTTTTGGGGGGGGGGCTCAGACCAAGCATGAACAAGCCAGGTTTGGTGATGGGACAATTGTTGTTCAAATAACACCTGATTTGACTTGTTGGTGCAAAGTAGACATAATAAAAAGATGTTCTGAATGAAGACTGAGGCTTTGTTTCTGCAGGGCAACCAACACTCTTTCACTTTTTGACACATTTTTTTAAAATCTTTAATTGTATTACATTCAAGAAATGAGAAGGATAAAATGTCCTGCACATGAGCATAGGGTCGTTGTGATTGATGGATGGGTTGTATTGTATGGTAATGGCACATTCATTTGGTGGATGTGCTACTGGACTCAAACAATTATTCAAATCATTGTGGGTCCTTTTATGTGTTAATGTTTAATCAACTGTCATGGCTCTGCTCTCTACTGTACCTCCGTGCTTCTCGAAACACCATGGTTAATGTATGTGGAAGCTATGCAATATTAATCATTTATAAACGCTAACATTTCCTCTCTTTTTGGCAATCCTTTGAATAGAAATGGCAAGAGCCAACTTTCATAGTTTCGCTATCATTGAGAATTATTGAACAGAACAAGCACTGAGCTCAAAACATTGTAACCTTTACAAAAACAATGCATATGTAGAGTTTGAATAATTTATCATAAAGTTCAGTTCATGTGTCTTCATATTGGGAAGCCAGCACACAGACTCAAGGTACAGTGTTTTAAGGTCCATCAAAAACCCCACAATCATTTTAAATACCAAAAAAAAATGAAAAATTTGACATATTTTATTGAGAGCAAGCTCCTGTATTTATAACTTACGGCACATGTTTCAGTATTAGATAAAAACCTGCCCATTTGCAGTCAAAGAATGATGAGTTTCAGTGTCTCAAACTCAAATTAATTTTAAACAGGGACACGATGTACCCTCGGAAGAAAGATATTTGGAGTGCTGTATAATCGTATTTGACTTGCTGTATATGTGTGCTGTGGGCCTTGGCACCTCTTGCATGGTAACAGTTTACTGAAAGGAGGAGCCAGACTGGCTTCTCCTGTCAGCCCATTAGGGAAACCGTCTGCTGCTTTCAAAGGGGAGCTGACATAATTTGCCATTACAGAAGCTTTTACCAAACCTCACCTGCTAATTACACCATACATTTGTTCAGGATTCATGTTCTGGGCACATGGAGACTATTCTTGGTTTCAAGCTGCATTTCATTTTTGCTGCTGCTGTGAGCACGCATGTTTGACCTTGTTCGGAATATTCATACAAAAAAAAAAAAAAATAATAATAATATTTTGCATTAAATGCCTGTGTTGTAACTTGCGTGTTGAAGCACAGGTTTCACAAACAGCTAAATGGAATATGCAAATAATTTGGTGGTACATGCACTCAGTAGCAGCCTATTAATAATAGATTGAGCTCATAAATCATGACAAGCAACAAAGAGGACTGTAATATAGGAAAGGTTGTATGTGGCCCTGTTAAAGTAGGGAGCCAGAAGTTGCTGTGTTAAAGGAAAGTAGTCCTGCGTGCACACTGTCTCTCATATCTTCTGATTATTTATGTGGTACGGCTAAATGTGCTGAGCATGGCTAAGTGTATAAATAGCTGAACGGACATCATCAGAGGCTTCAGCTCACAGGGGAGGAGGGGGGAAGAGAGAGCTTTACTACCAGAGCATCAGATCATGAGCAACCGAGACGATACTCCCTGACTCATCAGAATTGGAGGGAAACTCTGATCCTTGCATGCTGGCAGTCTTCATGTTAGGGGCCCTTGGGTAACCCTGTTGACCTCTGTGGCCACTGGTGCAAAAACTTTGTGTTGTGCTTATTGCATAATTATTCATTCAAGATGACTACGGCCTTTATTCAATTTCCATGTTCCCTTTGGTTCGCTGATTTATATATGTGGGACGTATTTTGGATTAACGCAAACTTGCAAATGTCCCCATGTTTTTCTTTATTAAAAATAGCTGCCTAACCCGAGCAATTATTAGAGCGTATATTATGTGATGTGATGCTCTGAGGCAACTTGTATTATTGCTCAGTGTCACCACGGACACTGTCTGCACCACAGCGACATTTCCCTCCTAACAAAGGAGGTCGTTACATCCGAGTCACGGTAAATGCGGTAGTAAAACATCGGCGCAATTTTTTCCTCATCAATTTACACCTCCACAGCCGCCATTATCTCCGTGTGCTTCAGCTCACTGTGGCCCACAGTACAAACCTCTACTTTTTGCTGGGGGTTGTTGCCTTTGTCTGGAGCTCTCTCTCTCTCATCTCTGGAGGTCACATTGGCCGCCCTGGAGGTACTGGTAATGGTCAGTGTGCCAACTGTGTGGGCAGTGTAAGAGAGGCATATGTTGTCTGCTAAATTGCACTCAGTGGAGGCAGCATTGAAGGCTGTTTTGAATCTGATAAAAATTGACTTAACATGCTTAAAAAGCTTTCAGTTATGCATGCAGTGAATAGGGCTTTTTTTTTGTGTGCATCTTTTCTTCCCGCACAGTGTCACTTCTTGTTTTATATTCCTCTCATATTGCTCTCAAAGAGGTTGATTTAACCGGCAGAATGACCACTAGGCCTTACTCAAACTCAATATCCTCGCCTTTTGCTACTATCTCATCCCACTGGTAGAGTTCACTATCAAATATGTGATCCTTTATTTGATTTTTATAAGAGGTTTCATAATAGCAGTGTGGGTCCCGGCCTTAAAATGTTTATTTTAGCCTTGTGGCAAGTCAAGCAGAGAAATATGGATGTGCTGTGTGCCTAGCATTTTCACACATGGTTTAGACGCGGCTACACAGAGGCCCTGTAGCAGGTTCCTTTTCACTCTTCATTAACAATTCTAGAGGGTGTCTAGACTGAGAGGCGATAATGTTTTCCATGGGCATCACTGGTCACACACCAAAGACTAACAGGTACTGCAGAATACAGACACTGGCATGTTTCATCCCTCACTGTGAAACCTGTTTAGTTTCTACTGAATGCCCATCTGCAAAAACACTGCAGAGTCCGAGAAAAACAAGGGGAATAAAAGCTCCATTTAGCCACTCTGTTGAGACATAATCCAGGCTTACAGGCTCGCCCTGCAACTGCAAGTGTACCAGAGCTCTGAGGTGGAGAGACACTGGCTAAATAACTGTTTGTCCTTGAGGATGGCCGACATAGGAAGGGCGACGAGGGTGCCACACTGAGTTTAGAGAGAGAGAGAAAATGAAACCCCACCCCGCACTCCTGACACCTGCAGAATGAGTATCTAATTCATCAGCATCATGTATTTGACCATCATCATACACTGTACTTACAAAAACCTGTATTTGTATAAACGTGTGCAATTTGAATGCCTCACTAGCTTTGTTGATGCTTCAATTTATAAGTGAACTGAAAGATAAATCATCACATATTTTGTCACTTTATTCTAGACAAAACATCCACATGCAGGGCAAAAATTCTGTTTTAGTGGGGTTTAGTTCTTGAAAAAAAGTAGGAATGATGCCATTTTCTTTATTTGAAATAATTAAAGGCATGAGAGGTATTATTTCTCGATCAGTCTGAAAGTGTGATGGAAAGGATGGATGTAGCGTTCCTTTACCACATCTCTTCCATAATGTGAATTAGAAAAGCCGAGCTGACTAAATCTAGCACAGTGCTCTGACAAATTAAAATTATATAACTATTATTATTCGTCGTCATCATCATCATCATCATCATCATCATCATCAGCACCATCATGTTGATGTCATCATTATTAGGCTTCCCTGTTTACCTGCCATTGTTTTATGGTAAGAGCATTTCCTTTAGCTATTCCAATTTTACAATCAGATATGTTTTGAATGCAGGACTTTAACTTTTGACACTGTATCTCTAATCTGGGTCCTTTTTTCCACCACCATGAATCCCATTTCTGTGAAGTAAGATAGCCTGTCTTGTTTAATCATCACACCAAAAACAACCTACCTGGTGCATCATCAACCTCTGCAGCTGGAGCTGTCTGTATTTTTCTTTTTCAATGAAGATCTTTTCCTCTGCATCCTGATCTGAAGCGATCACATAGAATTGTGTCCTTGCTCCCTTTTCCCTCTGATTTAGTGTTGATGAAATAAATCGCCCTCTCTCTGACATGCCATTAAGATTCTCTCAGCTCTGAACTCGCTTTATCCAGATGGAACAGGATGTTACACTTTAAGTCATTACTAACTAGTGAATGTAGGATAATTACTGCTTACGCTGCTACTTGTCATTTGAAGGTCTGAGTCAGCGAGTGTTGTCCTTTATCTCATGTGGTAACAGTGAGTAGTAGAATAAGCCTGACTTTCAATATTATTTATCACTAAATATTATATGAAATGGGTTTTTTTTTTTTTTTAAATAAAAAAAAATAAAAAGTAAAGAATACTAAGATATGAGAAAAGTCCTGTCAGGTTTTAGAGAGTCCCAACAGATTGAATAGGCATGAAACATTTCATAGTGGCTCATGTGTTTCAAATGTAAGTATATGTTTTTTATATATATATATTTTTGGGCCATTTTTGCCTTTTTTAGATAAGGCAGCTGGGGAGAAAAAGGAAATGTGGGGCGTACAGATTGGGGGATGACATGCAGCAAAGGGCTGAGGTCGGATTCGAACACACGGGCGCTGCAACGAGGGCTATAGCCTCTATACATGGGTCGCTCCACATAACCACCAGCCTTCGGGCCACCTGTTATATATGACGGAGTAAATTCATTTTTTGGGAAAACATATTAAATAAAAAAAGCCATTTGAACATTTGACTTATTGCACTGGGATATTATTTCTGATTTTTGGTTTATTATTTTAACATTTTCCAGCCAAAACATCAAATCTAACAATTGGGACAATACAATGGTAGAATAATCGACCATAGAATCATTAGTTACGTTTGTACATTTGATCCATATGGAAGCGATTAGTGATCAGAATTTAAATGATAAAGCTAATTTGAAAATTCAAATGCATTAACAGAAATGCTTTTTAATTTTCAGAACATGAGTGTATTATTTGACTCAAAAATAAAATGATGATTAATTTTTCTAATTTGAATTTTAGTTTTCAACTTCAAAAATGCACATTCTTTGACTAAATTAAAATGAGGAAGAAAATGACATTTGCTTTATCATTTTCAAAAACCAGTTTGCATTATAATTTTACTCTCTATGTATGCATATTGTATGACATAATTCAAATGAAAACAAAAAGGTCTTTGGCTTTTCGTTTTCAAACTTGCCGTGCTAAAAAGTGATCATAATTCAAACCAACTCGAAAACGAAATGGCAAAGTGGACGGCGCAGGAAAGTGACGTCAGACTCCAGCTCCCAGGCAGGTGAACATAATGTTTACAGTCTATGAGGCGAGCGGTCTAAGGATGTGCATTTTTGAAGTTGAAAACTAAAATTCAAATTAGATAAATTAATCATCATTTTATTTTTGAGTCAAATAATACACTCATATTCTGAAAATTAAAAAGCATTTCTGTTAATGCATTTGAATTTTCAAATTAGCTTTATCATTTGAATTCTGATCACTAATCGCTTCCATAGATCCATACCAGTGTGGCTGTCAAAACAAAAAGTCCCGTGTTAAATTATCCTCTAACATATGAAGATATTACTGGGAGCAGAGGATGCGCTTAATGACTTTTGATCTTTGAAGGATATTTTTGAAGCTAAACTGCTTTTGTTGTCGAGTGTGCAGCCTCTCCCTCTCTTCCTCTTCAAATTGCTCATCCCACTACTGCTGTGTTTTAATTAGACGAGTAACAACAATAACTCGAATGTGGAGGAGAAAATCCTCTCACAAGCCTAATTGCTGTGTCACTGAATTGAAGTCTGTGTTGGTGTGTGCGGCAGCGTCTGCGTTTGATGTTTCTGCGTGGGAGTTTGATGAATAGATGAAGGGGCAGTTAGCATGCAGTAACTATATATGTAACATTACAGCTAAAGCGGAATGAATATAGCTCTGGTGATAGTTGCAGCATGAGATGTGTGTATGTGCTGTGTGTTTTAATCAATTTCTTGGGTGTTTGACGCTTCAGGGAACATGAACACAAGATGGACGTTTCGTTGGAGTGCGACACGCGTGAAATTGTACTTCTCACATCACTGTCCTAGGTCAGTCAGAACGTCGGCCTTTACACGCTATGGCATTTAGAAAGAAAAGGATAGGAAGTCGTAACAAAAACTTGAAAACAATTTATCTTTAATTCCTGAGGTTTTTACATTTAGCTTGAACTATTCCCCCCCCGTGCATGTTAAGGGAGCTCACTTAAGGACTGGAGGGAGTGAGCCACAAGCATGACACTAAAGAAGATGGAGAGGCATGTCTTAGTTGGCTGTAACAAATAACCTCGGAGCAACCTTTGAAGGTTGCTCTCAATGTCAGGGTCTGTTTTTTTAAAGACCTACCTTGTTCACACTTTGTACAAGTCCGAGTTCAGGTGGGTAAATATGTCTTGCTTGGACAAACACCCGGTGTTGTCTTTGACTGGGGCTGATAAAAAAAAAAAGCACTGTTGAGATCTTAATCAAGATTGTTGCTTTGGCAATTAAATCTGACAGAGAGGAGAGTGGGAGTGATTCCTCTGTTGTCGTATTCCCAAGAAAAGGTGGGGGGGGGAGTTTTTTTTCTTCTTCTTAATCATCTACAAAAGCTTCAATTAACTGTGATTGCTCCATGTGCACCTTTAGTTGTGCAATGGGGAGCAGGAGCAGGGATTGTTTTCCCCTTGATTGTTTAAACGTATATTCAGTGCTGCAGCAGGACTTCAGGTCACTTTGTTTGTGTCTATTCCAACTTCTTTTTTTTTTATGTTCATCCTTTTCCTGCAGTTTACTTTGGTGCGTATGAAAAAAAAAAACGCCACTTAAATCAATGTGTGCTTGAAACCACTGTACCAGAGACGCTTTCAACTCGCACTAGCTCTGATGTTGAAGTTTCTGCACTGTATTTATGAGCTGTCAGCTGGTAAAATTGCCAGATAAAGATGTGGGAAATCTATAAATGCAGATAAGTGCAGCATGATTTTCTGAAGTCAGTCACTGGAATAAACTTGTTGACTTTTCTGTCTGCTAAAAAACATCTTAAAGGATGAGTGATAGTGAGCATTTAAAGATTGGAGGGTGTTTTTTGTTTTTTTTTGTGCCTGTACAAAAACAAACGAACAAACAAGCTAAAGTGTAATGAATGGTTTTAAATAGGTCTTTGTTCTACTGTAATATAGCCTAAAGCTATGATGGCATTTCTTACTTACTAAATTACTAAATGTGGTTGTTACAACAGCTCAACAAAGAGGAGTACAACCAGCAAAAAAATAGCAGAAGAATTAAAAACAATATGTACAGTTATTAAATAATAAGAAAAAAGGTAGTTTTATAATAACTTTAAATAAGAAACTACAGTTGTAACCACGTAACACTTAAGGCATTCCAGCTGATAATTAATAGCTTATGTTAGTAATTTACACATTTATGACATTTCCTTGAACTCCTAATCACAGGCTTTCTTACACCATGCTTGAAATGGTTGTATAAATATATATAAATAAAGCCATTTTGATTTAAGGACCTGATGTAATACAAGGACAACAGCCCATTATTTAGTGTTAAGTGACAGGAGTGCACACGTTCAGCAGTCAGGATTCATTCAAGCAGTAATTCAATGCGTTTAATCGCCGTTATGAAGAGAAAAACATAGATGACAAAATGACTGTTACCTTGTACGCTTGTAAGTTATTACACACATAAAAGCTCTGGGTATAAAGCAGGAAATCATGAAGAAGTAGGCAGGTAAAATATTTAGCTGGAATTTCCCCTGTTTTAAATTTTCCGCAGCACTGGGGCTTTGGGCATAAAGGGATTGTTCCACTGCTGCAGAAATATCAAATCATTTGTATTGAGTCTTGGCTGAATCGAAGATTGGACTATAAATTGAACCTTTTTATGATTGTGACACTATTACAACTGGTGCCGTATGGCCCCCAATGTTATTTGTGCTTGCACATTAAGGTGTGACCGTTTATTTCTCTCTGCAGACTGCTTTGAAGTGAAACCTGTGAGGAGCCTCCAAAACGACACGACATTCTGGTGAGTTCCCAAATTGAAATTAAACCCTCTTCACATTTACATAATATACTACCAGACATAACCCATCCAGGCTGTGAGCATGAGCGGAAAGTGATGAGGCGAAGGAGAAGAGGGGGACGAGAAAATGGTGTTTCTTTCCTCTGACTCCATCGATCAGTCATTTTTTATTCCACATGGTTCTGTGTGTTTGACCCACCATGCATGCACACTCCTCACTACATTCAATACAAGGGCAAATCCCACAGTTTCACCCACTTTTATCTTTTTTTCTCTCCTGCATATTTTTTACTCAAATTAAGACCCAGAGGAGTGCAGAAAACACTGAATCTCTTTCTTCCCTCCCCGACTTTGTCAAATGCAGATTAAAACACAAGTTCATATACAGTGAGAGAGAGAGAGAAAGACAGAGCGAGAGAGAGAGACTGTGCAAAGTGACACTGTTAGCCATTCTCACACATGGGCAGGGTTGGGCAGGCGCCACGGCTGTTTGCCTCATAGCCTGCGCAATGGGAGTCGGCTCCATTATCAGAGCCGCTGCCTCGCCACCCTGCAGCAAACCCAGCATCCTCTGCTCCTGCAGATTTAATTTCTTATCTCAATAGGGAAAACAGCCTCTCTGATGAACAGCTGAAAACACCCTGGGCTGCTGTGAACACGGATTCAGCATACATACAATAGATGATATGATAAACTGGCGAACAGGCGTAGCACTGATATCCCTCACAGGAATTTGTGGTTGGTCACAGATATTCAGGGGAATTTCCTTCATACTGTAAATAATGACTTGTGGAAGGGAGGCTGTCTTCACCATTAATCCAGCGGTGAAGCAATTATTTATGGAGCTGCCATCAAGGACACATATGCTTTAAACAGAATCCCTCGTAGGTGAATATGTGTTATGTGCTGCTGCTGCTGCTGTATCTGTGTCTAGAGTTGTCTCTTTGTTGGCAGATAAAAGCAGCTCTTGAACCGCTATGCTCTCACATGACATAAACTCAGCATGAACCAGTGCCACATGTGTGCTGCTTTTGTTGAACGTCTTGCGAGAGCATATTATCACCTCTCGGAGAACAGAGTCACAGAATAGTCCTGATGACGTGTTTTCATAAATGTCTTTGTGCAAGAAAACACAAGCTTTGTACTGTGATATTACTCTGTTTTTTTTTTCTTCTCTCCCCCTAATGTTTTCCCATTTGCTTTGTTTTTGACAACCCCCGAAATTTTATTTCTTGCTCCATTCGGTAAGAAGCCAACAGTAAGATTTGACTTGTGGCTTTTTCCAGACCTTTACTAACAGCTTCATCAATGTCATGAAAACCCACTAGAGTGGTAATTGTGTGTCATCTTTCCCAGGCTCTAAAACTAACGCTATTATGTGAGCTCAAAGAAGATATGTAACTTGATATAACCTGGCTAAATTAGTCTTCCTATGTTTTACGGTAATGATCATTCAGGGCCTCATTTACTGAAAGAAGCATCTTATCTGTGGTCTAACAAGTCGAGGATAATTCATTATCATAATTAAAATTTCAACATCTGTTTCTGGCTCTACACATCCTTTAAGAATGTGCCTTCAAACATCTGTTTGTAAAGCACTTTGAATGTCACATATTATGCTAAATACACTTGTTTTCAAACACTAATATTTGTCCCTAGCCTGTCTAAAAACCCCCCTGTTATGAGAAAACTCCATCCTCTCCATCTTTTGCATGCTCCACTTTTAAGAAAATGTGCGCTCAAACAGGCCGTTTGAAGATTTTCCCTTTGTTACATCACAAAGGGCAGTAACCCACTCCCACAGCTAGGTGTTTGTTCTTCCCTCTGAGTCTGCCTTCTCACCATAAACAAATTGAGCAAGAAAAAGTCAGAGCCACCCAAGCTGCTTCAGAGAGGGGCGTGGTCACACACAGCTCCCTTTCATTTAACAGAAACAGCCTGTTCCGAGCAGGGCTGAAATAGAGGGCTTTATAGGCATGATAAAATACACGATCAGGGTGGATTTTTAGCAAGAAACTTCACAGAAATGTGTTAGGGAGCTCTGAGACTTATTTATACTGTTTGAAAATGGAGTATAATATGTGACCTTTACTGTAAGCACAAATGTTTACATGTAAGTGTAACAGATTCACACAGCTGTCTTGAAAAAAAAAAGTTAAATTTGCATGAAAAGGTTAAAAAAAGGAAAACATATTTTACTCCACAGAGGCTGAGTATAGATTCTTAGGGGACGTCATCCCACAGCAGGCATGGTTGCTAAATATTGCAGATATCAAACCTGATAGTTTTCAGGTGCCTGGGGTTCACACAATGTTGCACTGTGGCCTTTTCTGGCTTTGAACAGTGAGTCCTGCAGGATGCGTTTCTGCATAAGGCAGATATCAGCTGATTTGGCTATTAGTTGGAAATAGAAAGTTAATAATCCTTAGTTGGGAGTCATAACGTTTTTGTTTTTTTTAAATATTGCATTAGCCATATCTTTCCCTGCTTAAAGGGCCTGTAAAGCTTCTTATCTTTAAATGAAATGAGCAGAGTGTTATCAGTGAGAGCAGGTTGGGTTGAATTTATGGCTCTTAAGATCCTTAAATTCTCTTAAGATCCTTTGACACAGATTCAATTAGGTATTTTGATTTTAAGATTAAGGTTTTGGAACATTAACCACAGAACGATATCCATGTTTAAAATGAAGCCCAAGTTGACAATGTGGTCATGAGTCTATTAATTAGCCTGATATTTTCTGAGAAGGTGATCGTGGTGTCTTTTGGTGGTGAACTGAGCGCAGGAAATGAGTCTGAAACCTTAGACATCACATTACATGTGAGCTCGAGGTGACAGTATTTTCATTAGCTTTACCTCTTAAAGCTGTTTCATACACAGATTACACACAGACTGCACAGAACAGAAATAAAAAAAAAACCAGAGCCAACACCAATTCATCACTTTCTATAGTCTGGTTCATGCATTTGTTATTATATTATTTTTAATTATTAATTATTTTATTATTTTATTACATATGACTCAGTCGAGTGGCTCAGTTTCTTCTTTATAGACTCTTTTCAATGGAAAAAATAAACCCTTTGAAAACATCATGGCACAAAGACATGCTGCAGGTCTTTCACACACTGAATGTAAGGTTAAATAAAGACCACCAAAAATGCTTTTTGAAGAACATCGAAAAAGATAATTTGTCACTTTCCCTCTGTTTATCGTGCTCTTAATTGATTTCTTCCACAATAAGCGTTAATTATGTAAAACACATCTGTTACTGTGTTTTTACAGAAAAGAGTAGTCTATATTGGTTTAACTACCTGCAGTGTAAACACTGTGAGCACAAACTTAAAGTGCATCATAAACAAATATCATGTAATTGAATTAGTGCAGAAGCTTTGGGTTGCTGTTTGTTAAAATGCTTAACAGTTCTTCTTCCCCTAAGTTTGTCAAAGGCTTCATTAGCATCACCTCATGTTATAAAAGTACCCAATCTTTGCTATGAATACAGTAGAATAAAATCAATGCCATACTTTTTAATAATAATAAACCATGCCTTAAGCAGTGTATTTTATGAATGATTGATTATAAGCATAAAATGTAAGATAAAGTTCTTAAGTATATTGGACTCAGAGAGTGAGACAGAGGCACTCTTAATAAAACATTGTTTCTGGTATTCTCTAAATAATTTTTTTTCTCATGTTGTAATAAAGCAAAACGTGTTGACTTGATTTGAAATAAGATATGACAAAGCAGAGATCTTAAAATAAACATGTTCCTCTGCCAAACACATTCAAGCACACTGAAATCAGCAAACCAGTGTATAGATTTTTCTCCTCATAATGAAATTATGACTCTCTTCATGGAAATAACTGTTTTGACGTCTTTTGTTGGCATCTGCTGCTTTTCTCAGGGCGTTATAATTAAACAGGAGGAGATCCCGATTCTTTTTCAGTGGCAGTTTGAGAAAATGTTGTCGCAAAACACGTTGTGCCAAACTAATATGAGTTGAACAACAGCTAGATTTCACTAAGGTGTGTGAGAATCTGAGGATTCATGAATTTGGTAATTCAAAAATGTGCTCCAAAGCCTCAGGACCCACCAATACCTCTTTAATGAGAAACCGCGACCCAAATTTCTGCTGTTTTTTAGCCAATGAGATTTGTTTTTTTTCTGAAAATAGTGCAGTTTGGACCTTGGACGCTAAAAAACGTGACAGAACCAGGAGACAGAACAATATAACCATGTTTTCAAAGTGCTTCAAAGACTTTTTGACTTTTCGTAGCTTACATTCACAACCCATTGACAACAGCTCTGCGACCCACTTTTGGGTCCTGACCCATCAGTTGAGAACCACAAAATATTTTCTATTTATTATGAACAATTGTCCCACAGAATTGCCTCAAAATCCAAACTTATGAAGATGTATTGCTTGTGTCTCTACGGCTGAAAAACATATCGACCTGAGTTGGTACCTTTTGTTGCTAATGGGTTAAGTCGTGACACCCTGTAATTATAGATAAACACATTAGAAACTGGGGGCACATCCCCTGATCTAACAACATCCTCAGGATAACACCCGTAAATCATCATTACAGAGCTCAGACTCGGGCACTTTGTCAGAGTTTGCAGTTGGGTGAAGAGGTACAAAGGGGGCAGAAAATAGATCTCTTTGATGAACAGCAGATTATGATGGAGAGGTGAGCAAATTTACCTCTCGCTCGCTGCCCACATGTGCAGTGCAGCAACACTTGTCTTCTCACCAAGCCAAGGAACTGCTGTCTGATTCAAAAGACGAGCTGCAAATGGGATGTATCCTAATTGTATATTTGCTTAAAAACTGCAGTGCGCATATTTTCTCTCAATTTTAAATAAAGCATAAAAATGCATGTGTTTACATAAAAGATCATATTGAAATGCTAATGAAATCCCTTTTACATGCATTCATTGTTTGTTTACTATTTAAAGGCTGTCCACATGCGTTTACATCCCAGAGACAAGCTTCCTTTATAGCCGTCTTGTGTCTGTATTATCAGAGGATCAGACTCTTGCAGCCTATTGTTGTAATGTGACATGTGAAAACCTGACATAAAAATTCCCTCTGAGCTCCGTGACTGGATGCCTCAACCCTGACAGAATCTCCTCAAACAGTCTGCCTCGCCTCCGTTTTAGTCAGCCCCCACACGTGACAAATGTGTCTCCGAATTTAGAGCCTTTCTGACAACTTGTGAGCTTTCAGGTGAGATAACATGCAGTGGCTCATGAATGAGGATTTACATAACATACCTGAGCATGTTTTTAGAAAAGGGGTAGAAAAGTATATCCAGGATATTCTGACAGCTAAGAGCCTCCAGACACACCGGAAATAAGTGGCTGCTTGAAGCACCTCATTACCTGGAGGATTGAAGGAGGCCTAGAGAGGCAGTATTTCACAAGAAAATCAAAAACACAAACAAATGGTTAATGTTTATGAAACAGATTCTTTATATTAACTGAATAATCCTTTAATCTTTCCCATATATATATAGGGGTCCTTTTGGGGCTCCTGACCCCTTATTTGATTAACACTTGGACCAGACTGCATGTGTAAAAAATAATAATATATATATATAATATATAAGACAGATGTTTGGCTGTAATATTATACTACAGTATATCAGACAATATTAATTAAATATAAAAAAGACAGTTGTATTTGGATTGTACTGTTTGTCTTCATGTAACCTAAATTAAAGTAGTGTAACTGTATCCAGGGTTTTCAATACGACTTACGTGCATTAAGCAAATATTTGGAAAGATGAAGACAAGGCGGCACTATCCGACTAGCTGCAGTTCTGAGCTCAAGTCTGTGTTCATATCTGATAATGTATCCTACTCCAGACAGTGACTTAATTGCTTTTACATTCTTTTTCAAACAGATGATAGGGCTGCTATCAGTGGTTTGCAGTAGTCCTTTACGATGGCACTTCTATGTGATAGCAGTCATTTCAACAAAAGTGTATCAGAAGGATTTTTATAGTGCTATGAGGTAGAAACTCTGCTCCTATGGAGACAGAGTCCTGGTCATAGACGCTTTAAATCATACTAATCATCTCAGTGCTTTATATTAGCAGGGAACAAAGTGGCCTCCATTAAAATAGAAATATAAGAAGGATTGAGTATGGTTGTATGAATTCTGTCTTACACTGGGTGTATATTGTAGTTCAATCCTGAGCCAGTCTAGTGCTGCTTCTTGCAAATAGCAACTAATAAGCAAATCAATTATGAGGATGTTCATTGTTTCTCCTGACCTTTCCCGTCTGAGTTAAAGCAGTGACTTTTTAGCTGTTGTTAAAAACTATTGTCTGTTTGTCTGCCTTTGTCACATACTTCATTAGTAAGCTATTATTGTAGAATATATAGCATTTGAGACACATTTTGGTGTGCTGTCAGGGTGAACATACTGACACTTGGCTGACTCAGTGCAGGAGAGCACAATGTTGTTTTGCAGGAAAAAAGTCAAAGGCTTACTTTGATCTCAATGGAAAATGTTCATTTTCTTCGAAGATTACATATGCATTAAAAAAACACTTTTTTTTTTCTAATTTGGCATAATGTTCAAGATGAAAATAACTTTGCAGAGATGCAGTGTATGAGTCAGACTTTGTGAAGGGCTAATTATCAGGGCCATCCACCAAGCAAGTTGATGTGTTACATTAGTGTACAAAAAGCAGACAGAACATCAAAGCACGCATAGGAAGATAAAGCTAAAGCCTTTTTCAAACTATACTACAGAACACACACACACACACAAGCATGAACAACAATCAGGCAAAAACTAAACATGTCATCACAAATTATGTCATAATTGTTGCCTTTTGTTCCTGGTATGACAGCCTCAATAATCATTTCAAAAGGCACTAAAAGGTTGCTTACTGTTGTTTGTTCCCGTGCTATTATTAGCTATTCTCTCTGTTCTGTCTAACAAGGACAGTGCAGATAGTAATTTGAGCTTGCAGCTATTGACATGAGATCTTAGGTTTAGATGAAATCCACAGAGAAATCAAATAAGCTTACATGCAGAGAGTAAGGTGTGGCAACACAAATATGTTGTATTCTGTTTTTTCCCTACACTTCTATACTTTTTGAATTATCGGTTTTTCTTTCTTGTTTTTTTTCTTGTGTCGCATTTTGGAGCCACTGCAGAGGAGATAATGAATGTGCTGTCGGAAAGAAAAGGCAAACAGCCTCTCAGTATGAAGTCTTACAAAAGTGCCATGTTCAACGGTTCATGCTGTGAATCTCTCTGGAGAGTTGTGTCAGTGAGACCTGGCGTCCCTGGAGACAGACGTAGCGGGACGTCCCAAGCTGCAGGAAGATGGGAGTTGCCAGATAAAGAGCAGGATGAAGTGCAGCCTTCTGATCTAAACACCCACAACTCTTTTTTTGTGATTTCTTCTTTTTTTTTTAAACGGGACAGAAAGCACAAACAGCTGCATCAATTACTCCTGCATGTCAGCAGTTTGATAGATCAGATAAAATAAATGGAATGCGGATGAAAATGAGTACAAACATGACCGGGTGAGACAAAGCACAACAGCAATTCATAGCAGACATCATGTTCCCTTTGTTTGAAATAATGCTCGCCTGATTGTGCAGCACGAGAGGAAGAGTCATAAATTATTCAGGTGCTCCCCGACGGCCGCCCACTTACAGCCGCTCACTCGCCTCTGACTGGACGTATCCCTCTTCTTCTTCTGTAGTCCTCAGTGATGTGCCTGCTTTAAAATGGCAGCAAAATACATGTGACCTCTGAGTACGACTTGCCTTCACTCTAATGCTTAATTTATTCATTACTCTATGCTGGTATTTGTATGCATCGCAAAGCCTGAGATCATAAATACTGTGGAATACCAAAATGAATGTGAAGGGAAGGTACGCAGAGCATTATTACAGCTATATGTAAATCACAATGTGAAATATGGCTCCTTTACCATCACACAGAGACAGAGGTGAGGGAGCGGAGGGAATAACAGAATGCAGTGGTCATAGATATTAACACCATTGGCTGTATTGTAGCCCATGAAGGACATCTCTGCACATTGCACAGCATGTCATTTTTCCTCACTGCTGTTCCTCCATTCATACTGATGTGAGGTCTGCTGCCAGGAGGGGGAAAAAAAAAGGAAGACAGTTGAATGTCCTCTCTGTGCAGAATTTCTAAGGGTTTAAAACGCTCACATCTCCATGACTGGCTGTCTATAGTGTGTGGGGGCTCAGTCAATTTTTGCAAATGTATGGTCGTGACTCGTGACATTGGAATATGAGGAACGACAATAAATCCTTGAAGGGTATCAGGCTGTCTTGACAGATAGTTACTCACCCTGCAGATTTTAAAACAGCAAGTGTTAGGTTTAATGCTTATTTCTAATATGTCTTATCAAATGAAACCATTTTTTCAAAATCATTTTCAGTCATAGTGAGATTTCTTAGGAAAGGAATTCATATGAAAACTGTACTCACCAATTTTTGTTTCAGTCTTTTTTTTAACTGACTTGGTCAATGAAACGCCTGATCTTAGGTTTGCTATGTATGTTCCCCATTTTAGTCACTATTACGAGCTAGCACCCGCTATGCATATAAAAAATGAAGAAAAAAAAAGCTAGCCCTAACCTGAAGTGTGAAGGAAGGTCATTGCTGGGTCAGCTCACCTACAAGCCAGTCACCTACAGCTCACCTACAGGCCAGCACCTGCTCTGTGCGCACCTTAGGAATGGTGCTCTTAAGACTAACGGACAAGCCAGAATAAACACAGCTTAAACCTGTTCTATCTTTTCCCCATGAAAATGAATCCAAAGTCTTTTACATATCCGAAAGATAAAGACGAAGAAGAAGAACCTTACTGTTCCAAATCATCCCTAACAGTCACTGTGTTTTTTAATAGCACAGCCAAGGTTGTCTCCCCCCTCTGTCTGACCTCTGTTGTCATTGGTATAATTTTAACAATGACAACAGAGGTAATTTTAACCCCAGAAAAATAAGTGTTGGTTGATGTGTTGGATCTAGCTGTCGTGATTAGTCATCACACTCTTCAATGTGTCTAAGCTCCCTCAGGTTAACACTAATGGAAAATGAACATCATTCTGTAAGTGTTCATTGGAAACATGGGTAGCTTTTATTCTGAAAAACCTACAAAAAACATCACAATTAAAAAAATGAATGTAAAAATAGGAAAGTGTATTTTTTTTGGGCTAATTTCATTTTATTTCATTTTACTGCGCATCAGTTAAAAAAGAGTCATGAAATGAGATCAGAGTTGCTCATCCTGGAAAGTGGCTTTATTTTCTTTACATTTTATTTTCTATAAGCTATTTCAGTTTGTTTGGCTGCACCTAAACAGATACACCGTTCATATTTGATAAAGTAGCTTCTCATGGATTCATGTGCCAAGAGTTAAACTTTAAAAAGTTTAAACAAATTAAAACTTCCAGAGCTTACCGGGCTTATAAATGTGGTGTGGGGAATGATATGAAATGCAATGAATCTTTTTGAAATGCAGAGCATCCTCTGTGACAAACCTTAAATTTAAATCCTTTACATTCACCCATTTTTTTATCAGAAAAACAACGTTATAGTAATTTAGTTAGAGCCTGTCTCATGAATATTTCCTCTTAGGAAACAAAAACTAAATCCCCCTCCTGCATTAAGCCTTAATGTTTTGCAGTAAAACTCATATAATCACTCACACACTCTGCACTTGAGAGTTACAGCTTTAAAGTGTATATACTGCTCAAAGCAGGCTGCAGGCTGGGGAATAGTTTTTTAATGTCATAGTCGATTTAATTGTTCTTTGGGTGCAGGCAGCCATCGAGGGACTTACAGAAACAAATTGAGGTCATGTCCACCCACTTTTAACAGAGATGCTGCCCAAATAAATGGATCAATAACTCCTCTAATCACTCTCCCACTTTGTCTCTGTCTGACTGCAGAATTCTTTGTCCTGAATCCAAAATGAGAAATTGCCACATCGTTTTTGAAAATGTGTCCGTGCAAAGTTTTGAACAGGATATCAAATTTCATCTCACACTTACGAAGCACTGAAAGTTAGCGGTGCAACTGAACAAAGTTGAGGTGTGATGGGTAGCGTTGAAATGAAACAAAAAAACTGATCCATCATGGTTTTTACTTTGAAGCGCACCGATTTGTTGATTATGCAAACAAGCTTTGAGTTATGCCAAGATGCCATTTTGAAATCCAATCAATTGGGCGAACTCACAATGCAAATCTGGGTCTGCTCATTTTCCACGTGCCAGTGCTTCACACATAACAGCGAGAGACGTTCAAACCCTCTAGATCATTTAATTGGTTGGCCGGCGGCAGAAACCACTTAATTTTCAGCTGACAAAACAAAACAAACAACAATGTCAGTGTACAAGTGAAAGGCTAAGGTAGATTTCCAATATGAGAAATAACTGCTGGTATGGACAGTAAAGTTCACAGTAAGATTTCAGCAGTTTAGTTTAGCCTTTAAAAAAAAAAAAGGTTGGGCTAAACCATTAGAGATGTTAATAAAAACTATTTCGCTGATATTTTAATCATATACCAAGGGTATTTTCATTACTTCTATGTAATTCTACATGTGTATTTTTCAAATAAGCTATGAGATTGGATGTACTCAAGATGTTGCTTGTTGTCCCTCCTCCTCCTGAAATGTCACTTGAACATGATTTGCAAATTGCATGTTCACCGGGACTCCCACACTGCCAGCAATCTCTTTCATATTTTACCATGGAACCTCTTATCTGAATCAGCAGTTCGGTGTACTCGATTAGCATGCCAGCAATGCATGCCACGTTAATTGCCAATAGCCCAATGTCTGTCAACAGGGCAAGTACTGGCTGATACCGATGTACAACCAATACATACTCATGTCCTCTTGCCCCATCATTAGTGTACGTTGTCATGGTAATAGTTAAGCCTAAGTTACAGAAACCACTGGTGGAGGAAGGGGAGACCTTGAAAGTCTGCACCATGCAAGTTATATTTAATGGAAGACTGTCATATTTTCTATTATTGTGATCAATTAGAAAAATATTCAGATATGTGACTCAAAACCGGGTGATTTGGGATCCACTTCATTCTGTATATACGTGATCTAAAAATGACCTTAAGTCTACAGATTAATCAACATTTTCTTTCCTAGCTAAACATTGGTCAACAAAACGTGCCACAACGCAATGGGCTACACATCCCACGCATTGCACTCATAATCACTGCAATGCATCACTCTCTGACTTTTACCCAAAGGACTGGTATGGTTTTTAAAATGTGTGAGAAAACGTGAATTCATTAATACGATTTGTATTGTTGTGTGGTGCATACAACTCTGGAAGCCAGTACAAAACACTGGAAATATTTATAAACCACATTCACAATGATGCTTGAATTATTAAACAACACTACAAAAAGCCAAATAAAGAATTCATAAATTGTAAATTTTCCTTTCCAAGCCAAGGTTGACAACTCAAAACTTAACCACAACTCCAATCCTTGATCCTCTTTTCGCAGAATAATTCAGGCTTTGGTTGACAAGTTCATGAAATATATATATATACTTAAACCATCACAGTGATCAGGTCGAAGACAATGCTTGTGTTCTCCCTAACCACACAGCAAACCCACATCATCGTTTTTTACCTCCTGAACATTCCTGAAACCAACATCATGGCTGGAGGGGAAAAAAAGCTCCCAACAGTGCAACTAAAGATATTTTGCTTCTAGATGAGTGAGATGTAACATATGATTCAAGGCCTGGTGCCATTATTATTATGTGCACAATTCTCACTAAAATTCAAAACAATCTATTGTATGACAGCTTTTCAATAATATTGGCACAAGCCAACATTTGGGTTTCGATACAACCGGTAATTTACATGATTTAAAAAACAGTTGCTGAAACAAGATTGTCTCTATTTATAAACACAAATCTTTAAAAAAAAATCAAAAAAAATCAAAAAATAACTTCTTGTTTTTTCCACATACCATAGTCAACAACCTGACTATAGGGAGCAGATTGAGGTTCAGTAAGACACATGTAACCTAACCTGACTATCTTTAAGTAGATGGTTGATGCTCCCTGGGTATATGTTGTGCAAATACTGCATTAATACAAGAAATCATTTAATGAATCAATGCAAGTCCATAAAGTAGTCAGAAAAAGTCCATAAATATGATTGTGGTAATGGACTCATTGTTGAGGATTGAATTAGAGGGTCAGAGTGGGGTTTAAGATCAATATTACTATCTAAAATACAAGTTTAACCCTTTTTTTCTATTCAAAGAGTCTTGAGAAAACAAACAACTAAGTTATCAGCAGCCAAACAAAGAAAGGTGTTCTACACAATCCCCAAATGAATGGTTATATAATCTTTGATTTTAAAGCTGGCCTGACTTCACTTATCCAACTTGTGTGAAGAGTCTTGCTGATGAAAATGAGCTGAGATAAAAGAAAAACAAACTTTCTCAAAGTTGGAGAAAACCACATTTTATTAGAAGTTTCACTGCAGGAAGCAAGATGGGAGATTCTTACATCTCCATCTTAAAAATGAAGAAAGATCTGAAGGGGAAAGAACAGATTGAGATGGAAAGACCTTGTGAAACTTTGTAAAGATTTTTTTTTAAATGCTTGGATTGGATGGGTTGTAGTCAATGTATAGCCCCTTATAGCCCTATTCAAACGTCACCCCTGTGACGCTTCGCCTTCAATCTAAATGTTGCAGATACGTAGTGGGGGAACAAAGCTCCTGCTATGCCATGCTTCCGCAGCACAGATAAACAATGTGAATGCACAGACTGGGACACCACTATTGCAAAAACGGGCTTTAGATTGATGATCATTAACTCACACAGGTTTTTAATGTTTCTGCAAGCTAATAATTATGGTGAATCTGCAGAGGTAATTTGACAGAGAATTCATGACTAATAATTCCATTACAGACTGCATATGGACATCTTTTTTTAAACACGATATCTATGGTTTCTAAAGGCTGGGACTTGTGGGTGTTCGCTGGGGAAATAGATATCCTTTGTGCAAATGATATGACTGAGTTGGATCATCCAATATTATTAACATGAAGAGATAAGTCTGCCCGAGAGTGTAGATTTTAATACACTGGGAATCAGTGTGTCCTTTAAAAATAGAAGAGAAGAAAGCGGTTGGAGGCAAATCAGTTTAACAGTTTGATCCTGCCATTCTAAAGGTTACTGAACATTTGGTTTGAGCTGCCTTAATGCATTAGAAAGACGATTACAATAAAACAGTAAATCCGAGGAGAATGCCGAATAACATACTTGTTATTCGGCAATCAAAGAAAGAGCTAAAACCTTTCCTAAAATAACAGAGAAGATGAAACACAGTCAAGATGATTCACTCTCTCCCGCAGAAGTAAATGATCTTTCAACAAGTTGTGGTTCAAACCTTTTGAAGGTCAGTAACTGTGACATAAAACCTTTTTGGAGGCTTTCAGGCAAGATGACCTGGTCTGCGGTGTCAACTGCCTGAGCGAGATCAAAAGGATTCAAACAGAGCAATCACAAGCACAAACAGCAACACGGGGATCTGAGAGGAGAGCCAGTTTGAGCCATGAAGCGTCTTAAAACCCAATTTTAAATTCCCTGCGCATTATTATTCATGGAAGGAAGCAGGTGGGGGAAATCTCCTTATTGCAAAACCTTAGAGAAATATACAGCTTGTATGAAATATAGAAAAACTGCTGTTTTGTAATCAGAGACACACAGCACATTTGGAAGTTTTGAAGGAGATTATTAGTCCAGGTTATTAAACACTGTCTGGCTGAGTGCAGTGAACCAAGGTGGAGAAGATCTCCAAAGTGACACACGTTTAAGAAAGACACATTTTCTCATTGCACTCAAATCTCTGAAGGCCCGGCATAGAGGGATTGACATTTTTACACTTTAAGCTCTGGATATTCTTCATTGGAATGCAGAGCATATTGGATGCAGGCTTTTTTTTAGCATTTTATAGAGTTCCAGTGCCTCACAAGAGGCGACTTGTTCCGCCCCATGCAACTCCATATCCATTATAGATGGCCGGCCACAGCCAAGCCAGCAGTGTACATATGTTTACACTTGTCAAATGCACCAAGAGGACTCACTGAGAGTCCTGAAAAAAAAGCCATCCATCTGAGCTGGATGGATTCTGAAGCCCTTGTTGTAGCATTATCTCTCAGCTATATCAATAAAACATGGAGGGATAAATGTGCCCCAGTGCATAGAATCACAAATTGTGCACAGTTTTTAAGGAGACATATTCACTCATTTTTTAAATATGCACTCTTTATTGAAATGATTAAATTTTAAAGTTACAGCATGGAGAACATTCAGCTGTATCTATTTACCAGCCGTGCATTCATTAACAGTAATTATCTAGCTTTATCGGTTCAAAATGGGAAAACCTTGGACCCTGTATTCAATGGATAAAGTTGCCAGACACGTGAAGGCAGACAGAGCCTATGTTTTTTTTGTTTTTTTTTTGGCTGAACGACAGGAAGAGCTTGGTTCCCTTTCAGCTCAAAAGGTTGAATGAGTATATTTTAAAAGGCTCATTGGTCTAAAATGTGAAATGCAGTTCATGCTTCCGGTGAAACAGAATTTAAGATTGTCGTGAAAGAACATGAAAGTTGTCCCCCAGTTAAACTCTGTTTTGGTGTGAAAGCACTCTTTGATTGTGAAGTTCGTGACCATGTAGGCCGGCGAGGTGTTATGGGTTTTTCACTCTCTAAGTAAGTAGCATGTGATGAATAGTTGATGTTCCGAAAGCTGGTGGTTCACAGTATTTGTTTTAAGGAGCTGGGGAGCTTTTTCTTCTTCTAAGAAATCCAGAGAGACTTTGTAGTAACCTCCAAGAAGTTTCTCCTTTTTTATCTAAAGTGCTGTGTTATTTATTGAACAACCCAGGATATGTGTTCATGTATTTGTAAGGGAGTTAACAAGTCAGGGACAAGAGAGACACAGTGCACGTTTTATGTTTTATTTATCAAAATGTAAATGTCCTTGAGAGACAAACCACTCTTACTTCAATGGAAACACAATTAACAGAAAACCTTCCACATTAATAAAGCTTGTTTAGTCTCCTTTGTAAAATTGTGCTATATTACTAGAAATATATTTTGTTGGAAAATGTACACGGGCAACCTTTTTCTATAGAGAGGGAACTATTAGTACATTTCTTTAAATTGTCCGGAGGATCTTCTGGTGAATTAGATTGACATACAATGCTCAGTTAATATCCTCATTAGGTCTTGTTGAGGCAACAGGAGCACTTAAGTAAAGGTCAGATGAAAATTGGTGTTTCAATGGATGGCAAACAGGTCTCAAAGCTGAAGTTACCGTTGCCATTTTAGCTGCTTCAAAAGCAGACAGAATGAGAGCTAATTAAATACGTTTTGCTGGTGTGTTAAGTTTGTATTTTGTCACATGGCAGATACTTTAAGGTAAGTAACATCAGTTCCTCATTATACTGTATGTTCATAAAACCACGGTCCAAACTGCAATATGTTTCCTGCTAAATATATGTGCCTTTGCTAATAAGTAATAAACAGGCATAGTTTATGGGACACAGGGTTGGATGTGGAAAGGAGAAACATGTATTTCTCTCTGGCACATAAAGAAGCATGGGAGAATATACAGTACAACAAACTCAAGTAAAGAGATAATATAAACTCTAAATAGTGTCTTGGTTACATCCACAATATTACAGTACATTGCTCTATATGATTTAACAAGACTAAACCCTACAGTCATGCTAGCGGCTCTGTGAGGCTGAGGGCAAGCTAGCACACTCACAGTAACAAAGCTAATATGCCAACTGTCCTCCAGAAATGATGTATATTTAACTAAATTGTATAAACAAATTCATTGAGAGGGAACAAAATGCATACCAAATGACTTTTTGTAATAACATAAGTACGAAATGTTTTTAATTCATGTATCTAGGATGTATAGCAAAAATGCTGCTTTTAGTGACTCTGCATTATTCAGCAGTGACTTGAAATCAGCCAGTTAGTAATGCCATGTGGGGACACCAATATGTACAGAAAGGACAACAGGACAAAGATATAAATACATTTTGGGTATTCAGCACCAGTAAAACAAGAGCCAGTTCAGGAAATCAGATAAGCTCCCTTTTAGCCTCCTTTGACATTTTGGAGACAATCTTATCAAACCTCTCCTCCCCTGTTTGCGCTCTTCATCCTGTCTCTTGTCTCGACATACAAATCCTGCTACAGTTGCAGATTCCAGAATAAAACACAAATTACAAGACGGCTGAGCATATACCAGCCTGGAGAGAATTGGGCTGTTTTCACGAGGGGGGAGGGAAAGTAAGGGCACTTGTTTTTTAACCTGTTTTGTTGGTATCTGCCGCACCACCACCTCCACAACCTGTCAAACTGACAGCTCCAGCAGCGCTTGGGTACAACTATGACATTATTTGCAGATGGTAAATAAAGAAAAATATCTGGCTAGTGAGTATGATTCATGGTAAGTCCCTGCTCTTGTTTACAGAAAAGTTGTCACAAACATTTAGCAAATTACGCTTGTGCTCCAGGCTCTGTAAAATGGTTTTACCCTTTTATTTCACTGTACAAGAGGAGGAAGTAAAAATCTGTCAATAATCTTTACAAATTGATTGCATATATTTATGTATTTTTAGTATTCAATTGATTTTACAAAACCAGGAACTGTAAAGGCAGCTCCATTTCTCTCCCATAACCCCGCTTAGAGGCTTGTATGCTAACAGGATATGCTAATACTTGTCGTCCTAAGCTCTTGTAATCTTCATGCTTGAATTTGTAAACGGAGAGGACCACGTCTTCCCCACATACTGTAAATACTGATGGAATAATATAGCTGCCTGAGAACAAGTAGATCACTCTTGAGTTTTTCAAATGGTCCCAAGGAGAATAATGCAGAAAACTGTGAAGCTGCTGCAGCACAGATGTACAAGTTCACTAAATATGACTGACTGCTTACAAAGGGAACAGTAAGGGATTAAAGTAAGATTCATCTGTATACGCCCTCTTCTATAATGTGTTTTCCTGGAGACTGCAGACCATATGCTTATGTGGCAAGCAGTGAACCGTGAAATCACTGGCTTTTCATGAGGCTAATTTGCATTCTCAGGTTAAAGCTCAATGGGGCAGGAGAGGTAGTTGTAAAACCTTCATTTACTATATCAGACCTGTCTTTTCTTATTACCGCTGCACAAAATGATCACAGTGTCGCTATTACTGAAGTGATGGCGAATGCTAATGGCACCAGACGAGCAGATAGCTGCACATCCCTGTGCTGTTTTAAAACACTCTTAGGGTGAGCTAAATTTGTATCCTTCTTCATCATGAGCTGTTTTATGAGCTTGCTGTTTGCATCATTATTCTAATGAAGTCAAATATGACTATTCACCCAAGCAATTCCAGATCATAGTAAAGCAAAAATAGTCAAATAAATCTCAGGACGGATGATTGTTTAAGGGTTTAATCAGTGCAGCTGCTTGAGCAGTGGGAGACTTTCTTATTAATCTCATTTTCTTGTGTCTGCTCACAGCCACATGTGGACTCTGCTACTGTTCACCTAACTAAGCCCTCATAATATTTTTGTGCTGTTAATGTGACATGAGCATGTCAAACCCCTGAAAATGTCCATAAATGCCCCCTGCAGTCTGTTGATAGTGCTGAACCTGGAAAGTGTGTATTTACAGACCTGCCTGTGGTAGAATTGCACACCTAATTAATGGAACCGCAGTGCAGAGTTGGATTTTTTAAATTAGGGGAAAATGGAATCTAATTCAAGAATAGCAAAATAAGGTTTGATTCCCCTGACCCAAAGTCCACATGCTAGCTTTTTCAATTGTGTGGGACTGTGTTGACAAATGAGCTGCAACATGTAGTTGTTTAAATGATTAGTTGATTTAAAGAAATTGATTGCAAACTAGTTGTGGTGGATATGACCTGAGGTTCTTTTATTATTTATTTTTTAGCTTTTCGCAATAACGGTCATAGATCGCAGTGTTACAGGTTAAAAAGGAATGGAGGATATATTTACTATGGATTTACTATGAAACCCATCTTTAGCAGGTAGACTACTTGTAATGGAGACCGGACCCTTGTGGCGCTAGGCTCAAGTGACAGAGTCAAGCCTTTCCAGCATATAGCTAATGTTCAAGACCCAGAGAGACCGAAAGAAAAACGCTGCAAGAGAGCACACCTTCTTAATGTTGCTGTTATTTGATGAAACTAGGAGAGGGGAAAAGAATACAAGTTTATCTGATTCCTGTGCTACAATCCACTTTCACTGTAAGCACTGACACGTGCCCTGACGTGAGGAGGAGGCGGTGCCCTTTGATCCTTAAGTGTGTGAGACCGCTGGCTCTGCTCTGAGTGTCAGAGTGAAACAAGCAAGTTTAAATCCCACCCCTGTTGTAAACTATTTTGATGGCCAATTATTCGTTTCATGCACTTTTAAACAAAAAAAAACAAAAAACATTTTCTTACTAATAATCATATCACAAAAATCTGAAGCGAAAATAAAGGGTTTTGGGTGGGGTGTTGAGTAGACAGTCATCAAAGGGGGATGAGGACAGGTGTCAAACCTGCAGCTGATGTTTAAGGGTCTGTTGCTTCTGTTAATGGGATTCCTGCTTTTCGAAACTGAGTCAAAACCTGTCTGCCCAAAAACAACATTAAGAGGGAAATACTAGTTAAAGATAGCAAAATGTCAGGAATCATGTTTGTTTTATCATCTCTCTCTCTGATACAATAACATCTAAAAGGATCCAAACTCACTGTCCTAAGGACACACCTCATCATTCACTTACAACACATTGTTTATAACTAGTTAAAAGAGGGTTTTACCTACAATTATGCCTCTGTCAGATGTCATACTGCTCCTAGTTCTCATCAAAATCTGACGTGTTTTATCCTGAAGAACAAGTTTTTCCCAAGAACAGCACTTGGTGAATTTGTCACCTTCAATCATGACATTACACCAATGGTGGCACTGTATCGTAATCAAAAGTAAAACATTTTCACACAAGGATGTCCCTACCAGTAACTGAAAATATGACATACAGATTTTCGGGTGTACATTCAGCCTGTGGAGGACTTGTTCATATGTGACAGACGTCACTGTTTCTTCTGTTATCAAAGACCTCAGACTGAAGTGGATTCCATAATCATCTCTGATCAACCTGAGAGTTTGACAAAGCAACAGGCTGTATGATTCATTACTGCTTTCATTTTGCTTCAAGACTTATGTCTATATGCAGATTTTTTTTTTTTTGCTCTCCATTTCACAATCAGTGTTATTATATATTATAGTTCCCTTTGTCCTTTTCCAATAGTTTGTAAGCGTTATTATGTTGTTCACTTCCATGTGAATGACAACCATTTTTTTCTTGCTAGAATTTAAAGTTTGACATTAATTACTCACATGAACAAAGTTTCCCTTTAATTAAATTGAAGAAGATATCATGAGCTACCAGTTGGCCTGTAGCGGTTAGATTGCATGCCCCATGTACAGAGACTGCTGTCCTCTCTAGTTTACATCGTCCTATCTGAATGGAGGCATGCAAGCCCCTTGAAAATATCTGGTGCCTACATTGAGTGCGTTTTGTCTGTTGTGGCAAATGTATCTTCTGCCATGGCCTCGGGAAGAGATGAGGATCCACAAAAGTACTCCTTATCTCAATAAATGACATTAAAGCATGCATTTAAACAGACATCACCATGGCAACAGAGCAAACGTTATCTGCCAATTGAGACCATGTAATGTAATTTAAAACTACAAAATAGATAGCAAGAGAAATTCAGTCAACAAATCATATACATACTGAACTAAACTTGTGTTTTGATATGGTACAGGGCTATTAAACGACACATAAAGACATATTGCTGCACTTTATCCTCCTAATGATGTTTTTTTTATTTGGTACTATAAAAATTGTCAACATGCTCGAAGGCACTGTTAACTTTATTATTTATATTGGCTCCCTGCAAACTTAGATTAAATGATTCATCAGTTGCCAGTTGCTTTGGATTAATAACGAAGTAAGCTGTTGTTTAGTAAGCTGTGACCTACAAGGTTTAACAAGACTCTGTCTGATCATATCTTTGAAACATGTCCAATTCTTACAATGCCTTTGTCTTCTTTAACTAAAGCCAGAATGATCTCAAAGACACTTCACAGACCTGTTTGTGCAAGCAACAACCTTTTGGCACAATTAAGGGTGTCTTCAGTTTATCTCTGATGGCAGTACTCCTTAATTACCTTTCTTTTGTAAAACTAAGAAGATTAACCAATTCAACAACTACATCCACATAGAATTAATTCTGTCAGTAAGTTCTGGCTGAAACAGCAGCATGACAGGGACAGTGTTATCTGTTTACCTCTTTGTTTAAAGATGGACAGATAGAACAAAATAGAGTGATAAATAACAATAACCTGCATTGGTTGAATTGCAAATACATATTGGAAAGCTAATTGCACTGTTAATACAAAGGCATCAATGGTTTTAACCTATCTTACTAAATATCCTAGAAACGATTGCGCATATTGCCATGAAGTTTAGCATCCATATTGTTGTAGTTTATTTGTTCAATGTGTCATGCAACAAATAGGATGCCCAGCCCACAGGGGCTTACAAGACAATAACAAAGCAGACAAGCGCTAAAACAATATGAGCCAAAAAATAGAAAAACATTGAAGTACAAGTCAAACAAATATTAACATAATGTACCTCCTGAGAGATTCGAACACTTGTAGGCTAAAACTTTACTTCACCAAACATAAAGTGTCCTCCTACACTGTTGGCATTTAACACAAACTAAGTGAACTGAAACACTTCGTGTGTAAACAAATACTGAAGTCTATCTTTATCGCTCATAGAAGACAAATCTGGACAGTCCCCTGACATTTAGCAGAAAAGCTGAACTCTAAGAGTCTTATATAATTGACAATCAAACAAAAAAAAACATTTTATTTTCTATCTCTCCTGCTGTAGGTCACACCGATAATACTCTCTATCCTCCTCAGGTTTTCATGGTTCTCACATGATGAAATATAACCATGTTCATGATCCCCTGACATTAACTTTTTGCATCATTTTTGTTCAATATTAATTTGACTGATATACAGTATGCAGAAGCCCTAAGTGGATGCATTAATACACCTGCAAAACTGAGGATAGAGCTGTTAACTTCAGCTACACTTTGTGTTGACAACATAAGCATGTTGAAAACTAAACTAAGATTTCTTAACATTACATCTGGTAATCAGGGACAGCGTCAGGGGGCTGCTGGCCCTGCCGATGGAAGAATTCCTACGTGGTGTGCTGAAGTATAGCGCTAAAACAAAGTGGCTTGCCAGCGGAAAAGTCAAGCGCTGAGAATGTTTTCAACGTTGTTTTAATGGTCAATTTTTTGGATCAAATTAGCAAAGTATGTGGAGCGAAAGTACCCGTCTGCTACAATGTATAGCCTAGCTTCCATGCCTGCATCCCTGCCATTTCTTCAATAGAGGGGCTAAGCTGACCAGTGACTATTATACTTAGTATTGACAAGTACCTGATACAACCTTACCTTTAATTAAAAAAAAAAAAAAAGTCTAATTGTCTTTTTGTTAACACTCTTTTTTATCTTGATGTAAAAAGGCATAAGGTCATCTTTTCAGTGAAGATTTTTCTCAAAAATCCTATCAACACAGTCCAGTATTTAAAGAATGAATTAGATATTTTCTATGAATATGAAACATTAAGTATTTATATATCTATAAATACGTCTGCAGTCGCCATGGCAATAGGACAAACTTTGCTTTCTTATGAAGGTCCCATGATGCAACAGAAAAGATGTAAAGTAGGTATAAAGGATAACTTTAAATGAGTATTTTCAAAGTAAGTGTGAAGATTCAAGACAAACATCTTTTAATGAGTTTGAAACACTGTTTGAGACAGTTGATGGTCACTTGGGACACAGCTTTACATCATTTAATGGGGAAAAAACAACTCACTTATTAACTCTTACAGCAGCAATTGATAGTGTGCTGGTTGAATTGGAAGGTGAAACGCTTCAGAGAATCCAATCACAGTGAAAAGAGATATCTAGATTTGAGGGTCTGATATTTAATGGATTTGCTTGTTCAAACCTAGTATTTAATGGCTTCTTTATTTGATGAAGATTCATTGGGAAGCCTGTCTTGCTTAAGCTAATGCATTACATCAAAGTTCATTGAATTCGTCTAATGGACTGTTACCATAACACAACAAGCCTTAACTATAACTGAGAATTTTCTTTTCATTCCAGCCAGCTTATTTATTTCCAGGCGGTTTTTTTCCCTCGTTACTTACTACCCTTCAGCAGCATCCATTTCTTGAGTATTGATTAGCTGAAGGACACAGATACATTCCCGATTCATCTTTTCCTGACCTCTGATGCCCAAGGTTCTAAAGGACCTAATAAAAAGTTTATTGTTCAATCAAAGTGCTTGTAAAAGCAATTTTCCTTGCAACAGTTTTCGTCTCACATCTAATGAAAAGCTTGTTTGGCTCGAGAAATTCCAGCAGAAGAAGCATTCATTAGTGTCTGAAGGTGTTTTAAATTAGCGAGAACAAAAAAAATACATCTTTTTTAATCACCTGTTGTATTTAAGGATATTAGGTCTACACTTAGGGACATATTTCTAACATGTTCACAGTTTCTGGGCATTGCTCTACACGCACCCCTGTTAGAAAGAGGTAATTATGCTTTCACTTTGTTTACAGGGCTGCTGGAAATCCATATGAACGTACAGCTCCATGATTGATACCTTGCCATGTAGTGTATATATACAATCCCACGTGTGATTCAAGCCATTAATCAAAGCGCTGACAGGACGTATAAATGATTGTAAAGCCAGGGGGAAAAGAGGAATGGTGTGATGGCGTTCAGTTTCCTGGATCTGCTGAGGATGAGTTTGACCTCACAGTTATGACAGCGATCAGGCTATTCTACACCTCCAAGCAGGCTCGCTGTTTCCTGAGCGAGTGGCTCTGTCAGTTCTCTGCTGAGTCATGATGACATTGAGAGTGTCCTTTAATAAGCGTGTTACAGCTGCGGCTGCTTTATTGTCTGTCTTCATCTCAGGCTCCTGTGATAACTGCAGCTCGGTAAAAGAGGCACTTGCTGAAAAATGAAACGCTAACCAAAACCTTTACTCCAATCTGTTAATTGGAAAATAATTCAACTCTGTAATAAATACATGAACCCCCTCACATAGCTTCTGTGGAATCAATTTCCCATACTGCTGCAGTCTTTTAAAATCCCTGGTTTCTTGCTTTTTCTGCTGGTTAACTCAGGAATTGTCATCACTCGTGTCAGTATCTGGGGGAGGAAGCGCAAAGACAGGTGACTATATGCAATATTAATGCATTCACTCAAATCTATAATTGATCAGACCTCCAAGGCTTGTTTGTGTCTCCATAGATGGTCAGTCGGCTCTCATGTAATGAGATGCCTCAAGGTTTTCTGCTTCTGCTCCTTCTGCAGAGCTGATATCTTAAAAGGAACAAAAATCCAACCTGCATGTAAGCCAACGAAAAGATAATCCTGACATTGTCTTTTAAATATGGAAATTATAATCTTCAGTGTGTTCGAAAAAAACTATGAAATGACAATTCTATTAAATTCCAATCTATCAATAAATCAATGTTCCCATATCTGCTCTTCGTAATACTCGCTGTAGGCGGAGTTTCCCAAGGAAATCTCAAAGAAAATCATGAAAGAGAGAGAGCTGGCATCAGATATCGCAGTTTTCATTCTTATGAAATAATACTCCTGTGCTTCTGCTTCTCTCACAGCAGCCTGAGTGTTTTAATACGGACAGATGATGCTCTCACTGCAGTTACATGCATGACTATTCAGAACCAAGGTATATTTCTTAGGGAATAAAACAAATAGTGATACCAGCATTGCTAATTTTTTAAGAGAATATGTTGATTTATGAAGGTGAATTTGAAGGTTGTTTTCTCACAGAAGTGATTGAAAGAGAAATTTGTCGCATAGTCCCCCTAACCTGACTGGCCTTTTCTTTTCTTTTTTTTTATGTTCCGGAAATCAATCTGGTGGATTGACAGACAGCGTATAACAGCAGTGTGGTAAAATGGGACGTCTCAGCTGCACCCCGTTGTCACAGGAGTATTTTAAGTAACAAATCTGGCAGCACAGGAGAATGAGTGTCTCCCTAACAACTGTCTTTGTCTTGTCCAGATAGGAGGGATTCACTGTGATGGATAATAACTGGACGTACTCTAGTATGTCTGTTGGCTAAAGTGTCCTGGCACCGAGGGATTTTTCTGTCTTTTTGTTCCATATAAGAGAGCCTGTGGAGACAGAAAAGAGAAATAGAGAGGTGAAGTCTGAGGCTGTGAGAGGGAAAAGGGAGCTGCGAAGTCAAGTGTTTGATACGGTGAAGGGGAGCCATGTTGAAGATTAAGTGAGACCGTCTTGTCCTGGGCTGACACCGGACTTATCACACCGGGCCAGAGGATGATTTGATGCTTGGAGACAGAGATAACAACCGTAAAATCAGTTGTTGGACTATTGTGGATGGGTGAAGGACTTCTTGTTGGAAACAAATTTACAACTTTGTGCATCTCCCAGTGGTTGCTCAGTGTCACATCTCAGTCACACCTCTCACTGTCACGTCGGCTGTCAGAGTGGGCCTCGGCGCTGCTAAGCACTCGAGTTGGAGCGGTTAATATGCATGGCATGAAAGACTGTGAAATGATAGACTGTGAAACCCATGACATCTACACTCTTGGTTTTCTTTTCTCCTTCATTCCCTAATATCTGACATGACAGTGCCGAGTTCAGCCTGAGATAAATTGAAAGGGATCAGAATGACGTATCAAAAAGCTAAATCTTGCGTCATAAATACTTCATTGGCTGGACGAATAGCTGAAGGTGACAAGCCCTAAAGCCTCTCTGTTGAATACAAATTGATGTACAGTAGAGCTGGAAGAAGAAGGACCTGAGTGCAGAGTTCTGTTTTTAATGCATGAAGGCTCTCTGCAGACAAATGCGAGCGATATGGTAATCTCTCTTGGGTTGCGTGCTGCTGCGCTGCAGGCAGAGCTGCGACATGTCATGAAGCTTGTTTTGGATTTTCGGAACAAGTGAGAAACTGAAGGCTCGTGACCTTGACAGTCACCTCTCACTGTTTGAGAAAAGAGCACAAAAGCGAAAGGAAAATCTTGCAGTAAAAACAGCCTCTGATGTGAGTTACAGAGCATCGTCCTCATCCATCTTTATCTAATATGTGCATACAATGACAATCTCTGCATGCTGGAACTTTTAGTAATTATTTGGATGCGATGATTACCAAAGTGTTCTCATCAAGAGGAAGCGATTTCTGCATTCTTTGTTTTGCACGGATGAAATCCAAAGCTGTGTCAAAATATGATCAATTTTTCATTATGCTCCCCTTTGCACTTTGTTCTCTCTTAGCTACAATGATGCAGTGAAATATTAATGGCAGGACACACATACATAGTTATAGTCTGCAACTCTGTTTTTCTGCTGCCTCCCCTACTGCTTATGCTTCTTTCCTGTTGTTCTGTAATCAGATCAGCGTTCATATCGCACCCAAAGCTGCCAAGTGGAAAAAGGAGCACGCTGAGTCAATGAGATTATGAATGTACAACTTCTTCTCTTGTGTGTTGAGTAATGTTCCCTCCTCAGTAGATGATAAATAACCCAAAACATGTTAAAGCAACTGTACTGCACAGTAGCGATTTATTTTTTCTTCTTCCTGGCTTTAACCGGTCATAATTCTTGTCCTCTAGGTGGTGTTTTCCTGTGACACCAGTGGGAGTCGCCTGCCTCCACTCTGACTCTCTAACCACGGCTGAGGTTGCTGATGTGAAACCTGCAATGAACACCTGGGCTTGATATCAGGTGAGTTTACTGGGTTTTCCAAGTCAGTGCATATTGACTCTGAGCATATGCAGCTCCTCCCTTAGCTGGAGCGACTCTAACTATGCTGAAAATGTTGTGTTAGCAGAGTTGCATCAGCAAATTGAAGGTGCAGTGCTATGTAGACCAATGGGTATTTATTGCATAAATGACTCTGCAACTACAGGTGAAGAGCAGAACTGGGTCAAATGAGCAGATGTTTTTTAGTTTTTTTTTGTTTGTTTTTGCAGCATTTGTTTTGTACAGTTTTAGCAGCCGTATGGGTGGAGTCATATCAAAATCCACTTTATAACCCAGGTATGTTTAGGCAGGCAGGAATCTGACTCAGGTTTCCTGTGGGTCTTGATGTGCTTACACACAAGTGTAGAGAACATCACATACAGTACTGTGCATCTAAACAGGGACTGAAGCTAAGAAGAGGCAATGTCTGCAGGGTTCAAATAGTGCAGGAGTGTGTGGGAGTGTGCTGAATAAACACTGTATGGCTAATGTAGTAAGGACTCCATGTGCAGACACACTGTAAGATGGCTTTGGTACATTATGAACAACCTGCTGCCATTTACGTTTGACAATAACCTATAGTAAGTCCAGGATATGTATATTACACTATGTACACTCACCATCACTTCTCAATGTACATTTTGATTAATCTAATGCAAACCAATACATTACTTCTTTCATGTACTCTTATCATAGAAAGATTCTAATGTTTCAGTTCTATAAACTACTTTACTTTTATCTCTGAGGATTTTTAGGTTATGGTTTTGTACTATATAATAGATGCCCCTCTCATATGTGTAATTGGTGGGGGAAACATAAGGATCATCTCTCAGTATATTGTAAAAGAAATAAAGTTGCAGTTCAATTAAAACATTTTAGACAATATCAATCAAAATTGAACAGTCGAAGACAGAATTTATAGATGATGTTTTATTTTTTATCACACAAGGTCCAGACTGCTCCCTCTCAGCACAGGTCTGATTTAAAGGTCTTCAAAAAAGCAAAGAAATGTGAACGTTTTATGTTTGAAATAAGGGGACACAATGAAGTGACATCTTTTACATCGCAAAATTGTCATCTTCTTTTTTTTTTTTGCGATCAAATATTTATTGGTTATTTTTCCAAATGGGGAGGCAGCAAAACAATTACGTGAGCTCCAACAAACAGAACAAGGCATACATTGTGATACCGCAGTACCTGCCTCCCACCCACCAGTGAGTGTACACCAGACGAAGATATAGAGAAGGCAAGGACCTAAGTACAGACAAACAGAGACAGTAAAAAAAAGACAAATAAACATGGAAAGACTAGACCTCCCAACCGCATTACCCCACCATGACCAAAAATGGTCATTTTCTGTATTTGTATTCATTTGTGTTAATATTACCATTACTTACCATCAGAAACAGGTAGTAACCCTGTCCATAATAATTGAATTGTTGCAACAACAAAGTATGACTATGTAAATCCCAAATGATTTGCATGGTTTTCTTTTTCTCCTTAAGCATGCAGAGGAGGTAGTTGTACTTTATCAGCCCTGAGCAGCGCCTGCAGTATTTCTCTCAGACTGCACTCAGCACACACCAGTAAAGGCAGGGGGAACATGTATTGCGCCTGAAAGGCATAACGGGGGGCAAATGTAGGCTTCCAAGCACTTGCTTCACTGCTCACTCCTGTTCTTTAAGCTTATTGCTTTGAACCCATCACTATTTTTAACATCTCTTCTTCACTCGCATCTTGAATTGACAAGTGTTCAGGGAGATTTTTATTATCACTCCATCCTTACCGGGAATTACACCCTAATGTGTATGGTTGTCTGTGTGTACCAGGCCTGACTGTCAACTAAAATCTGTTTACTTCCAAGACATTCAATCAGATAATGCCGGAGGCTGCAAAAAATGCGTATGTGCTTTCTTGCAGAAAAAGTAAAGCCCTTGCTACCTGGTGATTTGACTAACTTTGCCAAATGCATCAAATATTTTACCCATGTGTGGCACAAAAAAAGGCTCTACCTGGACTCGTAATGTAATTGACTGCATCTTTCACTAACCTGAAATGGGCCGTAAAACACAAAAAAGCTACAGCAGTACATAAACATGGCCTCATGTTTCAATCGTACATTATGTAGCACCAAACTATTAATTAAAAACCCTGGTGCACGAGAGGATAGTTAATGATCTGTGCTGCGTCTTCAGAGAGCATTCAGCGCGAGAATAATCGTGTGCGTCTGAAGTGCAGTAGGTACCTGTATCCCCTTAACATCTGTCTGCTGTACTCTGAGAAGGTTTGCATCCTGAAAATGTCATCGCGCTACATCCGGGCAACCTATCTGATTCAGCGAGCTGCCAGTAAGTGTACTTCGCTCAGGGCGTAGTTTCAGGAGACGGTCTCGGTGATTCCCCCGGGGCAGTTGAGTGGGGAGTGGGGGGTGGGAGCTTATTTTCTGCCTCCTCCTGACCCGCTGTGGTCAGAGCCCCTGCGGTCTCTGCGGTCAGGGGGGCATCTCACAGTGCTGAGAACAAAGAAATATGATGGCTCCCACTTGTCCTCCTCTAGTTCAAAGGGAATGGCAGGGCAATGCTAATTAGCCGGCTTGTGTTACTGAATTGAACATAACTGCTGTTCCCTTCAGTGTTCTCCCTCCCCCCTCGTAGTACACCTAACAAGCAGCATCTACAACAGTCACGCACCCTGCATAATTCTGCATATTTTGTGCACAGTGAGACATCCTGTTCTGTTTCTGCCCTAAAAAAAAAAAAAAGAAGAAGAATAAATCCCATAGTTGAATTAATCCTTTTTTAAGAGAATAACTCACCTTTTTTTCCCGGTCAAATAATTCTGTGTTGTGAAAGTACAGCAGTTTTGGCCCTTATGTATTCTTTGGACACCTTCGCCCAGCTGTTCTTAGCAGTGTAGCTTAATCCTGGTTGTCAAGTTTGAGGGCGATAAGAGGCGTTACAACAGGATTCCCCTTCCAGTTCATCTCTGTGCCTGCCAATTTATGCTACTACAAGAAAGAAGAAGCTGCTCAGTAAGTAGGAAGTGAATCCATGTTTTTAATAAGGGATCGAGGGGGAGAGTGAGGAGGAGGTCAAGTTATTACCCTCTCATATTCAAAATTCCAGTGTGCACGTTCGCCTTCAATCCTGCGTCTTGTGTTCTCTTGTTATAGTAATCTGATTCCTGCTGTCAATGTTTCCTGGAATACCGAGTAAGGAAGGCGGTGACGGGCTTGGGGTTTACGTTGAGCTATCATCTCTGCATCTGAGTCTCGTTTTCCTCAGCTGTAATCATCACCAGAAGTTAATCTGTATACACTCCATGTCACACACGACTCACAATAACACAAGGGCCTTTGTGAATTTGCAGTGGCGCAGCTGAAGCTATTTCAAATGATAGTTGAAGGGAAATATTATAAACTCAAACACACCTGCATGCGTGTGAGCACAAGGCAGATACAGTAGATGTGTAGCTCGAGACGAGCTGTGCTCAGCGTCTCGAAGCTTTCTCTCTGTTCCTCTCCCTCAGTCAAATATCTTTTTGTTAGTGCAGATGCACTCAGGGTTGGCAAACACATTGAAGAGTGAGTCACTTTAACAGCCTCATCTTGACACACAGCTGACTCATCATCTATTGATTTCTTCATCCATCATAATCTTTTGTACTGTTTGTTGTTATGTATCCATACAGGAGAAGAGGGGTTTGGTTTGCTCTCCTGTGAGGCGCATGTCTCACATGATTAAAAACACTTCCCTGGTCCATAAGCAGCCTCGTTACTTGTTGACACGACTGAGCAAGAATCTGTTTACATTAGTGGCCAAGAATAGCACGATCAGTGTTTGTGAGCACAAACAGGCTTCTCTCCCAGGAGTATCAAAAGAAACCCCTCATCTGTGTTGTCATGCAAGTGTAAAGCCCAGAGCTCAGGCATTCAAAATAAAAGGTGCATTACATTTTGATGCATCCTTTACAGCTGCACTTGAATCCAAAGAGGTAAGCTGTTAACCTTAAAAAAAGGTACCCGTAACCGCAGAAAAAAAAAAAAATCCACTGGCAGTTCTTAGTTCTATGAATTTATCATTTCAGTGTTGAAATCAGCAGAGCATCACAAAGAACAGGGCAAGACACACCTTGACTTGTTCCTCTGCACAGTGTGTTAAGTTATTGAAGTCAGAGTTAGTGGATAAAGGTTCAGTAATACATTCAGAAGTATCCTCAAGCATAAGACAATACATTTATTTGAGCCCTTTGGCGACTAAGACAACGAAAATATCCCAGCTAGTCTCAAATGAATTATGCTTTGTAGTGTATATTGTATGATATTTGCATGGATGATGTGTGTTCAGGCACAGTACAGTATAGTTTGTACAGTCTTGGAATTAATGGTGGACTCAATGGAATAGTATTCTGCATTAATTAATGATGAATGTTGGTGTGTTTTTATTTTTTTAAAGAAATTCAAAGATATTCTCTTAAGGTGCTAAAACAAATGTTCACGCACTTCAGATGTGGACTTTATGCAAAATAGAAACGATTGTTTATTTTAAAAAGCTATTTTTGAATCCCTACCATAGCTCAAGGGAAGGTCCTCTACCACCTGCGGTTCAGAAACACACCGAAACACATTGACTGCTCTCTTTCATCATAAATGTGCGTGTGTAAATGTTCATCCTCCACCCCCTGCTCTGTGAGATGCTCATGTTGTTATGTTGCCAGTATCAGTGTCCATCTGTGCATTGGTCTAAACAACACTTTGACAGGAGACCCCTTGTTTTTAACATCTATTCATATCATTTTCCAAATGCTGCGTTTGGGAGTAGGCTGCATGATAGTGGCAGACGAGGAACTGGTTATGAGCCACAGCTCATCCATTGTCTAGCATGCTGGAGAAAGAGTGGGAGCCCCTAAAGAGGCCTGGCAGAGTCTCTGCTTCCATCTGCCTGCATGCCTCGCCATGGAGCCCAGCTCACACACACTTGAGATTATACTCACGTCCAAGCTGTTACTGTAATTTGCATTGGCTCATGGGCAGAAGAGAGTGAGGAGGAGGAGGAGGAGGAGGATCTGCGCATGAGGCAGGGATGTTATAAGTGGACCTGGCAGCACAATGAGCTTGGTAGGGTGTAGTGTAATGGACAAGTGGCATGGACAGAGCAATATTAAAGTGCAATAATGGCGGTGAGCAGGTTGCTCTTCTGTCCAAGATAATGTTTAGTGCATGGAATGAATAATAGAAATGTAGGGTTTGAAAGAATCCCAGTCACTTTCAGTATTAGTGTTGTATTTTTCATAGCTGCATTTTATTCTGCAGCATATAAATCTAACAGGAAGAAAACACAAAACATGCATAACCGCAGTGATTCAGCAACGCTATTCTTTTGTATGTATCCTGCTAATTGGAAAGTCTTATGTTCTTTTCTCTGCCATTCATTTAGATGAAAGGTCAGGCACCTGGAGGGGAAAAAAACCCCACGCAAACACTGAGAAAATAAGTCTACAGAAAAGAGAGCCAGGCAGACGATCAAGTCTGAAAGAGCCTGAAAGAAAAAAGAAAAAAAAACACACTGCCCTCTCCTTTCAGATCATACATCCAACCTCGGAAGTGATCCTAAAATCTTTTTGAGAATTCATTTAAACCCAAGGCAGCAGCTTTATTTACTGACCAGTCTTCTGATCTGAGCAGGCGCTTGTGTTGATCATTTCATTCATTTGGGGAAACATAGGATCTTTGGGATCTGCTTGATGCAGAATTTTGAATTAAATTCCCATTTCTCTCAAATAAAAAGGAACACAATCCAAAAAGCACATTGAACTTAATCCTATAAAATGTTATCTGACGCTTCCTTTTTTCTGAGGTCATCTGTTCTTAACTTGATAGCTTTTGGCCTGCGATTTAATTTGGCAGCTAAAACTACCAGAAGACAGAAAATAAACAGCAGTTCCTGATTATTCCACATAGCTCCACCAAATAAGTTGTGAAGTTATTATTTATGGTACAGCCACAAGCATTATTACTTATAATGAACTTGCTCCAGCTGCTGAAGTAGTCCTTTCTGTCCGTCATCATTGCCCAACCCATGTATTTCAATCAATAGATGTAAAGCGTCTCGAGATATAAATATACAAATAATGATTTACAATTCTCCATAGAAATTTAGAATCTGCAACAGGGGTTGTGATTTTCAGAATGTGAAGTGTTCTGGTTTCCGTTAGTCTGAGCTGTACTGACCAATTAGGTATCAGCTGGCTTTGGTGTAAACAGGTGAAACGGTCCATGTGGGCTAAAATAAACAGGCAGAACGTTATCCAAGCTAATGACATACCAGCTCTAATCGCCAATGTTTTTATGGTGATTCGTTTGTCTCTGTACACAGATATCTGCATTAACGTGAAGCAAACAATCCATTATAGATCAAACGTTTAAACTTGAGCCACAAATTCGCTCGACGCTGCGTTGTTAAAGCCAATTTGATTCCCTGACTCCCTGAAACACATCAGAAAAGATCAAACCCACCTTCATTCGACAAACATTTTAAAAGTTAATTTATTCTCCTCTCGAGGGTACACCTTATGAAGCTTGACTTTTTTACTTTTTTTTTTACAAATGTTGATCATGAAGTTGTTATTTCGGGAAAATGATTTCCCTTAATTGGCATTAAAATTGCTCACACTTTGAAGTCTACCAGAGTGAAACCGCAGTATTGCTAACATTCTACGGTTGAACTGAGACTCAACAGATAAACAGGCACTACTCCGGGATGTTATGGACAAAGAATTGACATCGTTTGCGTTGCAGACATAAGCGCTGCGTGGAAAAGGAAGTCTTGCCTGGAAGTCTTAAACATTAACTTATGACTTCACCGAACGTCTGTTCCCAGAGGCATATTTATAGTCTATCAGACGATGATAGACAATGATGGCTGAAGGGTTCCAAGATTCAGAGATCTTAAACTTTTCCTTTATTTCTGTCACAGAATGTAACCTTTTAAAAACTGTAACATTTGATTTAAAACTCAAAAGTTTCTCAATTGCCTTGAAGACCAGGATGGAGGTCGAAATGTCACAGCGGTTTTAATCAATTGCATTCCCTTTAGCAAGTTTGTGAGACATCCACAATTTAAAACCGTAGTTTAATAAACGTTTTGTAACGCTGACTTTCCATTAGACTGAAAGTACAATAATTCACAAGGACTGAACTTTATTAACTTTGTGCAGAGCCATGAAGAAAAATATATAATATATAGAAAAGTGATAATAAAGTTACTGATAATAGAAAGCTAAATCTGTTTTTGAAGCTCAAATAACAGGCCTGACAGGTTCATTACTGAGGACTCTTAAAGCATGAGCTTGTCTGATGTAATCCTGTAAAATCGTCTAATTTCTAAATATGTCATGGATGTAAAACATTGACCTGATTTCCCCGAATAATTATGATGTTGGCAGAATAAAAGAATCCATGTAGAATCATCCATGGCAGCCTATTTATACCCTGACATTTGTTTGAACCTTGTCTGATAGATAAAAAGACTTTGAGAGTAGCAGGCGCAGACACAGGTAACGATTTATTTTTTCACATATTGAAAATGTGCATTTTGTGTCAGAAGGGGGTGAAAGAAGATGTGTCTTTCTTTCACCCCCTTCCAAAATCGTGCGTACCTAATTTGTAGGAGGAGGACCAGGCACAGGAGGTGCTACTTTTTTCAAACTGTTTCCACAATGCATGGCATTGGTGAAGCTTTGCAAATATTTAATTATTGTATATATCAGCATTTTTAGCCTACATCAACAAGATTTGGTTGTGGTAGTAATACACATTTCATTACAAAAGTTATAATATTCTCTATTTATATTGTTAATGTTCTGTCGTCACAGTCAAATCCAACATAAGACATCAATATTTATACAAGACTGGGTCTTTCATCAGCCCGTTATGGTTGATGTAACTGCAATAACTCACTTACTGTATATATTCCCCAACATGACCTCCACCGATTGTTCTCCGCCATGTCTCTAAATGTATTCCATAAATAAAATGGACACATTACATATTTATGTGAGGTCTTCGAACTCGGGATTGGTTTGAATCCTTTCAAATCCCACAGTTCTCTGCATGTGCTGAATGACTGACCTTGGCTGACCTGTGTTTTCCACCTGTGCTCTGTCACTGTCCATTTAGCTTTTGAGTTCTTCAGTCAAATCTCTGCTTGAATCTCTTTGCGGATCTTGCCCTGTAAGTGCATTATGTAGTATTCTATAAAGAAAAATCACCCTCAGATTCCCTTTCGCTGGCTACTAACTGACAAACTTTGAAGGGAAAATGCAAACATAGGGTCTTAGGTATGAGTGATGTGGAGTGTTTTGTCAAACCCAACCTGATTGCTGTGGTGACAAGTCGCAATGTAGTAACAGTCAATCTTCTCAAATGAGGTCTGGTTTGCTTCTGTAGATTTGAGGCATTGGTACAAAATTGAGCATTTTTCACAACCATAAAAACATTCCTTGATGTATTAAGCTGATTATATGCATTTTGAACTGTAATGCTTGAGATGTTTATTTATGTTAAAAAATGACTTGTGGATTTTTTATTTGATTTTTTTGAAACACTACAGAGAAATTGAGAGAGTGGCTTCCCATTGATACAGGGATGGCCTCGCCAACAGATTAGTAATATTTGAGGAATGTCATAATGTACAAATAATGTTAAGGAGGAAGACTTGAATAAAATACATCTAATGTGGGGTTTCTGTTGTTTGGTTCCGTTAAATGTTTTATTTTGAAGGCAGAAACATTTGACATGAATATCAGGCATTGAGAAAGCATTATGTTGAAAATCACTAGTATTTATTTAGAAAAATTATTTATTTTACCCAACTAAGCTTGTTTCGCATCAATGTGGCTATTGTAGTCCTGTAAGTCATGCTAACATTGAACACACCTTCTGTAATGTAGAGCTGTAAGATCTAATTAGTTAGTCTAATAAGTCTAAATATGGAAGGGGCATCAAGCCGTGGGTTGAATCCAACCTCGGCTCTTTGCTTCGTGTCATCCCCCACTCTCTCTCCTTTTCCTGTCTCTATTAAAGGCAAAAAGGCCCCAAAAAACTTTAAAGACATTATATATATATATTATCGTTTTTATTATTAGTACTCACACTTAAAATGAAAATTCAAAGCTAAGAAACTGGGTTGGATAATCTGCATAGATTCTTTCTTAAACTGGTCACTGTAAAGTTGCATGCATTAGATGTTGGTGAAATATTAATACAACCATCATGAAATGCATCAAGTGTGAATACACCGTAACGACATATGCTGGATAACTCCACAGTAGGATAAAAAAGGGCACTTTTAACTTTGAGACTGTTCAAGCAAAGAGCATAGAATAGTCCGGCTAAAAATCCCCATCCAACTGCCTTTGAGATGCATTACAACCTGATAGATGATAAAGATTGATCCGAGCTGAGATTCAAGAGAAACAGGAAAAACTCCTGTTCATTGACCGCTGTCATCAAGCCACACCTCCCCGTAGGAAACTCATTTTGGCTGCTTGTATCAGTGAACTTATTGGTCACTACCCATAGCTCATGACCAAAGGTAAGGGTTGGAATGAAGATCGACTGGTAAATCGAAACCTTTGCCTTCAGGCTCAGCTCCCCTTCACTACGACGGTCCGGTACATTGCCGCAGACACTGCACTAATCCGCCTGTCAATCCCACGGCCCATCCTACCCTTACTTGTGGACCCTGAAAAAGTTCAACTCCTTCACTTGGGGCAAAGACTCACTCCCCACCCAAAGGGAGCAACCTGCCGTTTCCCGGCAGAGAACCACGGCCTCAGACTAAGAGGTGCGGACCCTCGTCTCAGCTCCTTTGCACACTTCAAACCACCTCAGTGCCTGTTGAATGTGCCCAACTGAGGGATCCAGCAAAACCCCTTCATCTGCAAAAAGCACTGAAGGGATTTTGAGGCCCCCAAACTGGAAACCCTCCTCACATGCGCCTTCAGATCCTGTCCATGAAAATCCCAAACAGAATCAGTAACAAGGGGCAGAGGCTCCTGTGACATAGAATAGGTATTTCACCCAAGAAAAAATCCACACCTTATGAGTATTTACTGCCCCACTGCCACTGTGCATGTATTGACTTTGGAAGGTGCTCTAATAGACGCAGAGACGGGATTAGCAAGGCTCAGAATCCCTGCAATGTATATATGAATATAATTCCTCCAATAAATGTTTGACAAAAGTTCTGACTAAACCTACTTTGCACAGGCTTTCCTATGAAGTGTGTCAAATTGAAGCTCTGCGGTCCATTATTTATGTGCACTGAGTGAATCACATGCAGTCATACCTCGTTCTGAGGTTGTAACACACACTCTGAAGTATTACAGCCTTGAGTGAATTTGGGCCGCTGTCTTCTATATCAATTAGAGCCGAGTGAGTTTTTCATTATTGGGTCCAGTTTAGGCAATAGATTTATTCATGTGGATCCCGCTGGTAATAAATCTCAATTGTTTTTGTTAATTAAATCATAGTGCAGTCAGTAAGGAGAAGGTACACATTGGTTATTTACTTTGTATTTGATTTAAGAAACAAGATGATGAATGCGGTGCTCTACATTTAGTTTGGTCTGGATGTGTGAGGTGAAACAAAGTATTGTACAAGTTGAACAAGAGTGAGAGTCAAATGCCTGCATATGTGTGTGGCTGCATTTAGAGGCACAGTGATGCAATGAGCCACATGCTAACACACTCACAATGACTTGTATTAAGCCAGTATTAAGTTGTTTCTTCACTATCTTTACCAGCCACTTCTCATTCCATAGTAATAAAATAAGGCAGCTTGGGAATTGGCCCAATGCTTCAGAATACGATGCTGTATCCTCTTGCATAGGTTTTAGACTATCTTATTGTTTTGTTGTGTATGTGTATTGAACTGTTGTGTATTGAAGATGTATTTGCTGAGGCTAAATGGCAACAATGGAGAGGGCAATTTATTTTACCAGTTGTGAGGTTCCAAACTTAAAAAGCTAACATGGACAAGGAAGGTTGCAACTTCTTAGCAGAGAATATGTGTATTTATTTATTTGTATGTATGCAAACCTGAGACATAACTTGGGTTCGATTACTTTCTGCACCCGGTAAAGCTGCTAAACGTGAGGCGATGATGACACCAATAACAATACAGTACGTCAAAATCTGTTATGTAAAATATCTGCAGGGATGTACACTGTGCTTCTTACTCAGTCACTCTCTCTCTTTCTCTTCTTCTTCAGCTTCATCCATCACTGTTCTCTGGCTTCTCTTTAGAACTGAAGGCTGGTGAGCTACACTGCCATAAAGCTGTACACACTTCTGGCAGGATGACCTCAACCCTTTGCCAGAGTTAATGTAGTAAACAGGCGTTCAGGCTGTGCTATGGACAATCCCTGTTGAAGGTGATTGTGCTATTAAATCAACCTTCGAAACTACTATTTAAAGCTCTAAAAGTTTCATACTGCTGCTTTAAGCAGTTAACTTCTTTTTTAATTACTCAATGTACGCTTTTACAAGCCTATGGTACATTATTTTCAACAAAGAAAATGTGGTTTAGTGACATGGCACTACGAGGCATTTTATCCTTATTTAAACCCAAAACATGATTTTTTTTTCCCCCAAACTTAACCAGGTAGTGTTGATGCTTAAATATAACTAAACTGTTAACATTTTGCAATGTTTAGCATGTAATAAATATTGTATGTCTGCATGTCCAAACATTTTAAATGTGGTTTTCTTTTATCAGAAAGCATTTTTTTTTTTTTTTTTAAATAAGCAGATGTCCTCATCAATAAGCCTGCTGTATTTAATAATATTCCTAATTTATAACTAGTCACTGCATATATATGCTAACTTAAACCCAGAGCCTTAAATGTACCATTTCAAGTTATTACTGTATAGTGGCTCCTAGATGATCATATTGAGAAGCTTCAGTCCACGTCACAAGCTGCCTTGATTGACGACTTTGGACTCAGAACAAGTTGCATCTTAGCATCTCTGCATGCTAAGGTTTGCTAGCTGGAGTACAACTTCGAATGCCATTTGTTTGACAGGTCCTAAACAAACTTGGACAGTTTAGAAACGTTTCCAATGTTTGGGCTGGATGAAAAGTCAGAGAACTACTAATGTCATCACAAATTATCGAGAGGCGATCGCAAACACATTTTTATTGCTCTCCATCTAACAGTTGCTGAGATTTCACAGTTTGGATTAGAATGGCTTACACACAGACCTTACACTGCTAAATCTCTATCATTAGTGTGACGAAAACCATAATAGATGGTGATGCATTGAAAATTTCAGTTTTATCCTTAATGAAAAAACACAATAGGTCTGTGGTAGTGGGTGTATGCATTTGTGATTTGTTTGAATAAAAATGAAAATTGGTGCCTTATTATAACCTATTCAAAGTGATTGTTTATTCAGGATTTTTCTGTTGTGTAATTAACAGATGGTCTTCAGTTATTCAGAAATAATTCCTTTCTTATGGAAAAAAGCAGGTCAGCATAATCCAGCTTCAATAGATGACACCAGCTTTTGTTAATGATGGATCAGTGTGCGGCTGTATTGTTGTAAAAATGAACACAGGGGAGGTTTTCAGTCCAGTTTGTTGATTCCTTTTCACTCCGCAGTGTAAATCAGCTCTTAGCCTGAGTCTGCTGTGGCACTGGAGCACAAAACAGGCGTACATATTACCTTGCAAGGGTACATACAGAGCAGGATCAATGCAGTATAGTAGTCTGAGGAGGAGGATTTGAAACCGAGTGTGGATTCCTCAGCATCACAGTAGCTCAAAGTGGCACCATAAGGCACCAATTCAGAGGATCTATTCAGTCCTCTCAGTGAGGAGGGCATTGAGCCGCTTTGTTGAGGAACAAGAAGACATGATTTAAATTAAACATTCAAGTGGATGAAATGTTAAGTGTAGAGGACAAACAAAACTGTCACCACATGGGAACAGATGCAGTAACAACATACATATGAGACAATCGTGCTGCAGCCTTTGTAAAAGACAAACCGCTGTCACTGGATTTCAAAATAACTGAGCTAGAAATAGAAATCCCATAAGCTGGGTGTCATTCAGAATCTCTGTCTATCCTAGTATTGTTTTTCCAGCCGTCTCTGCTTTTATCAGGGCTTGTTTGTTTCTGCTTTACTTCTCTTTTTGACGTATGTCGACTGTACTTGGACATTCTCTTGGAAGGTGTCAGGGAAACTGCATGGAGAAAAGAGCTGCAGACAGACTGTGTATTGTGAGGGATGTTTGTTTATGTCAGGACATTCTACGTCCTAAAATCACAGCAAAACGGAACAAAATAAGGCCGCGCCCCTCAATCACGAAGAAAGGTGTTCCTTTTTGCATGGCCCAAAGATACAAATTCAGTGTTTTGGAGTCAGTTCAGTGAACAGGTTTAAGTAGTGTGTGTGTAGCAGGTTCTTCGTGTTGTAGTCCTATAAAGCTATCTCATATTGTCACTATACTTCTATAAGTTTCTATTATCTGTTTTTATTGTTGCTAACTGTTCAGCGCCTTGTCTGTCTGACTTTTTTTCATTTGTTATTATCTATCGCTCTGTCTGTCTCTTCCTCTTTCCTACTTTCCCATCCAGTGGTGGCAGACTGCTGTTCTCCAATGAATCTGGTTCTGCTTGAGGTTTCTGCCTGTTCAAAATCTTTCCTTGCCACTGCATTGGCTTGCAAATGGTGGAATAATGTTGGATATTTTGTACATAACAAAACCTATGCTTTAGACCTTCTCTGCAAAGTGCTAAAAGATTGTTTTCATTGTGAGTTGGCTCTTTGTAAATGAAAGGCAATTGAATGATTGATGATATTATTCTGTGCTGAAAAATAACTATAAGTACATTTATTCCAGTAGTATAATTAGCTACTGTAAATTCCTTTTATTAAATGTAGAATTGGCAACTCATGTGCACAAAACACAGTGATTGACGGGCAAACCTGTCCAGGGTTTACACCTCTTGTCAAATGTCAGTTAAGACTGACTCCTGCCCCTTGAGATCCCCTAAGGATAGCTGAGCTTATGATGGATGGATGTTTAATGAAGTGATATTTTGATTCCCAGACCCTTTATTTGGAACAGACTATTTTTAAATGATGACTTGTTATTTTTATTCAATCAAAGATCTTAATGTTTCTTCCACCTCTGAGAACATCAATCACTGTGGTTAATTTTTTTTAGCATTTCATCATAACTACTGCAGTGTCCTTAATCCAAAGAGTAAACTTTAACGGGCCAGCTTCCTTTGTGAGTGTTGAGCTCTGCAAAACCTCTCAGAGCAAATCTAAAATAAGCAAGTGGCCATTGTCAATGGGAGGGCAGCACATTGTCCTGTTTATTCTATTAATTGTGACAGCTAGCAGATGGAGAAGAGTCTGAGGTTGTTTCACACAGTTGCAGAGGCAATTTGTGCAGAAAGTGGATTGACTGGAACAACACCAAATCTAATAAGTCCATTATGTGTCATATGGTACTTCTGATTAATGAGACTGCTTTAGGGAAGGATTCAGTGGTTGTACAGTGATCAGGATGCTGTGCAGCATGTGAGACATTAAAAGCAGGAATCAATCACTTCATGTGGAAAATCAGTGGTATGGCATTTCTGTAAATCAATATAATTTCCCTTTTAATTACTCAAATGGTCTGTCATCAGTAATGAGCATAACATGGCATGGTTATTCTTATGAAAAAACAAAGTTGTTATAAACTAAGATGCACCATGGGGCAGAGCTTCAATGAGGATCCTATTTTGAGATACATGTGATTCCCCCCACCCCTCACCCCCCTCCCGATATTCTTCATATTCAAATGTATCTGACTTTGTGCCAACCCATTGATAGACTAACATATTTTTGTCCATGTAATTACGAGACCATTATGTGCCCAAAATTCCTGGAACACCTTTTTTTCAATATGTAGAAATTCTCAGAGCCTAGTACAAGTAAGGATACCATTTCAACATTGGTTACATGTAAAATAAAAAAAAATAAAAAAGGGGGTATTTGTAATGTCGCATTTTTCATAGTGCACATGTCCACCTGCATTAGAAAGCCATCTGCAAAGTATTCGATCATCTGAAAAGTTCGATTTTGGATGGTAAAATTTGATTTGATCATTAATGTTATCATTTTTAATAAAATACAAAAACCCTTCTTTGTCTACTAAATCTCTTTTCAGATTTGGAGCTATATTTGAGACTAACTAAACCATTTAGAAATGTCAACTTTAGACATTTTTCCAAAGTTTGGGTTAGAAAAACAAATACAATTTTGAGGACAGTGTTCAACAGATGCATAGAGTTAATGTAATGTTCTCTTGGACTGAATGCAAGTTGTCAAAGTACATATTTAATGAAACTTACATTTAGCTTCCATTCGTTTGTTACTCATGATTTAGCAGGGTTTTATTCAAGGAGACATTTTTAAAATAAGTTCAAAATTATGATCATTACTTTAAAAGATTCTTTGTTGAATCATATTTTCTGCATTGCGGTGTTCTGTAACTAAAGCAGACCTTATTGAGGGAATATAATGTCAGGGAAGGGAGGTATTTAGTACAGGTAGGCGGTAAAGGGTAACAATCAAAGGGACGTGCATGACTTTACTAAAGCAGCACCAATGTAATCCTGATGTTCTCTGTCGTGTTTAGGGAAAAGCTCTAACAATTAAAGTTTATGGCGTTGCAATAGTTTGTGTTTCTCAATGAAAGTTTTAAATTGGATGTAATTGAGAAGAGTGTCTTTGTATGCAGACATAATTATAATATGCAAATGCTCCTCCTCCTGACAAAAATACCTCCCATCCCCCCGCGATGAGATGCGACCAGAAATCTCCGGGGCCTCATAGCTTCGGTCCTTCGTCCACTGCTGCAGACAGAGCTGAGACCAATGAAGTCAGCCTGTCAATAATTATGCCTGCAGCCTGACATGAGTCACACAAGGGCAGCAACAGTTCACTGTTGCACCGTCTAATTGGCGTTTACGGTTTCTTGACAAAGTCATATCCAGAAAATACCCTTAAAGTCTCCTGGCGCCTGTGGATGTTTTTCCTCGGTAAGGACAGAATCTAACATTGTTTATACTCGCTGTTTTCAAAGTCACATTCAAGAAATGCCTGGACTGACTAACTAACTCGTAATGTAACCGTCCATAGGGCTGCCGCTATTATCATTTCACTTTCTGTTAAATACATTTGTTTTTTTGGTGTTTTTTTTTTTAATAGCCAATTGGTCTCAAAAAGTGAAAAGGCTCATCATAATTTTCCAACCAGGAAAACCAGGGAAAAAAGTACATTTCTGTCATTTGGCTTATACAAATTACCAGAAACTGGGTCAACAGCAGGCCTGGTGATTGAAATGAATATCCGATTGGTATTGAAACCTCCTTTGATTGGATTTGCAGTCTGGGATTTACCATTTATCATTATCCTCTCCCTCTTTGATACATCCCCTTTCCCCCCTACTGCCAACGTTTGAGTCAAAGCAAAACACTGTAAAATTATACTATATAGTAAAACAAATGAAGAAAAGGCTCTAATGATTATTCAAGTTATACATTTGCTCAATATTAATTTCCATCCATCCGCTGTTTGGTCTGTAAAAAGGTAAAACATTGCACAAAATGCCAGTGCAAGTTCCTCAAAATCTTAATTATGTTTTTTTAAATTGCATGTGTTGTCAAAATAAGAATCTATAACCCAAGCACCTTCTATATCTCAATCATAGCACAAGAAATGCAAAGAAGTCTTTATAATTGAGAAACTTGAAATGGGTCATATTTTACATTTATGCACAAAAAGGCTTATAAATCACCAAAATGAGCAAATATGAGCAAATGAGCAAAGTGGGTTTTTTGTGTCATCTCAAAGACGATCTGAGGAAATCTATCCTCCAAAAGAAATCTATTTCCACCGCATGCAGTTGTGTTTCATATTCATTATGTCAGCCAGATTTGAATTTAATCAAATTAAGACTTACGGGTCATAGAACATGTCTGTAAAGTTTGATGAAAACTTAAAAGTCACGTACATTATTCCAAAAAGCATCACAGATACAAGCATCTTAAGTGAATTTCCTTGGGGTGTCTGCATGAGCTCAGACATTCGGGGGGGAGCTCGAGTGGAGCCGCCTCTCCTTCACATCAAAAGGAGCCAGTTGAGGTGGTTCAGGCAACTGATTATGATGCCTCCTGGACTCCTCATTTTGGAGGTTTTCTGGGCACGTCGAACTGGGATGAGACCCCTGGGTAGACCCCAGAGCTCGCTGGAGGGATTATATATCCCATCTGGCCTGACAATGTCTTGGAATCCCCCAGAAAGAGCTGGAAAACGTTGCTGGGGAGAGGGAAGTCTGGGTTGACTTGCTGCGCCTGTTGTAACGCGACCCAAACTCGGATAAGGGGAAGAATTGGATGGATGGATGGACACTTATTTAAGAGATGCCAGTTAACTAGGTTGTTAGTGACATTTAGAGACACTGGTTTATCTTAATGTATTGTTTAATTTAACAAAGCCTTTACTTCTTTAAGATGATTTAATTGTGAGTATTTTCTGAAGAACTCACAGGCTGCTAATTAAATGTCAAACATCATGTAGGTGTAAATGAGCAGGTGAAGAAGCCCACTGCTTTTCTCATTTCTTTTGAAGAAATGTGGACCTCTTACTTCAAAAAACGTTATTGCTTCATCCAGAGTTGAGAAGCCGAATTGTGATTCTGTACAGTGTCTCATTCTGTTTAATGTGTAAACTGAAGCTGTGTGTTAAAAAAAAAAACACACAGCAGCAGGAAGGTGTTTCACAGTCAAATGTAGGACGAGCACTTTGAGACAGCATCGCTCCGCTCTCGTCTGATTCCTCCTGCATTGTTTATGATGCTTGCTAAGCTTTTACTTTGAGTCGTTTTTCATTAAACGGCTGATTATTTAGGCATTTCTTTTTGTGTCCATAAGAGCATTTTTAAGAAGCAGCAGTTTATTTTTGTCAGCGTGTTTGAGAACAACACACATTTACACAATCTATTCGGCCCTGAAAACGAAGTTAATTTATTTTTCTCTCTGTGTTCTCTTCCTGGGTGTTCACGGCTCTCTTTCTTAGTTTGTCTGCATGTCTATATGTAGATACATGGATATGCAGATGTGTATTTGTGTTTCTGTATGTTTTCCTCTGTGTTTATGTTGTACAGTACATGTGCACACTTGATGCTAAACTGTGCTTGTACTGTATGTAAAAGTGTTGTGAGTTTGGTCACATACGTCGAGTGAAAGATAACGTTTGATAACAGTATCCTTGATTAGGGTCGGATCAAAAATGTCCACAGAAAATGTTGAACGATCCTGCAGACACAAACCCCTGCTCCACGTTCAGTTTGCATGTTTGCCCTGATGAGCAAGCTGTCAGGAAGAATATATTCCTTATTCTTTAAAAGATACAAAAGCAGTGAAAATATCTTTAGTAACTTGCTTTGTCCAAACCATGGCCCAAAACAAACACATATATATATATTTTTTTAACAAGGATCGACCAAGAAGTAGCATATAGTAGAAGAAAATTCTCAAATTTGAGAAGCTAGATACAAAAGCCGGCTGAAGCTTGGCATTTTAAGCTAATTACTCACTTAAAAGAATGTTAAATGATCATAGTTGTTGGCATTTAATAACTCTGTCCGATGACTAATTGATTAACTGTGCAGCTTTATCCAGTTTGGTTGTCTGAAGGAAGTGATATAATCACCACACAGCCAGATGTTAGGCAGAAAATTAACAACCTTTACCCAAAGAGAAAACAATTAAGGTTATGTTAGAATGGGCCCCATGGGACAACTCCACCATTACCAACCTTAAAGCCAAGAATACAGAGTAGCCTTTGAAAGAAGATAAAGCAAACCTGAAAACACTCAGAAACATTAGTATAGCTTAGAAACACAAATCAGACACATTAACACACATTAAACAGTATCAATCTTAATTCTGTCTCCTCTGTATTTAAAGCAGGTATCTTAGCTCCCCTACACTGTGTACCTGTCTCCTCTAGCGACAAACACATGAAGGTACACACACTGTGTCTCCTCCCCTGATACGAGTGCCACTGCTGTGGAAAAAAAACAGCTTGTTATCTCACACACCCTCCAGCATCTAAATCAACTTCTTTATATTCATGCTTGTTTTTCCAGCCCACTCAAACACACCTCTAACACAGATCCTCTAATATAGATGAGAGTCATCAGTCATCAGAGCGCTACTTAGCCGTCAGATTTGTCTGAAACGTCCTCATTAAAAGCCGCATTATGGCGGGATAGGGAAGAAAACAAAGTGAAAAACAGCTGTTGTGCAACTTTTTATTTGTAGATGTTCAAATAAATCACAGACTTGTAAGAAAATTGGAAAACAATAGATGTCCTTATTGAACAAATTATTCTTTGTTCAATAAAGATCAGTCATTTTAAAGAGCAGAGTAATTAATAACAAAGGCAGCAATGTGTTTTTCCACAATTGATGATTTCTCCAGACTGTTACAATTCCTTACGTCTGACTAGATTCATGACAAAAAAATGTTTCAGAGTTTACTTTTGATCACTTGCTAAAAGATTAATCAAATTTAATCATTTATGCTACTCAAGTCTCTTATTATATTTGTTTCTTCAGGCCTGCAGGGTTGTTTTTTTCCTACCATTCAAATCGTATTAATTCAACCCTTTGTAGCCAAGGGCAACAAATGTCAAAAGAAGCTTGATGGATTTTAGGTTCCAAATTTAGAAAACCTGAGCATAGTGTTGAATGTCAGGTTCACTCCTTGGTGGCTTACTAGGTCTCCAATCTTCAAATTTCAATAATAATGAAATGCAGCTCATCTCACAATACTTAAAAGTAAACAGGGATTCACTTTAATTGAAGTCTGCAAATAAAGTTTAAAAGTTTGAAATCAGTTTCTGCTCTTATATTCAGGCACTGTGCAGATGTGTCACTGCTTCATATGTAACATATATATATATATACGTCTTCTCTGTAGCTCAGTGGGTAAAACTGCTACTCAGGTAATCCGATGGTTGTGGGTTAGGTTCCCGGTACTTGCAATGGGAATTTGTTTCTGTGGTGGTTATGTATTAAGTTGTTTTTTACTCTCTGATGTACGGCGCTTTGGATAAAAGTGTCTGCTAAGTGAATAATGTAGAATGGTAGAATATATAGAAATTATTTGCACATTTACATATGTTTGCATACAAAGCATGTAAAGACGTATTCATCATGGGGCTTATTGTCTGCATGGGTGTATGTAAATATGTTGTTCTTTATTTTAATGATTTGAATCTGGACGTGTTGGAAAGTGACTACAAGCTGTTCTTAACTAAAAATGTTGTGTGAAAGTTCTCTATGTCCCCTGTGAAAGATTGTGCTCCTGCATGACTGGACACAACAAAAAAAAACAACAACCCCAAACTCCTGCTCAGCTTGTTGTTCTCTCCTTGTTGTCCACCTATCGATTTGTTGGTCGCTACTGCTAAAATGAAGTAATAAAACAGAAATAGAAATGTGAGGCGGAGCTGCCCTTTTCTTTTCATTTACTGGGCCATTCCTTCATCTGTTCACGTCCCTCCTTACCTTCCCAGCACCCATTAAGATTGAAGCCTTGCTGTTTTTCGGGCAGCTCGACATCATCTTAATGCAATTCAAAGACCTACATTCTACACCAGTGTTGCCGTGGCAACAAAGTCCCCTCCGCCCCCCTTTCCCCTTCTTCTCTGAGATGCTGAAAGATCAATAGAGTATCCTCAACGGTGTGGCAGGAAATGCTCCGGCACAGCTGGTCCTCCAAGAAACTGTGAACTTTGTGGCCTAGTTACTATGTGAAAACTAACCCAATAACGCAAGGTCACTACTATATTGAAACTTAACAAAGTTTGGTGACGATACTAGAGTACTCTCAACCTAAGATCGTAGCACTGTGAAATCCTCTCACCTTTTTAGTAGCTCTTTATAGGAGTCTATTAACAGAGGATGTATCATCTGCTCAGCTGTAAAAAAAAAAAAAAAAAATCATTGTTTCTCTTTCCTAGAGAGTTAAAATAAAAAGGGGGAATTAATTTAGACAAGGCAGGCACACTGTGCTGTCAACAATAAAGGAGCGTTGCTAAATAAATAAATTCTCTCTGGGGGGTTTGGAAATTTTCTCACACAGTGAACGAGCTAGTGTGTGTTTCTGCAAAAGGAAAAGGAATAGTCTTGGGATAAATGTGACACAGTGCAGAAAAGAACAATGTGTGTGTAACGGAGTTAAAATGCACTTTATTTTTGAGTACAGTTTACAATTTATATTTGAGATTTCATTTATAATTTATTTCTGTTAAGTATTTGTGAATTTTATCTGAACGAGTTATGTATATTTACTGTTATTTATCAAATTTATGTTCCCTTTGAGAATGATTTTTTTTGGCATCTTTCGGCTTCTGTACATCCTGTTTTTCCGTAGCTCCTTCTGTCTGTCCCTCACAGTGCCGTTTTTGCATTGCTGAAGGTAAGTTGTATGTAAAAACGTTGCTGCATCATTACCTTATTTACTGTGGGAAATACGTGATTTAAGTTGTAATGTTCGGTTTATTTTATAAACTGATAGTAATACAATGTTAATCAGTCATTTTCTTTAGGTTTTGAGAGTTTTATATCACTTTGGAGACTGTTTCAATGTAGCGGTTTTGGCGCGAGTTGTGCAATATCCTACAGCGCCCGTGTCATGTGATTGACGTAGCACCGCAGATATTCTCAGTTGAAATAATATTTATTTTGCATATGTAGGAGCAGAGGTGCAGAAAACAAATGTCCAGAAGGCAAATTGAATGTTCTTTTGTCTTCTACAGAAAATAAAAGCTGGAAAACAGTCAAAGTCTGGTTTTCTTCACCCCCCTGACCACATCTGTTACATCTGGTATGTACTGCGGTCAAGCCAGCCGCTCCTCGAGTTTACATGGTGACGTGAGCCGCCCCTAAATTTTAAGTGCCCACGTATTCTGATCTTTATGGAAAATGCTCCGGACTGCAGAGCGAGCAGGAGTAACAGACAGAGAGAGCGATTTTGACCCGTTATTAATCTCCTTTTCCAGACAAAAAAAAATCTTCCGTAAGTAGAAAATGGTTCTGATATTCTGATTTTGAGAAATCCATTGACAAAGTCCTTTATAAATCACTATAATGAGTCTTTTTTATGACTTTGATGTCTTGTAAAAAAGAATTCTTCCATAAGTAGAAAATGATTCTGATATGGTTGGACTTAGTACGTCCTAAACTACATGCACAGGTAATATGAAGTACTTTTACTGTTTACTTTTTGTGAAATCCATTTATTTTGTGGAAGACATCAAAGTCATAAAAAAGACTCATTATAGTGATTTATAAGGGATTTTGTCAATGGATTTCTCAAAAAGTACACAGTAAAAGTACTTCATATTACTTGTGCACGTAGTCTAGGACGTACTAAGTCCAACCATATCAGAATCATTTTCTACTTATGAAAGAATTTATTTTCTACAAGACATCAAAGTCATAAAAAAGACTCATTATAGTGATTTATAAGGGATTTTGTCAATGGATTTCTCAAAAAGTACACAGTAAAAGTACTTCATATTACTTGTGCATGTAGTCTAGGACGTACTATGTCCAACCATATCAGAATCATTGTCTACTTATGGAAGAACATATATTTTTATATTTTTTTCCCAGGAAAACACCTTATTTTGAAAAACGGAAGTTATCGCAGACTCGCAGTATTATTCTCAAACTAATTTCACCGACCTCCGAAGCTATTCCCTGAACAGTATTTTGTTTGCTCCCGTTTCATACACGTATATCTCATAGTCAGTTTTATGGTAAGACCTAGGCATTTAGCACTTCACTTCATCGCTCTCTCTCTGCTGGCTCTGGAGTCCGGAGCATTTACCATAAAGATCAGAATACGTAGGCACTTCAAATTTAGGGGCAGCTCACTTCACCATGTAAAAGCGAGGAGCGGCTGGCTTGACCGCAGTTGTTATGTGCTTGTTGTATTTTTTCTTCCTTTTGTGTACTTTGTTGATTCAATTGGGCGGGAGATTTTTCAATATCTAACTTTTAAGGTGGATCTTTTTCAGAGGCTGAGGTTATATGAAAGCCTGCTGAGTGAAAACAAAGAGGAAGGGAGGTTTAAACACAAACATGGGTCCAGTCTTTTTAATTGAAATACCCTGAAGTGGAAGGTAGTATAAGTAGTACATCTGCATGTGTTGAGTCCGTTTCATCAACACGCTTTTGAAACTGACTCATTGGTCTAAACTTGTGTTTCAAGCTGTTCTACTCCACTCCTAACAAATCACAAACAAATGCAGATTTTGAAATGGGCGACAGCAATTCTCTGATTGGACTGCAGTATTTCATAGTTAACAAGGTTCCCTGTTGTCTGCTAGACAGTAGCTAGACAGCAGCGTGTGTGTGTGTGTGTGTGTGTGTGTGTGTGTGTGTGTCTGTGTGTCTGTGTGTGTCTGTGTGTGTGTCTGTGTGCGTGCAGGAAAGCGAAAAAAGGAACCACAACTGGGACTCTTCATCGCTGGCTTAGAATTGCAATGCAGGCTGATATTAAAAGAAAGCACTTCTCACTTTCTCACTTCTCCGGCTGTCTGGAAAATTCATAACAACTCTCATCAGACCAAGTTTGTTTGGCCGAAAACAATCCTTGTGCAAAGCATATGAATAAGGTGAAGCTTGAGAGATTTGTGAAAGAGAGCTTGGCTTGTAGTTTCTGTCCAACATGTTGACGTGTGGCTTTTGAATTATATAAAGTCTTTTTCAGGCCTGTTTATACTGAGGTGCGGCTGTGGATCAGTTGGTAGAGTCAGTTGTTTCTCAACAGGAAGGTTGGGGGTACGATCGCCAGCTCCTGCAGCAACATGTCCGATGTGTCCTTGGGAAAGACACTTAACCGTGCTTCGTCGGTGGTGCGTGCATGTGTATGAATGGGATTAGTTAATGGTCACTTTACATAGCAACTTCTGCAATTAGGGTGTGACATGATAGGTGTGACATGCAGTGTAAAATACAAGCTCAAGTCCATCTACCATTTACCATTTATTGTGAGAATCATATGCTTCTACTTTAAGCCTATTGGGTCGGCCAATAATTCATAGGGTAAAGGATGTGAGCACCGCCTACCTCAACATGGTGCACGTTGATAAAGCTCTAAAATTAGCCATGACAAAACAAAGATTATTTAAGTGAAAAGTGATAGCCAGCCTCATGTGAGTGAATGAAAATAATTGTGCCGGACCTGAGACAAGAGAAAAGAGAGACACTGCCGTTGATTGACACATCGGATGTGGCAGGGATCAAAAGTTTTCCCCCTGTGGGGCTGGATGGGGCAGTGGGCTGCAGTCATTCTCTAAAGCTAGATGAGAACAGACAGTTGTCATCTCTTTGCTTTATCGCCGTTAACAGGCACTCTCATCACCAGAGAGGCTTAAGGCATAAGCAATCAAAGATGGTTGCCGAGGAGGGTAAAACCACTGGCAGTGTCATCATCCGCACATCACCGTTCATGTTCCACCGGGGTCTCTTACGGTTATTGTTCCAAAGCATCACTTTTTACTCCTGTCACCACAGGCGTGTTCTCTCCAAGCCCTGAAATCAATACCTCTAAATGGGAATCAGAGAATCAGAGCATCCTCCAAGCCTCCATCGGAAAAACAAGCCATATTTCCACTGCTTTCACCTTTTCCCACTTTTTGTTGCTGTGATTAACATGACAGGTTTCTGTCTAATTCTGCAGCTAAGGGAGAAAAGAGAGCATGAAAAGGTCATGAAAGACCTTGAGCCTTGTTGGCTTGTGCCCTTTTCTACCCTTAATTCTCCATCCTGATGGGAAATTCTGGGTGAGAAAAACACACAAGCCTTGTTATGTGGTGGAAATGTACACCTGTAGTTAGGAAAGCTGCATCGCGATGAATTAATAAATGATATGTTATAGTGATAATGCAGCCTAGTTCCACAAAACCATCCTGTTATTTGCATTAGACGGCTACAGCCACATGGGCTTCTGACGATGTTTGCACAGCCTTTCATCATCTCAGGTGCCATTATTTCTGAAAAGCTCCATTTCATTTTTTGATTGATTCCTCACTGGCAGCCACAGCAATCTAGGTCAGGCTCCTGATTTCTGCAGCAGGTTCTAATAAAGACTACAGTGCTATTTATTAATCCAAAGATCCTTATTTTTGACTCTTCTATCTGTCTGTGTCTCACACAGGATCTGGAAGCGGATCAACAATGGAGCGGCTGGTTCTGTGCGTGCTGCTCTGTGCGGCTCTGGTGGAGGGATACAGCTGCCCAGGCCGTTGCATTTGCCAGCACCTCTCCCCCACTCTGACTCTCCTCTGCGCTAAGACCGGCCTGCTGTTTGTGCCCCCCACCATCGACCGCAAGACCGTGGAGCTGCGCCTCACCGACAACTTCATCACCATCATCCGCAGGAAAGACTTTTACAACATGACCAGCTTGGTCCACCTCACTTTGTCTCGCAACACTATCAGCCAGATCACCCCCCAAGCCTTCCTCGGCCTGCGGTCTTTGCGGGCTCTGCACATGGACGGGAACCGTCTAAGTGTGATAAAGAGTGACCACTTTAAAGGCCTCATCAACCTGCGGCACCTCATCCTCGGGAACAACCAGATCCACCAAGTTGCTCTGAACTCCTTCGATGAGTTTGTGGCCACTATTGAAGACTTGGATCTGTCCAACAACAACCTGCGCACGCTTCCCTGGGAGGCCATAGCCAGGATGACCAACATTAACACGCTCACCCTGGACCACAACCTGATTGACCACATTGGACCGGGAACATTTACGCTGCTCACCAAGCTGGTCCGCCTGGACATGACCTCCAACAGGCTGCAGAAGCTGCCGCCAGACAGCCTGTTCCAGCACGCTCAGGTGCTGTCCGACGCCAAGGGCTCCAGCTCATCCACTCTGGCTGTGAGCTTCGGCGGTAACCCGCTTCACTGTAACTGTGAGCTGCTGTGGCTGCGCAGGCTGACGAGAGAGGATGACCTGGAGACCTGTGCCTCACCGGAGCACCTCATGGACAAATACTTCTGGTCCATCCAAGAAGAGGAGTTTATCTGTGAGCCACCACTGATCACCAAACATCTCTCCATGAAGCCCTACGTGATGGAAGGGCAAGGAGTAACTCTCAAATGCAAAGCCGTGGGGGATCCAGATCCCGATATTCACTGGAGGTCTCCAGATGGCAAGCTAGTGCACAATAACTCGCGCACCATCCTGTATGATAATGGCACCCTTGATATTCTCATCACCACGCTGAAGGACAGTGGGGCTTTTAATTGTGTTGCCTCCAATGCCGCAGGCATCGCCACAGCTGCTGTTGAGATCAACATGATCCCCTTGCCCTTGTTTGTGAACAACACAGGCCACATGCGCGAGGACCCCGGCCTCTCAGACATTACCACCTCCTCCAAATCTGGCAACGACACCAAGGGCTACGACAAGCAGGACAGAAGGGTGATGGTCTCCGAGCTGACCTCGTCCTCCACTGTGATCCGCTGGCCGTCTGAGCGCCACATCCCCGGCATCAGGATGTACCAGATCCAGTACAACAGCACGGCAGATGATACTTTGGTGTACAGGTAAGCCGCGTTGGAGGGAGGGAGGGAGGGGAGGGGAGAGGAGAAGGGAGGGTGGTGGTGGAGCAGGGACACAAGAAAAGGTGAGACATCTGGAGTCACCATCTGCTGAATAACACAGCAGTACATTATGGCAGATTGACAGATCCCAAAATGGCAAATTGATTAAGAATGTCCATGGAGCTCCTGTAGTTTATCTGTAGGATACATTAAGGCAGAATATTTTCCATAATTTAAAACAAAACAAAAACAACAACAGTATTCTTAAAATGTACAGTAACCCCAAGGTATTCCATATATAATTAACAGTACGTAATGTCTAAGTAGACTGCACTCTCTTAGACTGAAAAGTATTTTCAGTATCATTAAAAAAAATGACAATACAAAACAGGAAGGCAAACTACCTCAGCACATGTAACTGTTTGTATCGTTAGCAAGTGTCTGCAGTAATTGGCTGAAACACAGAGTGTGATTAGGTGTAGTTTTCTAATAGGCTCGGCTGGCAGTGGTGGAAGAAGTATTCATATCATTTGTTTACATTAAGTAAAGTTTCAATAAGACACAATTAAAATACTCAATCAGAAGTTAAAGTCCTACACTCAAAATGTAATTCCGATTAGTACACACTGTATTACAAGCAAAATATATATAAGAATAAACATATTCACTTTGCAGAAATATGGATAACATGTGATAATATCTAACTTCATTAAATTATTAACACTGATGGAATAGTCAGATGTGAGTGTAAAGAATTGTAAGAGCAGAATGGGATGAAGGTATTAGTATAAGGTTTTATTTTTTAGTCAATAATTGTTAAGGGAAAAGCATGTAAACTGAAAAAAAAAAAAAAAGAAAGCAATGACCCCAACAAATCAGAACTAAATCAGAACTATGATACAGTAAGATATCATCATGACTGCAGGACTGGCCGTTACAGAAGTAGTTTGAACTATTTGATACAGCTGGGTAGTTTTGTACAGCACATTAGACCGGCTGTACCCAACCTGAAGGTCAGGCTCCTTTCAAAGAGACACAAAATAATGTAAGGGGTCATGTCATGATTGATGGGTTAGAGTGAAGAGGAAAAGAAAGGTCTGTTACTCAGGTTTGTTTTATGTTTTTTTACATGTTTTTTTTCGAATGCACTATTACTTGGTTATACACGAGGGAGATAAATTAGTACAGTACAAGTACAATTACCTCTGAATTAAACCTGAACACTGTAATTGAATTAAAGTCATTACCAAATTAACTTAGCTATGGCTTGACTGTAACTGTAATTGTTTCCAGGTGCCTTTGCCAACAATGCTGAGAAATTGGCAACCAATTCTTGGCCCTTCGTTGCCATTAATTGTTATTTCAAAACAGGCACAGAAAACAGTTTCATAGTTCAAACAAAATGTTTTTTTTTGTTTTGTTGCATTACTGGTTAGGGTTACATTCATGCAGTGGTTCACAAACGTTTCCTGCCAGGCTCCCCTTTGACAGATGGAAATATAATTACAAGCCCCCCCCTAACTCTAACTATACACATTAACACATAAACTGCTATGCTGTTAACAGGAATCAATGAATCACTTCCTATCTATAAATAACTCCCTCAGAGAATGACATGTACATGTTTGTAGCAAGCATTAAAGTCAAGCTGGAGATATGTCATATTAATCGCTGACTAAATCTATTTTTTTTTTATGAAATCTTGATCTGAAAGGTGGTTAATATTGATAGCTGTGTAATGAATTAGCAGTGGAGTAAAAAGTGCAATCTTTCTGATTAAATAATTTAGCACAATATTTAGTATGAGGTAGAGATGGTGACTTTCATTGAAAGAAAATATCCAAACTGTATACTTGAAGAAAAGATGAAAAGCTATCATTGACCACTGCTCGGTGTCAAAAGTCTATAAATAAAGAGAGCGACTGGTGGTTAAAGTAAGTTTCAATTGACTATAACTGTAATATGTAAAGAGCAAATGTCAAGAAACTAATGAGCCTCTGGCATGAGAGGCCAAACATGGGTGACTGACACCTTCACTGACATCTATTGAAAAATGTATATATTGAAAAATCAATATATCTGACTTTGTATTAAAAAGTGTGTATGATTATGTAAATGCATCTCTCCTTTTTTAGAACATTGAATAAAACACACTCAAACCTTCTGACAATACAGTTTCAAATATGAGAATAAGTTTCCTGTATTTCTTATATAATATGTGACGCACATGAACTGAATCTGATGGAGGATTTATACCGGATTTATGTATGCATAGAGCCAGTTTATTAAAGTCCTCTTTTTTTTTTTTTTTTAGGTTTTACAAGATATAATGAGTCGCTCTCCTGCATAATTTTCTCATCCGGTTTAGGCATGGAGCTGAGTGTTGTTTTGTCTTTGGGTGCTACATTATTACCTACAAATGATAACCATCAGAGCCCCCCTTTAGGGAGAAGGGAAAATCTCCTAATTATATAAACGCCAATGTTGACCTGAAGACAATACCTCTCTCTCCACTGTGTTTAGAGTCGTGTAATGTTGCAGCTGCCAACTAAATGTGACCTTAGGTATTCACACATGCAGCCACATCATGCGGCAGCATCACTTGTCCTGCAGCTGTTGAGGCATATTGTTAGATAGTCAGCCTCATCTGGCTTGTTTATCACCTTTTCAAGTTATCCTTGCTGTTATTTTACACACAAACCCAATGGAGCAACTTTTCACTGCTGTTTTATACTACAGCATATTCTCTCATAAGTCAGCTTTAATGTAGTGCTGGGCTTTTTGTGTGCATGTTGCAGAATGAGTGATATTTAATGCAGGAGCTGTGATGGCCCTGTTGTCTTTCTGTTGTGTGAAGCTGGCACCTTTGTGTGATTTAATACACCCTATGCAAATCAGTAAATGTGGGCGTTGTAATTCTGATGATTAATCGTCAACATCTTTACCGACACTCTTATGTCTCCTCTCTCTGCAGAATGATCCCATCTACCAGCAAGAACTTCTTAATCAATGATCTGGCTGCAGGGCGGGAGTATGACCTTTGCGTGCTGGCGGTTTACGACGACGGCATCACATCATTAACGGCTACACGTGTGGTCGGATGTGTGCAGTTCCACACAGCCAACGAGGTCAGCCAGTGCCGCTTCATGCACAGCCAGTTCCTGGGAGGCACCATGATCATCATTATTGGTGGTATAATTGTTGCTTCTGTGCTGGTTTTCATCATCATCCTGATGATCCGTTACAAGGCCTATGGCAGCCCAGAGGACGGAAAGACCAAGGTCAGCTCCAGCATGCACTCGCAGACCAACGGCAGCCAGCAGCGGCTGCAGCGCTCCACCTCCAAGCAGCCCTCCGACGAGGGCCAGCATGAGGCTGGGGCGCCTAAAGAGTGCATGGCACTGGTTCTGCGGATGGACAACGAGAAGAGGGAGACTCCAGGAGCTACCACTGCCATCCTGGAGGTGGAGCTGCCTCAGTTGAATGTAGACAAGATGAAAAGGAGAACCAGCCTGGACGCACAGTGCTCCGGCCCTCCGTCTGAGGACACGCAGACAGACAGTAGCCTCACAGGCTCCACCATGTCCTTGTGTCTCATAGGCCCCAATGCTGGCACCAAGGAGGCTCCCAGGCTCAAAGACAAGAAAAGTACCCTGGCCAACATGGGATTGCTCCCTAATGAGCTGGCACGAACTAGGCACAGATTTTCATTTGACGGAGGGGATTACTCCATTTTTCAGAGTCATAGTTACCCCCGTAGAGCGAGGACGAGGTGGCACAAGTCCACCAACCAGCTCAACATGGAGTCGTCGCCACTCGCCAACAGGAGAGTTACGTTCAGCAGCACTGAGTGGATGCTTGAGAGCACAGTGTGAGGGGAAAAAAAACCCTAACACATGTACAAACAAAAATATGACATGCCATATTACGCACACTTTTCTCTTGCGCACAGCAATTGATGACCACAAGCACATTTTACTTACACATGCAAACTTTCTGAGAGTTGCTGGAGAAGAAAACAGTCTCCTATCATCCTGCCTCCCCATCATACTCCCAGAGAGGTTTTTTGGCCATGTCCTTTCTTTATGCAGCAGTGCCTTATTCTGAAAAATGTACGAATGGAGGATGCTGCTCACTGTAGTCATAAACCTTCCTCTCCATCATTGCCTCCCACACAGAGGATGGGAAGCGTTTCTTTGGATTGTTTTGTTTTTTATTTCTCCTTTTTTCTCTTGACATGCCAGGGGGATGTCGCGTTTGGATGTGACTGTTTAATTGTTCCAACAACAACGACAAAAAAGAAACACAAAAAAATAAATCATCATAACTGTAAAGTGAACAGCCAGGTATCCTGTTATGTCAATCATGTTTTTGGTTCTTTCAAAAAAAAAAGAAAAAAAAAACTTTTGCACAGAAGACACGAGATACAAGGACAAGTATCACCACCAGTCTATACAATAATAATAATGAAAAAAGAGAACAGGAGTTTACACATGCCGATTTCTAATGTTAGCATAGAGAGGACGGACCTGGAAACAAAGTGAGGATTCCTCTTTGATGGTCGGACTGTATGATGTTAAATAGGTATTATTCCAGATGTGACTGTATATTAATCAGTACTGTATCTGGCTGGTCTAGATAAAAAGACAACAAACAAAAAAGACATATATAAGTATATAAAACATTGGTGTATGTGTACTAACTATGTAAGTAAGTAAGTCATATGTCACATGACTTTTTACAAAGCATTTGGGTGTTGGCTGCAAGTTTTTACATTAAAAACCTGTGTCATCACACCTCTCCCTATTTAGTATGTCAAAGTTTGGACCATTTATCCCCTCACGAAGGGTATTAAATTTTTTTGTGTGGGTTAACTGTATCAGTGGCGTTTTCTTCTTGTGCTTTAGGAGCAGCTGTACGTGTCTGCTGAAGGGAGGGAGACACAAATTCAGGTGATAAATATTTGATTCCTTCCAGAGTACTATTTATACGGCATCTGTGGAAGATGCACAGCGACCACGGAGCAGAGGGGGCTGTAGGTCCACCAGGGACAAGATAGCTGGATGTGAGCCTGAGTTCAAATGCAGCCAGCTGTCATTAACAAGGGTGTCAGATCGGTTGCTGCCAGTAGGGGGAGACAAAGTGCTGCAAAGTTCCTTATATCTTAAAGACTGCAGTGAGGATGCTTTATTAACTGTTATTTGGGAGGTTTAATCAAGGGTAAGTTGTCATATCATATCATTTTTAATTAAAAAACAACATTTTAGAGCTAGTAGTACTGTAGGCAGATAAATAATAAATCATTATTTTTCACAGTTCTTTAACTGCTTCTCAAAACCAAACCCGTATATGATTCGAACTAGACCAAGGCTCCACATTTTATTACATTTGTTACATTCTGTCATAATGGTACTTACTTCGCTTGAGAACCCCTATGCACCTCAAGGTGCAAAGGGTTCCCCTTATGATAAGTTGCAAGCAGAGATAAGGACATATTCAATTCAAAGTTAATGTAGTTATTGCCTGGATTAATAATCTATTTCTAAACAATGACAAATATATCTAAGGTGACAGACAACATATTTAATAGTTTAATGACATTAATATATATGAAACATGCAGGGGTTTTTTGGGGGGCTTTTTATTCCTTTATTTCAGAGATAGGACAGTGGATAGAGTCAGAAGCTGGGGGGAGAGAGTGGGGGAGTGACATGCAGGAAAGGAGCCACAGGAGGGATTCGAACGCGGGCTGCCCGCTCTCGGGGGGACTGTGGCCTCTGTACATGGGGCATGCTCACTAATTGTTAGGATACCATGAAACATGTAGGTCATGCAGTTAAAAAAAAACATTTTAAAATGCATTTAGCCAAAACTCTTACGCAGCCTTCATCAACCCCTTTCCTTTGATAAGTTTTCATGTCAGGGATATTTGTTTTCAAACAAATCACAACATGGATTGTTATAAAAATGAGTTATCTTATAGAAAAAAACTTGTAAAAAGCAAATATGATCTATAATAGAGATAATCATTAATTTACGTTTACACACCAGATTACAGTTGCTTCATATAAGGTCTTAATTGTAAATCCTTAATGACAAAAAAAGTTCTTAAAATCTGCTCAGAATAACATTTTTTTCATGTTATTTATAAAACAGAATAAAGGCTGAACACAAGAGGAGAAATAATGTTTTTCTCAAAAAAAGAACGACGGGAGAGAAGAGATAGGATCAGGGTGGCCGAGGGATATTTGTTTGCTGCTCCAGAAGCCAGCCTCTACGTCTGATTACAGCTACTTAGCACACGCTGAGATGAAACTGAGCCGCGTGGACAGCCAAGAGATAAAACACGAAGCAGGGAGATAAGTCACACTGGAGGTTTTCAATCTTCTTGATCTCCTATTTGCATCCTGGGTGACGGAGAGAGGATTGGGCCTAAAATAAAAAGGGGTCATCCCTTTATTTTTTTCCTCCTCACATCTTACAAGAGTTCACTAAAAAAACATTCATGTTAAATAGCATGAAAAAAAAAACAGTTTTCTATTTAGAATAAGAGATATCGCTAAGTTGTAAACACTTCATCTCCTCATAAACTACTAATGGTTTGATGTCTGAGGATATGCTGCCAGTGCTGACCATTTCTCACAGCGGGAGGAGCACTTCTGTCTGCTCCTGCCTGTAACCATAATTCAACACAAAATATGCTTAGGCAGGAGGAGGCTGAGACTCTCCAAGTCTTCAAAATTGGCACGAGCAGCTGAGGTAGTGAACAGCATGTGCGGAGCAGAGCGTGTTGTGTCTCATCAGCAGTTCTGAGTGACTGAAAAAAATGTGCCTTGACTAGGTGAGTGTTTTTTTTCACCTTAGATGCCATTATAAGTTTAATGCATAGCAATGTGTATGCGAAAAGTCCAATCTGAACAAAGTTTAGTTCCCTATAAAGTTTGAACTCTTTTTGCCATTCTTACCATGTTCAACACTATCATTACTTAATAGACCATATCGCAACTGCTGACAGAGACACTGATCCAATATTGATAATTTTCGGTAGACGTCATCTTACATTAACACCATACCTGCAAAATTACATCCGAAAACTCAAAGCTTGGATCCCAATTGGATTAATTTTCTTTTCCATAGCGGAAAACCATTATTCATGTTTATATAATTGCAGTGATTGCTCTGATTCATGCCTGCTTCAAATAATAGTGTTTTCATCATTTCTGGTACCTCTTTCAGCAAATATTGCATTTTGCTCAAACCGATTATGTGAAGACCCTGTTTACAGTCTCTGTAGAGGGAGAAATCTTCTAACTGCAGGGGACTTTGGGAAACTGCCCATTTTGTTTATTTCACCAAAAGCCAATTTATTTTCCCAAACCCGCTGCCATCCCAAGCATTAGTTTAACCATGTTAAGAAGAGCTGCTTTTCTTGAATACCAAAGTATGAGAATTATTTGCAAGAGGGTCATATTCCCGTTTGCCTTTAGAATTTAAACAATCCTTGTGAGTCTACAAGCATGCTAGCAGTTTAATGTGGTTGTACTCGTTTGCAGCTTTAAGCTACACGCACACAGCTTTTGTCCAAGTTTTTTTTTTTCTCACTTCATACGACATTTAAGTGAACTGTTTTACCTTGAGGATATGTTGGACGTATTCTACAGCAGCTGCAAATCACTGTATAGGCCTGGCAGTAGGGGTGTCAAGTATCCAGCACACACATGTTTGAGTTTAGCTCCTCACACATGTATGTCATCACAGGCTGGCTTTGCACGGTTTAAAGAGAAATACCCAAGGCCATAGAGAAAAAAATGTCCAAAATAGCAATGCTACAACATGGCAGCAGGTTACGTCAACCACTTTAATCATCTTAGATTAGCATTGTAATATGCGAACTCTAGATAATTCAAACTAACCAAAAAGTCACAAGATAACATTAGAACTCATAATGAGGGGGTTATAAAAGGCTGTACCGATTGTGAAGAAATCAGTCAAATCATTACTCTCAAAACAGTATCAATTGTTGGCAATAATTAATGTACAATTTGAGTTCCAGTCATTCCAAAAAAAGTGGATAATGCCACCCTAGCATTGGTTTCATGTCCTGTTTAGAAGACTTGAGTCAGGCACATTGGCCACTTGGCCTAATACAAATCCTTTAAAGAAGTGTTACTAAGGGAATAACTTAGATAAGAATAGCTGGGGTAATTTTCTCAGACTTCAGTACAGTCCTTCTTAAATGTGTAATGAGTAGATTTGCCTCCTGCTGGCCCTTGGAAATAATTTAGGTTACTTCGTCTTTGGTTTCACTGATGAAGCGTCCATTTCTTTTATATCTTCTTTGATGCCCATCCATTCAGTTCTTGGGTATATGTTTCAGTCTGGATTGAAGTTTATAAATTGAAATCATGCTAGCATGATGTTTAAGAAGATTTAAAACTTTTGAAAAAGTATGCGATGCACATATAGTTTTATATCACACTGTAGAGAACAACAACAACCCTAGTTGTTGCTCAATATTCTCTGAGTAACTTTAATGAATGACTTGCCCTGACTACATTTATGCAGCTTTAAAACAGACAACATTTTGGATTTTGGCCCTCCAACCCAAATGCTAATTAACTCAGACAATATGGTGTAAAACCCCCCGTCAATACTGACTTAACCAGCCGAATGTAGTTCGCTTTTTTCCACTTCCAAGATTTAGGTAGTTGCAGCCAAGCTCCACACAGCCCACTCTCTGCTGCTTACAGAAAACACTTAGCCTATTGACACAGACTCAGAAAAGTGCTCCGGGCTTTTCCAGTACACACACACAGGCTCACGAAATGGTTTACCAACTCTTCCTTCAGCATCAGATTATCTAAAAAAAATACATGGGGGGCTCAGGCCTACTTACTGTTACCAGGTTTTATACAGACCATGTTTGTTTTAAACTGTTTAACGCAAATGTAGTCTGACGGGTGCGACAGGACGAAATGACCAGCGGCAAGGAGCATGATGCTAATGTGCTGTGAATGGTGCTGTTTATGAGAGTGTAGTGTTAAATCTCTGTGTCCAGCCCTCTGTTGGGTGTTATTGAAGCTTTTTCTCCTGCTTGAACTTTTTCAGAAATACATCATCTAAACCCTAAAGCCATATGGGAGAGCTTCTTAACCTCTGATGGCACATTGACTTGTGTTTCAGTTAAAGTAGACAATGAACAGCAGCGTGATGAGGTGTATACCTTGCATCATAATAAGACTACATGTTCCAAGACAAGACGTATAGACGCCTTGATCCATGAAAGCCCACCGCCTAATCAACACATATATGGTATTTCAAGGAATAAAAAAAGAACCCACCTACCTTGATTTTACTCTGCCAGCTCACTAATATCATTCTAGCAGACCACGGTGTGTGTGTGGGGAAAAAATGCAATCGATATTCCATACTTTGTTTGTCTTACTGTCTAACAAAGCCACTCACTGCGCTTCTGATCATGTTGAGCCATAGAGATCTATTGCGTGGAGTAATAAGGCACTGTTTCAAAGGGTTCAAAACAGTTAGCAATTTAAGGGCAACTATTTATCATTAAGTAAACTACTAAACACCGCGAGGGGAAGTCAGCTGACCCCACCTTCTACAAAATTAAAGTTTGAATACTCTTCACCTCCTTACCCCCCGTTTCATTTTGTGGCAGCCATTTAATTGAATCTGGGGTTTCTCTGCACAGACTAAACTTGTTAATTAATTTTTGGTTTTTGGTTCTTCCAAGAGAACTACCTATTTAAAAGTTAGTACACTACTATATACACATAAATGAAAAATATGTTTATTTTTCAACTATCACAATGTGCTGCATACAAATATTAAAAATCATGAATAAAACAAAAAGGTAAAAGAGTTGCATAATTGTTCTTTTTTCAACATGTGCTTAAAAAAAAAAACCAGTCAATTCAGGACACAGGGGTCTCCTCATGAGGCAGACAGTGTGAGGCGGGAGTCAACGATCAATCCATGAGCCTGCAGCTGACAGGATTCTCTCTGAGCCAGGTGGTGGATACCCCACCATCCCTCTTCAAGCTGTCTGTACTGCCGCGCTTCAAGCCACTGCAGAGGTGGATGAGCTTTCACAGCACAGAACGCCCACAGAAAGAGCCGACAGCACAGGTTTGTTGATGTCTAACACAGTCTAAAACGGAACAGCCCTGCAGGGAGAAGCCCTGTGTGAAGTTGAAGCAAACAAAAGAATCTGCTGTACTTTTCCTGGTCTTTCCCCGAGCTGTGAGTCCGTTCGCGTCTGTTCCATCTCAGTCTGCAGAACTAACGCCCGAGCACTCCTCACCTGCTGCTTTCCAGTTTTTCCTCTTCTTTTTTGAGTAAAGCCCTGAGTCGGAGTCTTTGTGTGAGATACGTTTGCGTTTTTTGCTTTTGTGAGTCCGACTTTCATGTTCGTCATTACTGTCTCCCGAGCTGCTGTCCTCGTCTCTGCCTCTTTTTTTGGTGGTTTTCTTGTTTTTATGTCGACTTTTAGCCCTCTTCTTTGGCAGTTTTTCTTTTTCGTCACCGCTGTCATCGCTGCTGCTCGAGCACTCTGCTTTCTTACGTTTTCCCTCCTCGTCTTTCTTCTTTTTCTTTTTTTTCTTGCGCGAGGATTTTTTGGATCGTTTGGACAAGCTCGCTTCTGAGACAGACTCAGACTTTTTTATTTTGTGGCGCCCGTTCTTCTTTTTGGCACCGTTTCTTTCACTAAATGGAAACAAACAAAACGAAATAAGGCAAGCAGAGCATTTGTAAGGTTTAGGGTACAACATAATAAAAAAAATCAACATTTAACGCAGCAAGATCAGTTTAAAAGCCAACTCTAGAGGGAGAAGCTTTTGTATATATTTGTCGCTATGTGGTCACAATTCTTTCAACTTTGTTTTGCAGAACTCTATTTTTAAACAGATAGCTTTAAAAAACTTTTTCACACCAGACGGAAGGTTAAGATGCAGAGGCTTGCACATGTTCACATCTTCTACATGTGCATGATTACAAAGCTAGGTGCATGAGGATAAAAATACAGTGAATGGACAATGTAACATATTCATAAAATGTGTTGATTACACTAAACAACTGCTGTAGACTGTTTAAGATGACTGTTTTGTTTGCACGCACTCATTATTAAACACCATCTGATCTGCATGTGAAGCTCAAATCTCATCTCTCGCTCTAATCTGCTCATTTGTAGGAGTGTTACTTTTTTTTTTTGCTTACCAATCCCTGTCAAACTCCTCTGGATAAAGCTCTTTGAAGCCGCTATGTCCCCACCTATGATGTGAACATAAGAGATGCAGATTTTAAAAAATAAATTCTTCATATTGACTCACAAAGTTTTGACCACAGCGATGAGTAATTTGCAGTGTCCCTTAAATATAAAGTACAAGTTAGAAATGAAATGTGCTTTCTGCTTTTTCAACTTTTAGAAATATGACCTTCCAAAGTCAAGTTCATCATGTACAGTACCTTTCAGGGTCTTTAGCTTCAAATTCATACAGTTTTCGAGTCCAATATTGAGCATCTCTGTCATCATGTTCTGATGCTCGCTCTCCACTTCCACCTACGTCTCTACGTTGATCTGACCGTCGCTCACAGTGCAATCTTCCTCTGGAAAAACAAAAAAAAAACCAATAAAGCAGACAGCAAAACATTGCACAGGAACATCTCTCTAAACTTAGAGCTTCATTAAAACAAGCATGCTCCCAAATGAGCTTTGTTGTCACTCCTGTTCATAAGGCTGAAATTAAGCTGGGATTTTAAACATCTGCTGTTCTTACCTGACGCTCTCTGCACCTGACAAATGTTTGTGATGGGACATCTGCGTCTCCCAGCCTCGCATTTTCCACATATCCGTCTCCTCCTGGATCTGAAGTTGGTCAACAAAAGTAAGCACATTAAAGAGTGCACAGACAAACACACTCTGAAACCAGACGTATCATTTTAAGGCTTTATTTTGAAGCAGTCAAGATTCATATATTCACAGAAGTTATGCAAATACGTTTGTGAACCTGCCCACAGTATCACTTACTTACATTCACACCACAGCTCAATGTCATATGTAAGATGTAGTGTAAGATGCCCACACTGTCAAAATGTTCTTTAACTATTGACCATGAAACAAATCAGAGCTTGTTCTACAGGATACTTCTTCTGCCCAATAAAAAAAATCTCCTCTCTGAATCAGCAGTTAGGTGTACTAGCATCAAATTGGAGCGACACAACAGATAAACATCGGCTACTGATATTGATGCATACCATATCATTTGTAGATGGGCCAATGTTTATCAACAGGGCCAATATCAGCGGATACAGATGTTCAAGGTTAACAAAAATGCAAAGGTTGGTAGAAAACTTTGGAGGCCTTTTCTAAAGTCCTTGACATTTTGTAAAATATATATATATATATACATATATATGTATATATATTATTATTTTCCTTTTTTTTTAAATTGTGATAAGGTGAACAAATTCAAAACAAAAATGTGCATATAGACTGACAATTAAAGCAACGACAAATAAACAAAAACAGGCAAAACAGAAATAAACAAAACAAAATCAAAATACGCAAAACATTAGCAAAGACAAATACAATTGAAGTAGATAAAGTAAATAAAAGTCAAGTAGTAAGTTGAAGTAGTGTATAAGAAACGTGTGATTGTGTGTGTGGCAGTATAATACATTACAGTGAGTGGCTGAATGGGAAGTAGCAAGAAAAAATAAACAGAAACAAAATTGAAGATAATTGAGAGGAAGAGAAAAGAGGGGAGGAAAAAAAAAATATATGTGTCAACATTAAAGGAAAGAAGAAAGATTTAAATTTATATATATAGAAATAATAAAATAAAATGTTTGGTGTTAATGTGGCCATCATAAAAAGATGGAGGAAAAGAAGAAGAGAACAGGGAGATAATAATATAATAATAATAATAATAAAATAAGAAGAAGAACAATGTGCGCCTATATATACAAACACATAAATCTGGTTTATGGTATTGTTATGAAGAGCCGAGAAGAGGGGGTCACAGGGACCTATTTTGTAAAATATTTGATCTTGTATGAGATGTGAAATATTGAGAAAAAAGATTAGTGAATAATTAAGGCATAAAAATCATCCGTTGCTTTGTGGATTAGTTGTAATACAACAGATTGCTTTACACAACATGAATGTTGATATAAGGTATCCACACATGTGAGGTTACACATTGAGGTACATTTTTAAAGTCTAATATAAAGGTGGTAAGTACTCCACTCTAAGCTGACACCCTCAGTGGTTCCTTTTTTATGAATAATGGTCATTCACGACACAAAACACGAGTATAACAGATTCAGAAGAATCAGTGAGATAATGAGGAACTCTCAATTGCAGTTTTAAGAAGTGAACATCAATGTATTGCAAGGCAATTCATGAGATTTAGCCAGGTGTAGCACACAAACCGGGTCAGATATATGTATCATGGTTGTTATTCAAACCTTGTTGTGGGCATCTGTGTGGCGGATCACATTCCTCAACAACGTTTTCCCAAGTGGCTGCTTTGCCATGATGACTCCTGACATGAAACAAAAGTCAAATGTTTTGTTAAAGAGTCTAAATATGAGTTTAATACCGTACGACAGGCCGTCTTCTAATACCATTTTAAAGCTGTAAATACTCGAAGTAAACTACATTAACGTGTTAAAAATCGAGTCAAATAATATAAAACTTCAACTATTGCTAAACAGATTTACAGTCATTTCGCTAACATTTACAAAACGCACCTTTTTAAAACGACCGACGTCAACGAGGAACAAGACACATCCACACAACCCACAGACTCAACCGGTACTTCTGCTCTCACAATATACGTAACGCTGTCGCACATTGACTACGTCACCAAAGCTTCAAGAAAAACTGGGAACTGTGATTGGTCAAACTGTTTGCCAATCATTGTGGCAGACGCTGGGGGCTGTTTACTTGATAAATACCTGATAAATACTCAATAAAACGAAAATTAATTCCGATTTTTTTTTTAATACAAGCCTGTAATTTAATAAAACATTTCTAGGACATTTGTGCTTTTGCATCTTTATTTTATAAAACAATATGTTTAAAACGGCTAATACTTTACATCTCTCTAGCAATATTGTATTAAATCAATAGACAGACTCACTGTAGTGCTGAGAGTTATGACTTTGGCTCTTTAGTTCAGGTTAGTTAGACAAGCAGTCTGAATCGGGGAGACAAAATATTACAGGTGGCACAAACACAGAGGAGGAGGAGGAGGACCTAAAAGACCCAAGACCATGCTGCTGTTCCTGCCAGAGGTGTAGCCTGAGTATTACCATTTGTTTTCTAACAAGTTAGACAGAACGATAATTTAAGATCTTGGGTCACTCTGTAAATCTTGTGAGGACTTTTTCTGCTGGACATGTCCCGGACATGCCTGTTTTTTCCCCCAGGATTACAGCACATCATTGTAGTAATGTTGATTAAAAATTTGAATCGACTGAGATTACCTTCCATCTTCATTTTGACATTACAATTGTAGCTCGGTTCATACTTCTTTATGTATGGTTCATACATAATATTTGCATATAAATATGTACCTTAAAGGATATGGTGTACATTTTATTAATATTGACTAGAGTGCAAAGATTCAAAGTATAAAGTATAGACATGCTCAGGTAGAAAAAATGATTTTTATATTATATTATATTATATTTTACACTTATATCTGATCCAATAAAAGACAGTCTTCTTCTTAAATCAGTTTGTTCTGCACAAGAGTTCCTTTCTTAAAATCCTCAGAAGGTGACACAAGATGTTTTATACCTCCTTATATATACTGTAACATTCAGGGTTGGATGAACAGTTCTGGCAATGTATGCACAAATACAGGGAGACTGCTCACTATAAAATATAATTAAGCTTACTTGCTCCTTAATTAAGTGAAATCCTAATATGTTTTCTTGAAAGTAAACCAGGTTACATATGAAGATGCTCCTAATGATGTACTTTTCAATAGAAAAATGTTCATCTCATTTTGTGTATATATATATCAGACCTCATTTAGTTAATTGCCTATCGGAGTTAACTGGCACCTTTGATGTGTCCTGTATAGCAGAGATAGAGTCTAAAATAGGAACTGTTGTGAATAGCATTGCCATTCATTTAAAATACACTCACAGCTGCAGCACTCTGCTACAGGAATTTCACAAGTCTGGACTGTTTAAACTTTAATATCACTCTGACAATACAGGCATGTTTTTGTGAACTGAAAAGCTCGACCTTGTTGGACTTTGTTCATTTCTTCTCATACATTCACCAGTTATTGTTAGGATGATCGATGCTCAGGAAATAAGACCTTCCTGATAATCTTTGACACTAATCATAGGTGAATGATAAACAAGAAGGACATATTTGCTTTTTCACCTTTTTATTACTTTTTCTCTATAGTAGATCATTTGCTCGCACTTCAATAAGCAGTTCATTAAGCTTTTGTTGGTTCACATAAGTCAATCCAGAAGCAATCGGGTCAATATAGATTAATGTATAACTTCTGAGGTATTGAATACTGATGTGCTTTTAACAATGGTACACATTTAACAAGAAGTATGACAGTTATTGTTCAATAAAGCTGAAGAAGTGTTAAAAGTCAATTTATCGGTGATGGAAGTCAGTCATATATTTACATACAACTTCACTTAAGTACAGTTTAGAGGTACTTTTATTCCCATGAGTTTTATTATATCCTGACTTTACATTACATTACACCTATGCATTTCTAGGGTGGCATCATTTATAAAAAAATATATATTTCATACATTGATGATAATAGCCCATATCCCTGTTATTTGTTATATTTGGAAGTGTTATATTCGCATTTGCTTTCTGTGTGTCAGTAAGCAATACAGTACAAATGTGTAAACAGAGAACTTAAAATTAAATTAAGTGGGTCTAAATCTAAACCTAAGTGGATCCTGGACTTCCTCCTTGCCTTATATTTTCTCCTACCCTTGTAAATATTTGATACTTAATCGGTTAAAAAGATTATTTCCATGAATATTTAATTTCTAATTAAAGCAACGTGATCATTTCAGGTAATTTCATCGCAAATTGTTTAGTTTGGCATTTATTAATTGCACAATCTAGTTAAGACAATAGCTCACTTATATGGACAGAGACTGACTTTTGAGCATTTTACAAATTGTAGTGTTATCCCCCCCGAAAAATAAAGCTGATTATTAACCTGATCGGCCACCGTGCTCCTTCCGAAATTGTATTTGACAACAAAATAGATAGGATCTTTTTCAGTAATAGAATCAGTGTGTTGGCCTTCTTCATATCTGTTTAAGGTTCACTAGAATAGACAAAGATTTATAACTCTTGCTTAACAGCAGCAAACATAATAATTCACAATCAGAATCCGTTGTGACCGTCCAAACAATCAGTTCTATTTTAGAAACTCATTTGATTTACAAATTGGCCGACTGCATGCTCTCCCTGGAGCAAAGCAGCTTTCTTCTGAATCTCCCCAGCGGTGGCATGACTTTCCCATCACACTCTGAATAGCAAGGTCACTTCTTATGTATCATCCACGCATGAACAGAATAGATACACTGTGTTCATCTAATTCCCTCTAGCACATACTTGTCTGCTGTTTGTCCATTGTCCAGACCCATAGGTCCAAATCAGCATACTTGTTCTGTTCCTGAGTCTGTCCTTGTCTTCCAAAAATCATCAGATATTCAAAGAGAAGCCCAATAGAAGAAATAGTAGCAACTTTATGAAAGCTGCTTATTATATACAGGTTTTCCAAAAAGTTACAGAATTTTCTAAACTGTAACAAACCCTCTAACAGGAGCTCCTTTTGCTCTATACTCAAACCTGCTAAGACTGAGCTGCGATCATCGTTCAGTGTTGAAGAAAGTCATTCTGAATCGAGCCATTTAGTTCTTCCAGGCGATAGGAGAAAGTTAAACCACTTTGACTCAGTTGCTTTGGCCTTACATAACCTTTAGGCTTTTGGACTTGTTTAGAAAGGGTTTGCTATTTTAGCCGATGCCATCTTGTGTTTTTGGAGCTAGAAGTGACCTGATTTGGATTGTACAGTACATGGTGTGTTGAAGAAGACTTGAAATTAACAATTCAGCCCACAAAAATCATTAGGAGCATGTTTACTGAGGTAGGTGTTTAGGGTCTTTTTTTAATATAATGACGTCATCCTTTTTAATGCACAAATACATAGTCATTTATTTGATGCTGGTTTTGCAGCCGTTTTCAAACACAGGCCCTCAACATAGAAAATAAAACAGATGGTATCCCTGAGGTTTGGTAAGATGAGAAAATAAATGGTCAAATGAACTGAGAGGCTGTCTTCCAGGTTCAGGCCGCTTGTTTATTGGCTACAGAATAAAGGTGATAAGGTATATTGAAGATATAAACAGTATATTATACGCATTATTTCTCAATGAAAGACAATGTTATCCAGCGTAGCATCAGTAATACTTGCAGTATTAACAGCAGCCTGTGCAGATTTGAGAACATTTAACACTTGAACAGACAACAACCCTCAGCTCCAGAGTTCACACAGACACGGCCTAATTAACCAGTCTGTAGTTCCGTAGTTTATAATTAATTGAGCAGTAGGGATTAATTAATTTTATACAAGTAACGAGCACATGCACAGACATTGATTCACACTCCACTCACATAAGAGTTTTTTTTTTTTACACGAGACAGCATCACTCTTTTGACATAGACTGCAGTCTGCAAAGTACACTTTACTGGTAAACTGAGCTAAATTAGGACAGATGAACGATTGTGTGTGTTGTGTCCCTCCATTTTTGTGCATATTGACATGCTCCCTCCCTCTTGCTGAGCTCTCGCTCTCTCTCTCTCCCCCCCCTCTCTCTCTCTCTCTCAGAAGTTGATCAAAAGGTTTCTCAAGGAGGTATCAACTCAAACTCAAGGTTCTACAGAAACACTCAGTTGCTCCGTCTGACAGGAAGATCAGACATCTTTGAACACTTTTATGAAGATGAAAACCTCTCTGAAACGCCTAAATGTGCGAGGTGAGTTGTATCACTCTGCAGGAAGTATTATAAACAAGTTACAGACGACTATAGTATACAGAGACAAAACAAACAATCACGTTTCAGTTTACTACATCAACACACCCTTTAAAATCAAGGGTAAATATAGGTTTAAAATTGAATTGATTCATTGAATTTGACTTTTTTTAAAAGGTTCAACAATCTATGAACTACAAAACTGCTTGTTTATGTATTAATCATCACTAACTAATCCACAGCTCTAGCTCTTTCACCTTAGCTGTTTGTATTCATTGCATTTATGTAAATTGTAATAGTAAAGCTGTATTATTCTATCTACAAAGATTGTAATGGCTGCATGTTAACACATCCCAATTAAAGTATGTACTGATAGTGCGCATACAGACTGTAACACAGGTTCAGTTTGTTCTGGGCCCTACTGTAGGCTGCCACGTAGAGACCTATTTCACATAATGACAGCAGCTACATTTCTAACAGCATAATGACACAGTGCTCAGCCAAAATGTCCTTCAAAAGAGCACTTTACACTACAGCAGCACATGTCGGGGAGAAGCTGTTGTTTCTGATGCCTGCTGCTAAATTTCAAACCTGACATTTTTTTTCCCTCTTTGGTCTCATCTGATAGCTCTGATGTTTCAGGACATTCTTTAAATATCACGTTTTTGAAAGCTTTTTGTCATAGTTGCTGTTAATGTGCTGTTTGCCTCATGCATTGACAAACAATGAATGATTTCAAAAGGAGCGGTAATTGAAGGCTTATGTGTGCATTCCATAAATACCATTTTTCTCCTCTCTTTGTGTAAATATATCATTAACCTCTCGTACGTTACTGCTTGTTTGGCATGCTGTTGTTGTTCTTATGCAAGACTGTGATTTTGTCACCAAACAAAAGACAGCATCAAGCACCAAGCAGCTTTTCCCTTTGATTAAATCATATGCCTGCTCTATGTTTTTCTCTAATTTTTTTTTAGCTGCGGTGAGATACAGTGCTCCAAAAAAAGCAAAGTGAAAGGAGAGGAAAGGAGAAAATATCCCTCCTCTCCCTCCTCCTCCTCCTCCTCCTTGTGTAAGGAGAGAGCACAGAGGAAAGGAGGGAGGAGGAATGAAGGAAAGAGGGGAGGGGGAAGGGTGAACACACCCAGACAGAGCCATGTCTGACATCCTCGCTCACTGAAAAGAAGGAAGGACTGATACAAAGCCAGGGCGACCGAGCAGAAGGGACGGAGGGGAAAAGGAGGGGAGGGAGGGCTGAGGGAATAAATGCAAACAGAGCAGCGGAGGAAAAAAAAGGGTAAAATAGATGCACAAGAGCTGCATCAGTTCTTGTCCGCAAAGAACAAAAAACATTGTGTTCGTGAATGGGAGCTGGTGTGTGCAATGAGAAACCAGGCAGACTACACTCGCTGGTGTGGCTGAGCACCAATCCTCTCTCACTCTGTCTACCTCTCCCTCTCTCTTTCTTTCTGTCTCTGCTAGCTAGGACCTGAGCCTGTGTATGATTTAGGAGGAGGGTTCAGGGATTTGCAGCTTTATGTTTTTGGAAATATGCATCTGGAGAGGATTTGAACGTGCTGTTATTTGTGATTGAACACAGTGTGCGACGTGGAGGCTCCTCGTGTTGCTGCTTTCAGGGCTGCTCCCCTCCCCGCTGCCTCTTGCTGTGTTTGGGCGATGGTCCTGACTGAGAAGCAGAGCATCACCCAGATGCCGGGCTCTGACTGTATGGGAGGATAAGCCGGTATACAGCAGCATGGGAGCTAAACAGATGAAATGGTAAGAGCTGTTTTTTTATTATCTATTTAACATAAATGGCACTCCTCGCTGCTATTTTTTGTCTGCATCGCATCAGGAGCAAAGATAAACAACACATTAGGCCCAAAATTCATTTTTAGAAGAGCTTACATCATCTTATGCTTCTGGAAAAGCAAAAGTGTCTCTGCTTTAGCGTTAGTAATCCATTACATCTCAACAATGTGGCATTGATGCCCAAACTGTGCAGGTATTGTTCAGTGTTTATAGAGCAGTAGGTGTGGGTGTGTCTCTGTATGTGCCTGGAAGAACTGAGTTGCTATTGCCTAGCAACCACAGTCTTGCTTCCATTATCAGCTGGTCCATTTCATGATTCGGATGAAAATGTTCTGTTATATCTGAAAATTGGAAAGAAAGGCTTTTTGTGCTGAATATTTTAAAAAGCCACCATTGTAAACCAGATTTGGTCCAGTGTTCACCAGGTGAACCAACTATAGGTACTGTAAAGGCCTAATTTATTTATTTATTTAGGATTTCAAACTTTGGCTCTCGAGGACTTAAGCCTCTGTACATGGGGCACGGGCACTAACCGCTAGGCTACTGGAACCCCCTTGTGCTGTACTTTTTTACGGTACAGATTTTGAATGCTGGGTTTAAAAAAAGTTCTCTGTTAATAAGTACCAAAGTTAAGATGCTTTCTGGTCGTATTCTTCACCAGAAAGCATCTGGCATTTAAAATCCTACTTCAGTTAAAGTACAGATGTATTAGCAGAATATGAACCTAAAGTCAAGGCCACACTGCAGATAAACTTCCTCTATGACTGAATGTGATTGTTGTTGGGGAGGTCAGTCTACCTTTAAGCTCCTGTGAGGAGTTTTTTTAGCTGGTTTTGAAACAGATTTGAATTAATATTGACGCCTCTATAGACCAACAAAAACCACTGCAGGAGGGTAGGTGTCAGATGAAGCTATTAACTGCACCGCTGTCAAAACAGCCTTTTTTTAGTTTTATATTTTCCCCATCAAAGATTCACGGCCAGTGATACATTTGACTATTAAATGAGGGAAGGGTGAGTTTTAATGGTTAAATGATACTATTCATAGACGTACAGGACCAAATCATCAAAGAGGAAAGTGTAAACACTTTGTCCACAGGGGTCGCCAAACTCAACACAAACCCCAAGTTACTCACAGGAGCTTAACTTTGAAATATGGAGATCCGGAGAGTTGCATGATTTATCAGAGGGGATATGAATTGGTAAATGAAAGATAGAATATTTAAACACCAGTGCTGTATGATGGTCAGACTATTTTCTAATCTTGCTTCATTATTTGTGAAACTTTAACCTGTAAGTTACATTTTTATCAAACTGTTATATGTGTTGAACTTAAAATATCTGAGGTCAAATCTCTTTTCAGTGGAACTGCTTAAGATTTCATAAATGTTCAAAACAAAAAAGAGTCTTAAAAAACGCATTTTTTAAAGAAGTCAGTTAATTATATATTTATTTATTTATTTTGGGGGTTTTAATGCCTTTATTAGAGAGACAGGACAGTCGTTAGAGTCAGAAATCAGGGAGAGTGAGATTGGAGAGTGACATGTGGGAAGAAGCCACAAGTCAGATTTGAACACCGGCCTCCCACTTCAAGGACTACATCCTCAGTACATGTGGTGCATGAGCTAACCACGAGGCCACCGGCGTCCTGGTTCCATTATATTTTATAAGATAAAAAAACATTCCAATGCATTTAATTTTAAGCACTAACATTAAATGATAAACAAAGGAAGTGGAGTAAAAAGTAAAATATTTCCCTCTAAACTAAGGAAAACAAAACATAATACAGAGAAACTAATTTAAAGTACCTCACCCTGGACAACTTTCCAACCCTGCTGATCAAATGCTGGTAATCTGTAGCTCTGAAGCTCATCTCCTGCAAATCCCACCACTAATCCGTGGTTAACCCATATGCTCCAAATCTATCTGTGTTCTTTGTATTTGTTCTTTTTGTGCAACATTGTAGCAGTGAGTGACTAAAGTTAATTTGTTAGTTTATTGACCTGATGCACCCTGAGACAATGACAGAGGATATCTGGATAATGTCATCATCTGCAATGACAAGATTAGTTGGAGGCCGCTACTTTGATCCCCTTTGCAAAAAAGACTTAGGGATAATCACAGCAGTATCTGATAAGACGCTCAGCTGATGTGACCTGGTGCAATTACTCTTCCTGACAAGCTCGGAGGACAGAACTGCCTGAAGTTTATAAATGCAATGAATCCAGCCATGTAAGCGATCTCTGCTAAAAGTTTAGATGATGTATTTTATCTTTGGTAAAGTGATTTCAAGAGGAAAGGTGGCAGTGTCACAACGCATTTAGTTAGCAATGGCTTTTGTGATAGTGTAATATTTCCTTTATAAAGTGATTAAAAGTGGGCCGATTAAAGGGACGGAGGTGGTGGTTTGGGAGTGACATTGATTTGTTAACATTAACATTTCTTCATGTCATGACTTAGATAAGTCCTAATAGAGATCTCCATGTAGGCAATGGCCTTGAAGGTGATGATTAAAAACAGTAGATTGCTACTGCTGATGCATTTATACACAGTAAAGCCCTAAGATTTACTTCAAATTAAAAAAAAAAAAAAATAACGTGTGCAGTACCAGTACTTTAAAGAAGTGTTAATAATTGCTCGGATTCTAATCTCTTATCTGTCTATTCTTGTCCTTCCATCATCACAAATTGAAATCAGTCCAGTACTGAGAATATTAAATCCGATATTATGACACAGTGAGTCTAATACTACTAATAATCAACCCCATGTATCTCCATTACACTTTGTTTGAAATGCTAATCTGTGAGTGTTAGCACGCTGAGCTGCTAAAACAAGATGGTCAACATGGTAAACATTCGACCTGCTAAGCTTGTGTGAAGTTTACATCTTGACAGCTTTTTTGGATTTAGTCTTAGTTTTAGTCTTTACACAAAATGTTTTTTTTCATTTTGGTCACAATTTCATTCATTTTTACCCTTTATAGTTTTAGCCCAGTGTTAGTCTATAAACGTAACGTTGTTGTCATTGCTTTTAGTTCAAATGTTTTCTCTCTTCTAAAATAATTCAAATAGCCTGGTACAGTGATACTCAAATTGTGGGGCATCGTGGCAGCATGGCAGAGGGGGCACGGGGAGCCCGGCCAGGGTTGTGTTCTTAGCAAGATTTGTTTCCTTTGTAACCTGTTATGTATATTTTTGACTGGGTCAGTATGTTAAAACCTGCCGCCTACACAAAACAGCCTACTGGTATTACACACCTCATAACCTTGAACTCAATTTTGAGCGCAAGATTGTTCTCCTCAATTCACACCTTGCTAAACCTGCAGCGGTTTTACATATTTTTCACTTGAAGCACATCTGAAACTTTCAACTCTATTGTTCTTTTCCAATCTGAACTGCAATTTGAAACACAAATAGCCCTTACAAATCTTTAACAATGTTCATCCTTGTAAAAACCTCACAGAGCGCCTGAAAGCATGAAAGCAGTTTTTTGGGTGGTTTAGAGACAGAACTTATGTGCACACTATTATCAGCAGTCACAGGATTATGTGCACAATTATACCATAAAGAGGCTGTGAGCTAAAAATTGACGGATAATAAGAGTGTTACTGTTTAGTGTCTGTTGTGCTATTTGCTCGTGCTGAGTAATGCTATTAGATAAGCAGAAAATCTCATAGGCTACAAACTAAATCTTGCAGCATGTGTATGGAAATAGCATGTTTAGCTTTGCAGAAGTGATCCCTCAGGGGGTTCCTTGGAACACCGATTTATTTCATAGTTTAGTCCTCAGATATTTTCTTCCATCTTACTTTCTTGGCCTGAGGAGCATGGGGTTGACTTGTGATACTTTTTTCAGTTCCTTCTCTGGAGAAGAGTTTAGATCTGTTTCCGCAGACATAGGCATGTTTTCCCAGGCAGACACAGAAGCAGAAAGAAGAAATCCCCAGTTAAAGGACCATGCATAATGCCATAGGTTACAGGTCACAGAGGCTGTAACCCATTTCTACAAACACAGAAGAGTGAAGATGACAGCCGGCGGGACCTCAGGCTGCTAGAGATGCTCTCAGGAAACACAAAAAGTGTATCCATTCGAGCTGGACAGAAAATATATCAGGGTTATGTTTTAAAATTATGACCAAAGGGGGAGAAAGCTATGTAAAGTATTTCCTGTGGGAAAAATGACAGAGTTGGTTGCGTTCCTGATCCCCTTCCTGAAAAGGTTTCAATCCTGTTCTGACTTGTGTTTTCATAAATAATCTTGAACAGCCTGTCTGTGATACGCTCTATTCCTATGGGCTCTACTTGTTTAAAAACGGATATGGTTTAAAATATTTAGCCCAGATGGGATTAATTCACATTTTTTATGCTCCTTCGGGAGTTATTTAAGCGTACATCTCCATTTTATGTTGCTTGGTTTATTTATTGCCATTTGTTTGGCAGGAGATGCAAACACGCTCACTCCTGCATGTGCCTGCCATCTGTTTCAGTCTCAGCTCAGCCAGCCCTGCTCACTCCCCCAAAGAGGAGTATGTTATCACCCATGCCACTGACACCCCCAAAGAGGAAACACTCCACAGTCAGTCTGAGGACCAGGGGGAACCTCAGGATGACAAATTTGAGGTGACAGAGAAGAAGTCTGTCGCAGGTTGGTTGGCTGCACATCGACTCTAGTACAGCGAAATACCAATGAATCCCTACAAATAAAAGACTAACCTCCCTTGCTTTATCCTTCCTGTTCTCTCTCTCCCTTTCCCTTTCAGAGGAGGTGTCTCTGTGTGGACTCTGTCCCTCCCTTGGGCAGGATGGGCAGGAAGAGGAGAAGTCCTGGGAGGAGCAGCTGGATGCCCACCAGGAGCAGCTGGAGAAAGAGATGCAGGAGGCCAGGAGGATGGTGTTCCGCCTACAGGTGAGTCCTGCTGGTTAACCACTCAAAAACAAACTGTACTGCTGCTATATGAAAACATTGACTGAGGGCATAGATGCACCAGAGGAAGATGTGATTCCACATGATTCCTGACATCTGATATTCTTCTCTTAGTCTTCATGGTGACTCAAATAAACAACTGTTATTACACTTTGCAAAAGAACTAAGTCGAATGGATTCTAACTTCTGAAAGCATAACAAAAATAAGCAATTCAAGTCTGTGTTTTAGGCTTGCAAGATTTCTGTTTACTAACTGATTGGTTTGCTTAGTTGTAAAATTTGGCAAAGAGAGGAAACGTCTCATCCCTTCAGCTACTGATTATCAGAATGACTCACAAAATCTCTTTTGTCCATTTTAATGTGATAATACTTATCATTTATCCAACAGCTGGTCAGGCCGACAATCTAATCTCCATTCTTCCAGCATAAAAATCAAAATACAGATGTCTCAGTATTTAAATGTATTCAAATGAATCTGTGTGATCCTAACGATGAAACTAGAGACCAGATGAATGAAGTGAAGTATATGATCATTTGCAAGGATTTAAGTATATGTTGCATTTATTGAAAAGAAAAACATTAACAACCTGTCAACAGTGTTTATATTTTCTTAATGGGGCAATACATGTTTTCCATATTTTCACCAGCAGTGTAGATTTAATATAAAGTCATTATGTGTTGAATGAATGGCAATAAAAAGATGTTTATGTAGTATTCCTTGTATTTGGAAGTAGTACAGCTACAAAAACGTTATTTTTTTTACATTGTACAAAATATATAAATAGAAGTATGAGGTGTAAGCTGTTAAACTCAGGATACAGGAATAAATGATGGCAAATTAACAATATTTATTCTTATTAAGTACACAACTAAAGGAATAACCACAGTTATTTAAGGGATTTAAAGGGTAGTGTGTGACATGATGAAGTGCAAAGTACGGTATTGTAAACAGCAAACACAAAACAGCAGCGAAACAGTTGAGAGAGAGAGAAATGCTTGATAAACTTGATAAATAACCAAAAAAATCAGTGTTTCACCTACCACCCCCCCCCCCCCCTTGAAGGTCAAATTATAAATAAAAAAATTAAAAAATTAAAAAAAATTTAGATTTATTTTTGGGCTTTTTGTTCCTTTATTGTAGATATAGGGTAGTGGATAGAGTCGGAAATCAGGGAAAGAAGTAATTTAAGGATACCTTTCCGATAGAAAAGGACAGCTGTCATTAAAAGTTACGCATGAATACCAAGATCCCCCCCCCCCCCCAAAAAAAAAAGCTGTAAACCTAGGGGAAACACTGAAAATATTTGTGGATGTCCATGTGTACTGTCTGTAAAAATCCCAAATTGCTGTATTTACAAATACAAATACAGAATGCATCAGGCTTCTCTTTTATGTATATTTAATGAGAGAGCTTACAGGCCTTCACACTGTGTGTCAATGAATGTGTGTGTGTGTGTGTGTGTGTGTGTGTGTGTGTGTGTCTTTGTCCTCAGGCTTTGCTGCTCCATGGCTCCCTCCCTGAGGAGGACCAGGATGGATCTATGAGCTTCGGAGATAACCGGGCGAACGCGGAACAGCAGCTGGTACAGTGCCCTCTCTCTGCTAACTCAAGAAAATTACAACTTGCTGTGTGCTCTGTGAGAAGTGTCAATGTCCGGCCTTCTGTTGTGATAGTGTGTGCAGCCCTCACTCCTCTCCAGAGCAGCTACAGTAGAGCACCATTGAATCTCTCTGATCTGCTCACCCACTGTCATGCGGACCCATTGCCTTCTCATACGTTCTGACACTTTTCCATTCTCTAATTACGCCGCTCATACCCTCTCTCCCTCTGAAGGTCCTAATCCGCAGTCGTCTGGACCAAAGCGTGGAGGAAGGCCTTGATCTCAAGGTACAGTAAGTAAATGCAATTAGGTTTAATATAGAAGAGCTGCTGAGCAAAGAGTCCCTCTCTCTAATGTCTCTGTTCATTTGTGCCGCTCTTAGAGAGAACTCCTTAGACACAAGCAGGAGGCACGCCACCTTCAGGCCATCAAGGTAAACCTCTAATGTTGTCCTTTGAGTGAGAATTAAACCGGATTAAAGGATATAATTCAATCTGCTCCTCTCTTGTGCTTTCTCAGACTGGATATTCTGCGGTTTCTATTACACAAACTCCAGATGTTTTTCCTTTCTTTTTTTTTTTTAGAGTTAAGGTGTGTGTATGCTGTCCATAAGGCAGGCGGATGCTTCTGTATCTGTATTCAGGTCTTTTGTGGACATTTCTTTGATCTCCTCCGCTCTCTCATTAGGATGCTCTGCAGCAGCGCCTGGCGGTGCAGGACGATGCTGTGCTGCAGCTAAAGCAGGAACTACTGAGGAGCAACATGGCCAAAGATCAGCTGGAAGGGGAAAATGTGAGACAAGCGATGATTTCCGTTTGACACTTTAAAATATTTCACCTGCTTAACCCATGGATGCAGGTTTATGTGAGAGTGCCGCATCGCGTGTTTATCATGCTGATTTTTTTCTGTTTGCAGGCAGAGCTGAAACACAAGCTGAGCGAAAGGAACAAATTCCTCAGTGAATATGAGGTATCGTCTTTAATTATTTACGCTCCGGTGCCTTCTCTTGATACATAAATATATGCACAGACTTCTGTGATCCAAATGTTTCTTGTCACAACAGCAGCAACTTGGGAGGAAAGACAGAATACTGCAGCAGCAGCAGCAGAAGCTCGATGAGGCTCAACATAAAGCACATGAAGTCGGCAGAGGACGGGTACAGATCAAGACTTATTTCAAGTACCTTTAACAAAACATGTTCAGAAGGCAAATAACATACAAAAGAAATCAGCTGCCCCTATTTAGGTGTTTACATTAACTATTTCTTTTGCAGTCATTTAGGAGTGAAAGTGGTGGTTACAGTAACTCAGTGGCTTCAACTTCACCTGCAGCATTCCAACATAGTGCACCAGTATGTACACTCTTTTATTTCATTGTAAAATGCCTTTTAATCTATTTTCTTGTTGAAAGTATTATGCTCATTTAAAGAAAACGATACACATTTCTATAAATGTATGACTATCAAGACGCTGTTTCACAGGGGGAGGAGCTGCAGCTGGTCAGGGAGGCTCTGCGTAGTTTGAGGGACAACTTTTCTGGCCACGATCCCCAACATCACACACTGGACACACTGGAGCAGGGCGTGGCCAGTCTCATGGACCGTTTACACTCTGTGGACACCCAGCGTAGACAGGATAGAGGGGTACGCAACTACACACTTTCCGAGTGCATCATCACAGCTGTCACCTCATGAACAATGAGTCAGCAGCAGACTACATTTGACTGTTTTGCATGAGTGTTTCTTTCTGCTTCCAGGAAGAATTTAAATCTCCAGGACGCAGAGCAAACTCCACAGACCGTGAATCCTGGCCTCCGAGCTCAAGTGAGACAAATAAAGTCTTTGTTTTGTTTGGTATTTGTCACCGTCTGCAGTATCACTACTAGTAGTCTGGCTGTTAAATCAAATTGTGCCATTCAATCATGCCGCTGTGTGTGGAGAGGGCATCACTGGCTGTGAGGATGGAGCTATTTCAAACTCTTGTTTTTAAAACAGTGTTTGCTGTTTTTGTTTTCATTCCCAGAAATGGCCCACTCGCACAGCAGCCCAGGGTTGGACACGGCCGTCTCCACTAAAGTGCTCTACTTCACAGATCGCTCGCTCACACCGTTTCTGATCAACATCCCAAAAAGGTGACAATAAACATTTGATGGTTCATTTATTGCTGTTGTTAGTGATTATTCTCGTTTTATTTCGTGCACTGATTTTAAACAAACAAACAAACAAGGGAAAACGTGGATTTATTCTGGCATGACTGAAGCTACATGTACATGCTATGATATCTTTGCTGGTTAGATGTCAGTCAAAGACAAGCTTAATGTCAATGTGGGTGCGTGTGGGCAGAGATTATGACTGACACTGTGCTTTCGCAGGCTGGGTGAGGTGACACTGCGAGACTTCAAGGCTGCTGTGGACAGACAAGGCAGTTTCAGATACCACTTCAAGGCCCTCGACCCAGAGTTTGGCACTGTGAAGGAGGAGGTAGGCGTGGGAGTAAAATTACAGCCCCTACTTCTTTTCACATCAGCCTCTGCAGCCAAATGTGAAATGCCATTTATAGAGCAGGATATGCTAATAATAGCTGTGGCTGCACAGTACTTCAAAACACTGCAGGAGGCCTCATTTCCATCTCAGAGAATTCAATAACACTGTCCGCACCTCTGTACATAATAGATGCAAGTTTTTCTTGGGTAAATGTAAATGTGCAATGTTTGCCATTCAGGTCTTCCAGGACGGCGCAGTCGTGCCTGGCTGGGAGGGAAAGATTGTAGCATGGGTGGAGGAGGACCACGGAGAGAGGAGGTAGAGCTGAAAACCAGAGATCACCACTACAAACCTCAGTAGTTCTCACTGGACCAGGATTCCACTGAAAATACTTGTGATGCCATAAAAAGAGTAAAGTTATACACTACACTGGGACCAATAGATGGAACACCATTTCTATACAAAAAAAAGTTTAAAAAATGAATGTTTCAAATGAAGAATTTGACTAGAAAGGGGGGGGGGGGTCATACTTTTATTTATTTAAGGAATGGATATTAGACATTGTTTGCAGCACATAAATTAATAAATGGGACTACCCATTAATGGTCAGTATTGTGATACTGGTTTGAAAAAATAACCATAATACGATTTACAGAAACAATAAGAACAAATGTATGCTGCTCACTAAAAAGCTGTAACCAATGCATAATATACAAACCTTAACACAAAAGTGTTTGCTGACATTTGCCACATGTTCCAGATTGCCAAATAGTGATGTTGTTGTTCTGTATCAATTTTGATGTTTTAATAAACATAAATTATTGCATGCATCATTTTGTTGTCAATTACTCCCTGTACACGCCGTAATGACACTGTAAACCAGCACCTAGCTATTATGCTCCTCCACTCCTACACCCACACAAAAGTAAACAAACCCTGCTGATTGTCGTTAAACTCAATTAATGTTTTTGGGGTAAGGAATTACATTTGCCGCTGCACATCAACCCACACAGCATAAATGAGCACAGTGAAACATTCATTTATTTTAAAAAAAAAACAGCATTTTTGTTACGGGGAAGGATCAGCTTACAGAATGCCTTAAAAGTGTTTGTTTGTTACCTGAAGAGGGTAAGCATGGTCTCTTCATACTTAAATCTTTTCACAAGGCATTTTAAATTGCATAGCAAGGACTCTTGAGGTACCTTCATCATCAAAAATCTTTATCAGCCTGTTTCCAAGAGGTTTAAATCATGTAAATATGTTTCTCAATTAGGGTTCTAAAGCATCTACTCTCAAAGTAAGCCTTCTTTTCTTCTTGTCAAAGATGGCAGACGCTGTGTCTTCATTTACAATTTTTGGGATATCCACGTGTAAATAGTAGACATCCTCCACTTCCAGCACGACGTCGTCCTGCAGAGAATAAAAGTCATTACACTATGGGACTGAGAAATGCGGAAACCAAAGAAATATTCTTTATGACACCCAACTACGCATCGACACACATTGTATCATTAAAAAGGTTCATTATAACTGTTCAGGGGAGTGTGCAAGTGCTAACCTTGGAGATACTCAGCTGGCATTCTGACATGGAGGAAACCTTTGGCAGCTCCACTGTCAATTCCACGCTGCGAGGAACTCCCGCTGTATCATTCTTCACCTCGAGTTGGTAGTCTGGCTTCTGAGGCTGCACAAATGTGGAGGAGATGACCTGGATCAAATCCTTCCTTTTGTGCTCTGCAGCTTTGGGGATAATTTGGGCCACTGGCTGCTGGTCTTGTGTCTCTGAGCGTAGAGAGGAGATCTGCTGCAGAAGGGCAGCTGGGGTCTGGCTAGCTGTGGAAAGGAACACTCTGGATTATTAGAACGTGTACAGAAGTAAGTTCATGTTAATACACCTGCAGCTGAAAGAACAGAGCTCAAACATAAATGGTCTGTGGCTAATTTAGAGGGTATAGGATTTACTGCTCTACCTGTGTCTTGTTGTGTGGAGTTGTTAGGCCACTGGTTATACCCGAGTCGGCGGTGCAAGTCATTTGGGCTACTTTTTGGGCTACAGCTGACGACTTCATATTGCCGATTTAATTTCAACCCATGGTGCTGCTCTGCAAAGCTCAAGGCAAGCAAATAGATTTCTGCTTTGTCTTTATGACTTTCCTGTAGCACTGCAGGGTTAAACACCACATCCAACACGGTGTCACAACCTGCAAAGCAAAATACACCATTTATTAGCTTCCTTGATTTCATAATTTCATGGTTATTTCTGCAGCTTTGCAAGGCAACACAGCTTTGTCTTTTGCCTGACCTTCATTTGTGTCTGTTTCCAATTTTCCTGAGCACACAGGTACAGGCCTGCTGGGATCCTGAGGAGCAGGCACACGTTTCCAGCTGCATATGTTGATATACAACGACCCGTTCTTGGGCCCCTGTTGTGGACACAGATGTACCCTCGGTCAGAAAAACCTGTCAAAACACACCCTTACTCTTAACCTTTCAAATAAAAAAAAAGGTGTGGCAGCTTAACTGTGTGTTATATGCCTTAGATGTTCTCTGTTAAGGGCTTGACAGTAGAGCCAAAACAATTTATTCTGTAATCAACCCAAACATTTATTAGGATTTTTAGATAAAAGGAAAGCAAAAAACAACCTAATAAATCTGGGTTCAGTCAGTCAACATAATTACGGAATTACTTTATTAGCCTTCAACTACAGAACATTTTTTATAGGCCTATACCTATAAATAAGGTGGAGCATCACTAATGGCTGACATATTATTATGCCAGTGCCAAGGGCCTGCAGGTGTTAAAGGCTTCCTAATTTTTTTTATACCATTACATTTTTGTTTTGTTTTGATTATGATATGTTTCAGGATTAACTGCAGGTAAAACACAAGAGGAATATTTTTTGGGGTTGTAGAATCTCTGGTCACAAAATTTGCAGCAACACCTGAGGAAACCGACCCCTTTATTTGTGTGTCTCCCCTGTGCTTTCCCCGCTGTTGTGTACAATGTCTGTAGCCTGTAGGCTCTATTGCAAAAGTGTTGAGCTGCTGCCTGCAAACTTACCTCTATATCCGTGTGCAAACAAGAGTCGAGCTCCGGCGGTGCGCTGAATGCAGCTCCTTCCTTCACGTTTTTCTCTATAAACTTGCGGTAAGATGCAGGGTCATTTTGAGAAAGATCATCCAGCATTGACCAGAACTGATTAACCGACAGCAAAGCATCTTCTCCACTGCAAGTGTTGGACATCTTCCGGTGAGTGTCTATCCCTGAATTTAGCAAACACTAGGGCTAACTAACTGTAAGAAGCTGTGTTTGTGAGTTAAAGTTTGAGAACCAGTTGTTCTACAGTGTTACTGAAGATTGTTGCTTTTTTAAAAATGCTCTAAATATTTAAATATATCTAGCTAATTCAGACACAAATGAACGACAACTCGATATTTGGGATATTAGTATCAACTAATGCCAGTTAAGTTAATGTTGTGTGTTGCCATGGAAACTAGATGAGAGGAAACGTTCCACCGATGCCACCTGGCGGTGAACAGCAGAGATGCAGCTCAATAATCACTCAATGCACACATTTTTAGATGCATCGTTTATATTAAATACATGAAAAATGTAACGTAAACATGCATTTAGATGTCTACAGTCTGTGTTAAAGTTTACATGAAATAACTGACATAAAATTAAAAAAAAACTGTAAATTTCCAGTGTCTCCAACAGTAGAATCCGCAGCATGCTTGTTGTGCTCCGTTTGCCCTTCTCAGTAATTCTGCAAAGATAATCAGTAATTATAAGCAATCAGAGTGAAACTGCACTTGCATTCCATTGTGCACACTACAATTCCCATCTGTTGCTGGTATTATAACAATCATGATAATTACTGTGTGGATTAATAAAAGCTGGGATATTTTTGAATTTCTGAAAGAAAAGTTGTAATCTTTCACTCAGTAAAAGATAGCCTACAGTATTGAAATAAAAACAATCATTAAGCAGTATTATGACCCTTCAGCATGTAATAGAATTGAATCATATTTATAATTAATGTTGCATTTAATGTCTGCCTAAGCAGCTTTTTAATGTTGGAGAAATCAAGCCGAATTTAAACGTGTAGCACAGTTAATCCAAAGAAACATTTTAAAGCTAATGCCAAACATTCTTGTTACAGCTTCTGATATGAAAGGATTTTCATTTTGTTTTCTTGTTTTCCTTAAATAAAACAATGTTGTGTATTACCTCTAAATACAGAGAAGTAGTGTAGTAGCAGGCATTGCAATTTCCTATATACAGTAGGTCAATCAAAGTGCAGCTGCACTGAACAAGTATTTGGTCTCTTTCTAGCATAGAATGTCTGTTTACCTCTATCATGTCGTAGATCCAGCCCAAGAATTCAGCGACTTTGGTGTAAACTCCAGGATGGTTGGGTTCAGCACAGCCTGTCCCCCAGCTGACGACCCCGACCAGCCTCCACACATTTTCATCCTGGCAGACTAGAGGACCCCCGCTGTCCCCCTGGAGAGGTACACAGAAACACTACTGAAAACACCCTCGCCCAGCTGTCATCATGCCACCATTTCACCGGACACAAATTACAGAATTCATCTTAACAACACCTTAGCAAAGTGCTGCTATGTGCATGCATCTTACCTGACATGCATCCACTTTTCCCTCCATGTACCCTGCGCAGAGCATGCGCGGTGTGATCTCTCCGTTGTACATGCAGGAGCTGTTGCACTTCTTTGTGCTTATAATGGGAACAGGAGCTTCTTTTAGGGTGTCAGGTGAGTGAACTGAGAGATAAAAACACAGTTATGGCTACTTATTCAATACACTGCACAACTTCTGTGAATCAGACTTGCAGCAGATGTAAATTAGTTTTAGAGCAGTGCAGAAGCATCTCACCCCCCTCAGGCTGTGTGTATCCCCATCCTGAGATCCAGCACTGTGTACCTCCTGGAAGGTCAGAGTCATATTGAGGCAAGCACACCGGCCTAATTGTATCTAATTAAAGGGGAAGGGGGGGAAGAGTATTCATTTATAATTCTTGCAGGTTGGCGCATTATCATTTAAATGTAATTGCCATGTTCCAAACCTTTTTTCATTCAAATCATTTTCATAGTTATAAAGCCTTTTCATCTGCATTGTTTGAGAGGCATACACACACTATTCTAATTGTGTGCCTATTGTGTAATGGGCTATGCTTGAATATATAGCTTTGGAAACTAAATGAAATGACCTATAGGATATCTGAGTGGCAGCCGTGATAAGAGCTGGTCGAATAGTTGTCTTTCTTAGGAAAGATGCGTCTTTTGATTTACTGTCCTTTAAAGAGGAAAGAAGTTTTCATTGCTTCTCTGCATTCACAGAAAAGAAACGCACCATTAGGCGGTTTATAGAAACAAACCACCCCCACGCACCAAAGTCCTTACGAATTCTCCTCTCCATCTTTATGTGACTTCCTGACAAAGAGGTACATTAACATGTTTATGAAAAGGCACTGGATGATTTTTGTGTCTTATTCTATCCGAGCCTTTAGGCTCTTTCTAGTTCAACTTGGATTGGGTTTACGTATCATATTTATTTGTACCACTTAAGTCCTCCCTGACTCCAAATGGTATTTTACAGCTTCCCACAAATGTTTGACGATTACTCTGCAGACAGATAAATACACGTAATCTCACTCTTAAATGCTGTTCATCTGCTGCCAATCCATGCTAAATACTAACTCTCAGTTTAAAGCTCCTGTGAATTTATATTCTGTGTCCTTTTTTTTGCGCCCCCATCAGACAAAGCGGTATGTCTTCTATCACCGCTGATTTGATACCGCATTTGTAGGTAGAAATCTTTTAGCACTCAAATGTACCACTCATTGTCAATAATTGCCTCGTTTGCTTTAGTAGGTCATATACTGTAAAGGCATCAGTTTTAATTTTAGTCTTTTTCAGACCTTTTAAAAATGTCTTACAGGAGTGTAAAGCATTCAAACACAAGCATTGGTTTTGTTTATGTTGTGTTTGAAGTTGTGTTGCAAGATATGTTCGTAGTGTTTTAATGGAAGTGTTTTTCACTGGTCGACATGGCTGCAGATTTGAGTTCAACTTGAGACAGAGCAGTCATAGTTTTGGATTTTCAAAAAGAGCAGTAATACACCTTTGCAGTGGTCTGATGACGGCTTGTCTGCTAAAATGCGTCAGAATAAGAAAATTAGATGTGAACTCAGGTCGGAGTGCTGAATTTTTCAGTGTTTTTGGAGTGCTGCTGTCTGAGTTCATACTTTGTGCGCGAAGCTCACAGTGAAGCTCAAAGTCGGACCTGAGAAATTTAGAGGTGTCTGCAGTTTGATCAGGGCTATGTCGTTGTCGTGGCTCCTGTGGTTGTAGTTCTTGTTGAAGATGATCTTTTCCACAGCGTATCCAGTGTGTTGGGCCATTTTAGCTGAGCTGCGGGTGACGATACCGGCGTAGACCACCCAGCTGGACACCTGAGGTAGTCTGTAACTGACATTTCAGATAAGAAAAGAAAAAAAAAAAAAAAGGAGGCAGACACTGATAAGAGAGCGCTGTCATGTGTCCAGTGTGCTGCAGCTGTTAATGAGTGATTATTCCCCTTCTCAGAGAATCTGTAACCCTGGATGTTTAGCACTGGTAAGGTCAGCTGGCTTACTTGTGCACACAATGGGCGGCTGTGACTACCCATTGACTGGTGATGATGGAGCCTCCACAGGTGTGACGGTTGCTGTAGTACAGACTGACCTGCCACGGCCACCTGCCCAGCGTGGCCTCCACTCCCCCGATTATCCTGGGCAGCTTTGCTCTTGTCCCGCACTCTGCACAGAGATCCATTCATCAAAAAAGGGGGCTGGAGCACTTGCAGCAACCAGCATCATTCACTCTCTGCAGCTTTTTCTGAAGCGTTATAAATAAGGACTACAGGGCTGGGTGTTGGGTGCAAAGTCAAAGAAAAAGTTAACTTTAATTTGCTCACCAAAACACTGCAAAGCGATAACCTTCCCTGTGTTACAGCTTCCCCTAAATGAAAATAAATAGAGAAATTAATGATGCATAATTAATGAGCTGGTAGCCACAATTTTCTCTTCATCATTATGAGTATGATGTCCCCTGACAAATTGCCGTACCTGAGTTGCCATATATTTTCCAGATTGCTCTTGTGTTCTGAGGTAATTTGTATAAAGCCATTAGTGTAGTTTGGCCCGATATCAGTGAGATTCACTCCTTTATGCTTGGTCAGTCTGCTAAGAGAAAATATTCAAAATGGGTGGGAAAAGAGTATTAAGATAATTCAGACTCATAGCGTGTGAAGAGAGATTGCAAATGAGGTATTGGCAGATCATATATAAGCCAAGCCTTCAACCTTGGCAAAGAAGGCTAAGATTAAATATCTTAAGTGAGTGGGTGCTCCAGTTTCAATCATTTTTAAGAGCAGAGGTGGTGTGTGAGGCTGTCAGGACCTCAGATAACCCAGCTGTCTGCAGACCAGCGTCCCAAGCGAGGAGTTCCACCTCTCATAGCACACAGGCAGCCAGGTGGGAAGCTTCCCCAGCTGGATCTCCAGGAGAGAGTTCTCTGCGCTGATTCTGTAAAACACTGAACCTGATTGATTGAAAATCGCTCCAGAGACGAGCTCTCAGTAAACAGTAATGAACGAGCCTCTTCTATGAGTGTGAAATGATTCAGGAAAAAAAACAAAACACATGAATCTATGCTAATGCAGTCAAACAGATCATTATTTGTGATGTTTTCATGTGAGTCAATGGGCACATCTCAAGAGGAAACAAAAGGCAACAAGAAGCAGCTGCTGAATGGTAATTGTGCCTCTGATCATCTTGAAATCACTCCAGAGGTGAACCATGACCCAGCATGAAGAATTGCATTAAAATGTGCAGCCCTGTTGGCTAAGTTATGAAAGAGAGAATCCAAACAAACAGCAGAAAGAGGAGGAAACACAGACCTTTCCTCGGGTCAGAGATGGAAATATCCTCTGTCACATTGCAGAAAGGCGTCTCCTTTGTGTCCCCCAGCCCCACAGGACTTTGTGAGTAGGAAGGCTTCAGAAGGAATTTTACTGTAGATAAGGATGTTGGTAATCACACTTGTAATTAGCCAGTGAAACTGAAAGATAAAGTGTTAATTTTAACTAAATGCTATCAGATCATGGGCAGAATAGACCAACCCTGACTTCTATTTATCAAATATTTCCATATCCTCTAAAACAATACATTTAATTCATTTATTAACTGTTTCACAAATCTTTCTTCCAGGTCTGAAAGGGGGACAAAAAAGAGGACTGGACTTCTATACATTGGCGAACATATGAGACTGATAAGCAAAAATTTCACACCAACATTTAATTAACTTAATTAAATTAATTAAGATATCCAGACGTGTTGGATATCTTCTAATATCCACTGACATATGGACCTGGCTGGAGTTAAATATATATTTTTTTAAATCATGAAAACCTTTACATAATTTAACAACCAGAGGGCCCTGACTAATGAAACCTTTTCAAAGATAAAGTCAATTAATATCGGAACATTTATAATTATACTATGAGAGCTGCAGTTGTGAATCTTTTGGTCATCTGTGAACAGTTTCCTTTATTTATCAGGCAAAACTGGCAAACACTGAAAGGTTCTGCCTGACAATTTGTTGCTGTTCCTCTTCCTAAATTGAGAATATGTATTTATCAGTTTTCTTAGTAAGCAATTTATGGTAAGATTAGCTAGCAGAAACCAAAATTGTTAGTTTCAGTCTCATATTACATTTTACCAAAACTTCCAACATCTGATTTTAAATCGTCCTAAAATATCCAGTCTGGCCCTGCTGTATAATAGAGCGGCAGTGACCTGAAAATACAGTCTGCAGCAGCTAAGTGGCTCGAACGAGGCATTTTGCACATTCGTCTCCATTTCCCGGTTACTGTTAAACTAATTTAGTGGTTCTTTCTCAACACAATGACTCACCTAGAAACCAGACACCTACAGCCAAGCCTCCCAGGAGTCCAACTGCACACACAGCTGCCAGCAGCCTCAACAGCCTGTGAGCTATAGCAACAATTAAGCCTGGAGTTAAAGCCTTCTGATCCCAGATAGGATGTGAAGACAATTGTTAAATGTCAGCTGTTACATAGAAAGTTCACCGACACACAGCACAAAGACAGAGCAGGGACTTTATTAACTTTAGTCCATACATGAATGGCACTAAAGAGTAAAAAAGGAACTGTTAGAGTTGTTAAAGATGTGATATCGTGAGTATCAGTTCTGGCCTGATTCCGCTTCAAACGGTGACAGCAAGTACACAAGTCATGCAACGATCATGCACCATAACTTATTATTTCCCCCCAAACATTAGGTTTCATGTAAATTATGATGTGATGATGACAAACGACAGCAGTGCTGGTATGGGGTATACTGTTTGTCAAAGCTTGCAAAATGTCATCAATTTGTGTTTTTCCAAAAGTCCATAGCCTGCTGGTATGGGATGGATATTGCATATCGGCTGATATTCTGGTCTAGGTATGTGAATATGTATGATAGAGGAGAGAATGATATCTGAGCATCTCTATTTAGAAGACAGAACTGCTTTACTTCTTAACAGTTCACTGGTGATGGACTTAGTCTGGGCATGTTTCAGCATGATTTAATATCTTGTGTCATTTCTTCTGAACTGGATCAATGGAGCTCACCGTGTGTTGTTGAATGAATCCCTTTAAACCAGCCCTGCACTCCTCTGGTCGCTGCGTCTCCTACTGTTTTCTCTGATGGAAAAGAATGGCTGACAGCCGCCGGGTTCTCGATCACTGATAGTGCATTTCCATCAAGACTCTGTGTGAAGTACGGTTAGTTTTTCAGACATTTGGAAAAGTTTGATACAAAATCTGCTCCTCTGACACGGAGCAAGGTATTACTGCATGTAAGCCACCACTGGGCAGGCTGTATGTAAGGAGTGTGCACAGGTGTGTGCATCACATATTTCCTCACAGTGAAGCCCTGCCGTGTCTGTTATTGCATCTTGTACAACATGTTTCAATTCAAAGGTTGGAACACATTTACTGTTAGTGTTTTCAGAAAACTATAATCTCTCCGGTGTGTGCATGCGTGTTTGTGATTGTGTGCGTGTTTTTGCGTGCGTGTGTTTTTGTTAGGCTTACGCTCCAAGGAGCAGCTGCTTCTATAAGCAACATATTGTAGAGTATTACAGTAATTATAATAAAGCCCCCCGTAACTGTGAAATGCAGACTTGGTATTATACAATAGAAGTACAAAAATCCATCAAAATAAATGCTATGCCATCTGCTCTCTCTTGTGTTACTGCAGTGCACCAGTGTAGCTAAACATGTAATTTCAGATTGTGAATAGGCAAGAGTTGCATATTGTAAAAAGCAATCTTGAAATGCATACAGCTGTGTGGCGAAGTTCACAAGATGCACATAAAAAAATCAAACTGTAAATGTGACAGATACATTTGACAGGTGTAAAGAGCAGCTGTTACTGAAAGTTTGAAGGGTGCGAGTGAAGGTGAAATGATGAGGTAGGTGTCTTTGCATACGCTAGACATCTAGAGCAAGGTGTAGTGAGTATTTACCATTTTTTCCTTTCGTACAGTCCTGAAGAAAAGGCAGGAGTGTCCGTGCTCATCTGTAGGCCTGTGCCAGAGGTAGAGAGGTCTGTCCCGCTCGACGTTGATGCACCATTTGCCATTTAACAGAATGCAACTCTGGACTTTCCCTTCACAAAGAGACAATGAGGTCAGCAGAGGTGCAGAGAATGAGGCTGTTGTTTGTGCAGGGGGGTCATGGGGCCTGTAGAAAGCAGGCTGAACCAGGTCTTTGTAGGTAGGACGAGCATCTCCAGAGTATCTCCTCACTGACTACTGATAGGACACTGCGGGTTGCCAGGTAACACTTTTTACCTGTGCCAAAAGAGTGTCCATTTTTTAGCCTGAGACGCGTCATTACCTGACAGTTTGTAGCTTCTGAGAAAAGGTCATTATTGCAGATTGTTGAAAAGCCTCACGTCACGTCCATCCCCGTCATTTGGAATCCAAAGCTATCATCTCTCAACACTCAGGAACAAAATGAAGTCTCCTCGGTCTGCTGCTGAAAGACGAGACTTTCTCCTCTATCCGCACTCTTTCAACCAGCTCACACTCAGAGTGTTTTCTCTTTTTCATTTCGAATATCTTCTTTTATATAATTTCTGTAGAAAAGGTGGCTTTGGTACTTTCATGAAGGTATCATTAGCTCTAAAAATAGAAAGAATAATTAACCAGGAAGGGCATACTCCTTGGAAATGGTGAGAAAACTGCTTTAAAGAGATGAAAGAATGTCTTCGCAGCAGCACTCAGAGGCAAAAAATGAATTTTCATTGAAAATAAATGACTAATTCAATCCGTTTAGGTAAAAGAATATTGACACAAAGGTTATCTATGTATTTTCCCGCATGTGTGATGTGGGATTAGCCAGAGAGCAGGTGAAGGGAACAACCTGCCAGGAAGAAAATTCCTCCTTGTCTGACTGTCAGGTCCGACTCCAAGAAATGGCCCCACATCTATTTGGCTCATCTAACAGGTGTCATAAGGAATTATTTGGAAATCAAACACAGAGTAATGAGCACTGCAGCAGTGGTGGAAATTGCTTGTGATGGAGCCAATTGCTGAATTTTCTATCACCAGCATTGTGAGGTTAATAATGTTTGACAATATTAGTGTAAGGCCCAATTGTTCTGCAGCAGAGACAAACAGAGCAGCGAGCAGGAGGAGGACGGGCGTCTTCACAGGGATTTGATGTCTCCCTCTTCTGGTCATATTTGTTTTCTCAGACAGCAGGGTAAACAGTGATTTACATTTCTACCATTCAGACGGTTTTCTGTGTTAGAAGCATTCCTTTGGAGGAAAATGAATCATGCTGTTTTTCAGGGATATGCATGCTGTAAAAAATAACAATATAACACAAACTTTGAGTTTATTTTTATGCGATTGCTCCAACAAAAAGCATTAAACATATCAACATGAAGAATTTAAAGCTATTTCTACCTTTTAACTCTTGTTGTGCTTTTACATAACTTTAAACAATACACAGATTACAGTTAACCCAAATACAGTTACAGCTTGTTTAATTGGGCAGAGCCTTGGTTTACTTTAAGACACAATACGTAAATTGGTTGTAAAGAATTGTTTTAAGCTTCCAGTAGTTAGTAGTCAGAAATCAGAGAGAGAGAGAGAGTTGGGAACGACATGCAGGGAAAGAGCCACGACTCAAACCTGGGCCGCCCGCCCGAAAGACCACAGCCTCCATTCACGGGGCGCGCGTACCACAAGGCCACAGGCGCCCCCTGTGTTGTGATTTTAAGGGCAAATACCAATCATCTCGCTCTCACTTGTAACTATGTGTCTATGAATAATATATTTACTCATTCAAAATCAGTTGTCAGATTATCAGGCTGAAGCATTTGCAGCCTCATAAATAAATCCTGCTTTTATGATTGTTATCAAATGACTAACTGTGAAAAATCAGAAAATGTGATTGAACTTAATACAAATTGTTTTAGGCTGTGTGGTTTGTGGTGCTGTTTTTGTTTTTGTGTCACATTCAGGGCTGAAATGATTGACGGAACATCACTGCCAACAATCTGATAAGTGAGGAGTCATCTTAAAGCATTTATCAAGCAAACCAAGCCAAATGTTTTCTGTTTCTGGCTTCTTAATAAGAGGATGTGTAACTGTCACTTACACGCATGAAATCAATTATATATCTGATCAGAATAAAAGACAATTAAAAATGATGTCATCTGGGGCTTTAGGGGCACTGTTATTGTTTTTTTTTACCTTGATTATCTGACAGTAAATACATTATTTTCAAAATATATACACTGTATGTTTTGCAGATCAAGCCATGAAATAATCAGTAATAACAGTCATTTATTAATTGATTTTGAGATCTCCAGCTGATATAAATAGGTGGACAAAATACAGCTAAACAACCCTCTCACTGCATAAGACAGCAGCACACAACAACACCAGACTACCAACTACAGCCTGGAAAGTATTAAAAAAAACACCTTTTAGTTTTAGCTTTAGTCACAGAGCATATTTTACCAAATAATATAACATACAATAAGAAAACCATCAAGACCACTTAACTGGAACTTGTTATTATTATTATTATTTTTTCCAGGGACATTGCGTATTAATAAACATTTCTGTAAATATGCCAGAATTAGCCAATGGGCAAATTTTCATCCGTTGTCCCTGGCCAGATTTGATAAAAGGCTCCCTAAAAGAAACAAATTCAAACATCGCTTAAAGCTACAAATAGAAATATCACGACAGTAATGAAGCAAACAGGTAAACAGCCAAGGTGAAAATACATAAACCATGCAGGATACACATAAAGCAGCATTTGGTTGATATAAAAAAAAATGTATCTCATGCAGGACAGACATGGAGCAGCATTGAGCAGACATAACAATGTACAAAATTAAACAAGTTAGGTAAAAGCATGTATCCAATAACCTACTAAAGTAAATGTAACGTGCACACAACAAGACAACATGTAACACTAGTATACAGTAAACACGTACAAATTAAAAAAGGCCACATACAAAACATCGAGTGAGCTATACCTGAAGCTCACCTCAACAGATAACTAATGCATGCAGGCCATATTCATTAAAAACACAGACCACGTTCACCAACAACCAGACACAAGGTGGCAGCAGCGAGCGGAGCAGGTTCAGTGCTGACAGATGTGGTGATTAATTAGCCAGTGTTTCAGATGTGAACTAAATGAACGATATGTGTTGCTCTCTCTGATAACCGTTGGGATGTTGTTCCATTCACGCGAGGCTGTAACAGAAAAGGCCGACTGACTAAAAGCACACTTCCTCATAGAGGAATAATGCAGTCCCCTCTTGAGACACCCCTCATTAAGTGATGTGTATTTGGTCGTGTATGCTTAAAAAGCTCTCTGAGTGGGGGAGGGGCCAAACCATGTGTGATTTTATAGAAGAGGCATGCATTTTGTTTAATCATGTTCTCCCAGCTCAGGAGGTTGTATTAAAGTTAAAGTGAGGTCCTGCATCGAAATGAGTGACTTAAGACACTTTGGCCTGTCTTCTCTCCCTCATTAGAAATTTGAATATCATGAGTCATTCCTGCAAACGTGGCCACAACAAACCGGTCTGTCACCTCACACAGGGACACACACACACAGACGCCTCAACTGTGGACTACTTTCATTCATGTATTCATGCAGCACAGCCCGGGCTCCGCTGTGAAGAGGCTGGCAGCAGCTCAGTTTGGAGCTGCTTCTATCTCTTTCTGCTCTGAGAGAGAAGCGCTCTCACAGTTTGGTGTTGTGAGATTTGATCAGCTCATCTCTTATCTCAGCACTGAGCATGTGCCTCTCTCAGCTTCCAAAGCCTTGAGCATCAGATGCAGCCTCTGAGTCAGTGCTGTGAAACCCCACAGTCGGGCTGAACTGAACACAACAGAGGGAAGCTTCCTTTTTAAAGTGTGTAGAGCTTTGTCCTTTTTCTAAAGTCAAGCCCACCAAGTCATTTAAATCTGATTCACCCATGTGTGGGCCTTCCTGAGAGTTGGGCCGTCTGATGTTGTTGGTCGTGACTTCTCAGCAGAGCCGGCCATTAGCCCACAGCTGCAGAGCAGAGAGGAGCATTAAAGACATGATCCAAATGTATCCTTCTCCAACCTTTTTTTTTCACTCCTACCAGCAGTTATTACTAATCTCCAGTCATGTTGTGAATGTGTTTTAATGTTGAACTCATTTGAAACTGTCAGTAATGTGGTGAAAAGACAGTTACACAACTCACATCCTCTTATTAAGAAGCCAGAAACAGAAAACATTTGGCTTGGTTTGCTTGATAAATGCTTTAAGATGACTCCTCACTTATCAGATTGTTGGCAGTGAGACCATCAGGACATATTCTATTTTACTTTAAGAGACCTTAACCAACATGTTTATTTTAGATCATTAATATGATCTTGAGCACAGTAAAGTTATAGTATCATGAAGCACAGCCAGCATAGTTTATCAGGATTTCCCCTCCGATTCTTTACTGAAATAAAGAGATGAAGTATCAGTAACATATTATTGACATCATAATGTAGCTAGCTAACAACCATACCTCCGAACAGCATATTGAACAAACATTTTATAACTTACAGAGTTGATGCAGATAACCTCACATCCCACAGGTCGGTTAGATGGGTTTACATCAGAAAAACTCACTTTGTCAGTCCAAGACAAACATGACGTGGAAAAGTTCAGTGTTTCCTCGGCTTTCCTTCGCTACGTAACTTTTGCTATTCCCAAAGAGAGCTACGCAGGATCGGCAGCTGTCAATCATCGTCAAATATGACGTAAAATCCAGCCTCAAATAACTTATTTAAAAGAAACTTCACAGAAAAATGAGCACTTGAACACAATGTAGTGTGATAAAAACTAATGATCACAGCAGAGTTTAGGTTTGATGTGACGAGTATCTTAACTTTACAGTTTGACCCATCTGTTATCATTGAGGAGGCGGGGTTTATGACCTAATACTGCAGCCAGTCAGCTATGGGGCACCGATTGTAAAGTTGCGCACACTACAAATAACAACAACATTTCTCCACATTTAGCCCTGAAACATCACTTTTTATTCACATTTAGAGAAATATTTGTGAACTTTGTCATATTTACTTTTGTGAATAAAAATGTAAGATAATTTCATTGGCAAATATAAATGTTAAATATTATATCTAAATGTTGAATGTTTTATCTAAATGTTAAATGTTATATATAAATGCTAAAAATACATGATACATGATTCTAAATATTAAGCTACGTTTCTAAACATTTAGTTTACATTCTAAATATTTAGCTTTGAGCCTATATATTTAGCTAAGATTGTAAATATTTATTATCAAAGCTAAATATATAGAATATAAACTAAATATTTAGCAACGACTTCTAAATATTTAGCTAAGACTCTAAATATTTAGCGAAGACTCTAAATATTAAGCAACGATAGTGCTTTGAAAACCCTGAATTGCGGCCAAAACGATATTCTCCGCTAATTCGTCCGACATTTTCAAAATCCCGCAATTTCAAAATTGGATCGCTTCCTCAAACTTTTATTTTGGTGCTTCCGGTGGGCGGTAGAGTGAATTTGCATATTAGCTAAATATTTAGAAATCAAAGCTAAATATTTAGAAATCAAAGCTAAATATTTAGAAATCAAAGCTAAATATTGTTAGCTTACCCACTATGTTATGTGTGAGCTGCTCTGAGTTCAGGGCTGATGGTGCTGGTGTCCACTGATCTTAAATTAGTTTGTGTGTGTTTGAAGGAAAGCCACATTCAGACATTCTCACATAAAACGCTGCTGAAACGGTGGTGGACTCATTTCACCTTTGACCTTGGCTCTTTTGACCCATGCTTGAGTGGTCATTAAATATCAGCATGACAAAGAAGAAATCTGTGTTTGAGTGAGAGACACAGAGAGACAGAGAGAGACAGAGAGAGACACAGAGAGAGTACGGGAGTAGAAGGCACAATGTGGATTTAAATGTTTGTGAGCTAGGGTTAGGAAATTTGTATGAACCTTATTGTCACCCAGATCAACTCAAAGTAATAATAAAAAACATGCAAGGATACAACTTTACCTATGGATGATGCTTGTTTTATTCAGTTATACCAATTTCCTAAGCAAACACACTAAACTGCATTTGTAAAGTACTTGACACATGAACACTGTGTCTCAGGTTTCTTCTGATAGTGTGGTTTCAGCGCTTATCACAACCCGAACAAACATTTAACACTGAACATGTGAAGGAGACTCTGACGTTCACCTTTAAAGACACAACAAGAACATTATTTTTGGTGTGATATGCCCTACACTGCTATTCTGTCTGATTTATATATTGTTTTGTAAACATTGTTCAACACTAATTCATTTCATAAGCCTAAAACATGGGCAGTTCTCTCCTTGTGTAACATGTGAGCAGGTTGATGGTTTCTCTCACAGCCTGTGACCATACCAATAACGTCTCTGAAGCTTGGAATGCTTTTGAAGTCACTGAAAAAAACACAAGAGAAGAAAGTACAGTAGGAGTGTATGGACATTTATAACATGCAGCCAAAATTTAGGATGGGCCTCGGTGAATGACAGCTACTAAAATGTTCATATAAATTATTTTTACAGAAAATTCTATTTAAACTGCCTGCAGATGTGAATGTAAAGGTTTCACGCGTCTCAGTGTGAGGCTAATATAGAGCAGCACATTCATTCAAGTATTTTTTTGTTGAACATTTACTGGTTTGCCTCAACTCAAAAATGGTGCTCACAGATTTCCATTTGATTGGGGATACTTAGGCCCCTTACACCCCTCATGCAAAGTTTAACCCAAGGAAGCATAATGGTAGGCTTTCTACATGCAATGTCAAACCAATGCAGCAGCGAGACTGGTCTTCAACCTGCAGGGTGTGTGTGTGTGTGTGTGTGTGTGTGTGTGTGTGTGTGTGTGTGTGTGTGTGTGTGTGTGTGTGTGTGTGTGTGTGCAGTGCAGTGCTGCAACACAATCACCATTTCAGGAGGTAAAGCCCCATATAAACTGTCCAGGTCAGGATAGAGCAGGGGGTGAGGGAAGGAGCCAATAATCTATCCCCTATCTATCTCAGCACACAGGCGCACGCACACACACACACACACACACACACACACACACACACAGACACACACTTCAATATCTGCACTGGTCTGCTGGCTGCCAGTGAGCTCTGCTCCTCAGCAGAGCAGTAAATCCTCGAGTCCTCCTGCAGTCTGGGAAAAGTGCTAGCTGTGGTTGCATGCTGCCCTCTTGTGGTGGAAATATAAAGACTGCCACCTGAGAAATGAGAGCTGTCATGTATTGTGTGACACATGACAGCCAGGTCGGAGATACAGGACTCTGACCTGGAAGAGGGTCCGGGCTTTTTTCCCTTGGCTATTGAAGCTCTTAATAAGCTTCCACGCTGACTGGCTGCTTTGATTGTTTATGTGTTTCTTCCTGTTGGTTATATGTTTCTTCCTGTGTTACGTGCTTATATATGTATATGTACCTGTGTACCAACCGTGCAAGGCTGTGAAGATTTATTTATACTTGAGTCTGACAGCAGTTGAAAGTTATCAATGAAAAAGCTGCTCAGCAAGTTTTAAGATATTTCATTATTATTTATTCATAGGTATTTTTTTTCCATTGTCTCGAATGTGTTGCGGTGTCGCAATTATTAAAGCAGAAATGGCTGTTTCACTACTATGCAAGCACTGTCTGTAGCTTTTATTGTCGAATTATTTTACAACTATCTTAATTTTGGTTTTGACGTGCAGCATATTGTAATTACACCACAATACATTTGTGACAGGTTTAAACCTGAGTGTGACCTCCTCGTAGCAGTAAATGGTAAAGTGGTGCAGTGGTGTCTGTATTGGAAGTGGCAGGATGAATAAATAGCTGTCATGTATGTGTTGGTGTCTTGTCTTGTAGAGGCTAATGATAGGGAGAGGGAGGGTAAGAGCAGAGCGGCTCCCCAGCAGATGGTGGGTAATGTGGTTTGCTTTAGCTGCCCACCATGCTCCCTCTAATTAAACAGAGGAGATTACATTAACACCAGCTCCTGCGCAATCTGCTCCTCCAGTGAGCGTGGCCGTGCACACAGGGCGGGGCGGGTGATCAGAGGTGCAGGGGTTACAGAGGTGATTGTCATTTTTTGGCAGAGTCATTTGGCATTACAATTCACCGCAAAGCTTAATGAATTCCTTTTATGAGGGAATTAAAGGAGGAAGGGTTTGCAAAGATTTACTTCAGTTCAGATAGTTGGGGGAATGTGTGGGCATTTGGAAGTGCCTTATAATTTGCTGTTGACTTTCTCAGTGTCCTTGAACAGGGAGTAACTGATACTGCATCTTATAGAGCTGTCGGGTTATAATGGACCTCATAATCTTACTAGCGCTTTGAAAACAATTCATTAATATATAATAAAATTACACATTTGCAAAGGAACTTATCTCTGTTTATATCTCGTCTATGCCTATAAGTGAATATGTACTGTATGTAATGCTTAATGCATGACTAAAAAGAGAACAAAAAGACATATCTTAAAAACTCATTCCTGTGGTTAGTTTATTGTTATCCAATATTTTTCCATTATTTATCTGCAAAGGCATAAATTGGAGCATGTTTGAGTTCATGTAGGCCTGTATGTAACATTCCTTTAAGTAGAGTCACATTAAATATCATCTTACCGTGTTCAGCGACAACATCAGTGTTCACTATTCTAACATGTTTTCGAATGAGGAAACCAGTATTCAAAATCACAGATAGCTTGTATTTTAAAATAAATTAAACAGGCTATTCCTTCTGAAATTGCTGTCTGATGTTCTTTTCTTCTTTTGTTCGTAGTCTCTCAATTCATCAATGTAGCAACCTGAGTCGTGTCAGTTCTTTCAATTCTAAGAAGGGCTGATCTGAAGCTGTAACTTTGAAGACGGCTGAAGAGAATCTTTTTTTTTTTCTTTTCTCTTCCAACCAGTTCAGGAGTTTGACTTTGGCAGCCTGTATCTCCTGCCTCTTTTAGCCAACATGTGACCTATTTAAAATCAGAGAATATGAACGGACATCCACTTATGAACAGCTTCATATGTAGGCTACGTGTGATAATGTAATGACTGGAATATGTCTGTGCTGAGCTTTGTCCAATGAATACAAAATTACAAGAAAAACGACTTATTCTTTCCTTGTAAGGGTTTTTGAATTGCATTCTTTTAGAGAATCAAAGTGGTAATATTATTCTATATTCAACTAGAAAACTGCAAACATACATGCTGTAACATAAGTGTACATACTTCAATTTAACAGAATCATTTTAATTTGTGCCTTTTGACCTTAGGTGGGCCCTAACTCACAGCTTGGAAACCACTTTCTGATATAATGCCCCCGAACGAGCAAGAAAGTGTCCAGAGACAGTGGATGACCTGGTCACTTTCATGACATCCCTCCAGGCTTCAGTTATACTTTACACGGTCACAATGTTTACACTGTTGTTCAGTAGGAGCAAGATTGAACACAGTCATATACTGTAAACGATCACTGAGGCAAAACTGTGGGCCTGAACAACAGAGCAATAAAAAACACACGGGCTCGATCATTGCAGAGAGAAACTGTAAAGCCTGCAGGCTGGAATTTAGCTGACATGGTTTAAGTCATACAGCTAGAAAGTAGATTACACAATAAAACATTCACGGTGTACTCAGGGGAAACTTTATGGTTAGATGAGGACGATGGGAAAGAAAAGTAAAGGAACACATTGCACCCGCATGATAACCTGCTGAATCCCAACGGCATTAGGCAAACCTAAAACACCCAGACATCAAAGGAGTGTACAGTAAATGCTGCCAGTGCTCATAATTAAGAGTTTCACTTTCACTGTGTAGTGCAGGGTGCAGCAGCAGACCTGATACTCTGTTTCTTAGCTGCTTTTATATCTGGGATAAAACACAGGCCAGCTGTGTCTCTGGCAGAGATCCGTCACAGGTCACCTCATGAGCCTGGAGTAAATCCAGCTGTTTGCTCGTAGCCCAGATGACACATAAACTCTATAAACAGCTTAAGACTGTGAAGGTTTGTGGCAGGAGCCAATAAACCGTTAAAAGGGATCAGCAGTATTGTCTTTGTCCAGACGATGGCGGGCTACAGCAGGGCTGTAAAAGTAAAATTTGACGGTTGATTTAGGTCCATAGAGTCAAAAAATACACAGCAGATTCACACAGATATCCCTTTGTCTTTGTCTCTATGTAGAAAGACCGAAACTTGACTAATTGGAAAAGTTAGAAACTACAATGACCCTTATTGTTTCAGCTGTGATGCCTGAAAACCATGTGTTGCTATTTTATTTGCTTGAAAAGTAGTTGGCAAGCAGCAGGGACGACAGCGGTTATCTAAATGAACAGATAAAAGGGTTGAAAAGGGCTAGCAAACATTTAGGTAGTTTAGATCGTTTGTCAAATATCTGAATGAGGAACTTAAATGGTTTGCTTTAGCTAAAGGATGTATGGGTGAGAGTCTGCTTGAAGAACATGGATGTGAAGGGAATAATAAGGGATAAATGTTGTGGGGAAATGGTTACCAAAACTTAACTTATGTTCAGGGTTAAATTGTTGAAATAGTTTGCAAGAAGAAATGGAAAATTGGTTTAAAAAAAAATGATATAAATGCATAAACTCAAGCTGATGTAGGAAACGTTATAGGGTAAATTAAAAGCTGAAAAAGGTACATTAATGGTGGAAAAGGTTATCTAAACCTAATAGAGTCACAAGTGCTTTAGGTGGTGACACTTAAGATAAACAGTGGAAATAGATTAATTGTAATATTAGAATTAAATTGAAGTTTAAATGTTAAAAAAGCCTAAGTTAAGGACAAAATGTAAAATGTGTTATCCTCAAGCTATACACTTGTGGTTCAAATGCTAAAAGTGAAGAATAGTCAAATTGACAAACGTGAACTTATCGACAAACAGAGTAAACTGTTAGCCGAAATATAATGATGAATGGTTTCAAACTCTTCGGTGAATGATTTGGACGAACAGTTGAAAATCATTTCTATAACTAAAGGATGATAAATCAAAATATTTATTTTCAATATTTTGAATGAATTCAATCACTTTTGGATCTGCTAAGTAATGGTAATAATTGTAAGGTCTGTATCGTCTACCAATTTATGTGTGTAACATCATATTTGTTGCTTTTGTTACTTAGCTATTTATCTGTTTTCTTGGACTTTATTTTTGTAAAGCTCAGCCTTGGATTAACTTTATAAAGCTAAAAAAAAGAAAAAGGGGTCATCCTTAATGTGTCCAAAATGTTGTTAAAAATAAATTCTACCAATCAAGTTCCTGCCAGTACCCAATAATCTTCCTACGCTAAACATCTTTAAATTATTGTTAAATTTTAATGATTTTAATTATTGTTGAGTTTATCTGAGAACCGTTTTGCACATTTTAATTGTTGTCTGCTCTTAACTTGTTTCTTAATCATGTCATGTTCATCATGACGTGTGCTCAGGTCTTGGTGAAAAAGGGATCTTGATCTCAATGGGTTCATTTCCTGGTTAAATAAAGGTAATGTTAGTTGTGTCCAGTGACATCCAATGACAAGTCAAATTGAAAGCAGACATTTCTACCATTGATGTGTGGCGTCAGTGTAGGGATTTGGTCAGTAGGGGGCTGTGGAGCACATCTAACAGAAACAGGTTGAGAACCAGTGTCAAACAGGGTTTCATTATTGAATCCAGACAGCAGAATCAGGAGGCAAATGAGACAGGATGCATAAAATAGTAACTTGTTTTATTCTTTTTTTAACCATGCCACCGAACACTGACGCATACAGAGTTGTGCCTGAATCCACACTGAGAAAACACTTTCACACACTGTGTTACAAAGCTGTAATGAAGAGGGATTTTACTGCACACATGGCAAGAAGAACAACCCTGATTGGATACCAGGTCGAGCTTTGATCTGGCCCTGAGGTAGACAGACATTGACATAATCTAAACAATGCTAATCACATCGTTCTAGGACACATCAAATAAAAGGACATCTGCATTATCACAACATAGAAAGATCAAAGAAAAAACCCTTTTCAAACAAAAGTGCTCTATTTCTTTTGGTCCACCAAGGAAATCCATTTATAGTGCATGTTCATGTAGATTAGATACAGTGAATGTGTGTTTTCATGGCACTGAGCGTTGTCGGCTTCATAAGAAGGCAGTGTTAATGCCCACAGATGCCAAGATTTGCTATACACACTTTTTTTTTTTTTTTTTTAAATCCAAAGATCCGCGTCCATTGTCACTTTGAAGGGAACAATTTGATGCGAGTTCCACGAGATTTCGCTGTAAATGTACACACTTGTCTCAGAGTACCAGCCACTATCACAGTATGTTGCCTCCAGTTGCATGTTCAGACAAAGTGGACGTACATGGCAGTTAATCTTTAATCACATAAGTAACAATAAACAAACACCCAGAAACGACTACCAATAGCACAGACCCATGTACTCAAGCACATCAATGCTCTACTTATAAAAGAGGCACGAGGGAGGGATCTTGATCGAATCAGACTTAGAAAACACACACATTAAGATGTTTCTCAAATCATACCAAATGTAAACAGATAGCAAATTACTGTAATACAAAAATACAACATGTTTTGTTCTATAAGGCCTGTATTAGGCTCACATAAGGGAATAACATACAATGACAGTTTGTACATTACAGCTACACTATAACTGACAATTACCTGCTCATAGTGATTCAATGTCAGAATTTTCTTCTCAGCGTTTGTAAAAAAAAAAAAAAAAAAGACTTTTCATTTTTTCTTCAATGTTCTCCTAGAAAATTCTGATTTTGTGATTTTATAAGACATCTATATATAGTTAAAGATACAAAACTACACATACAAGCCATGTTGAGGCTTTTTTTTTTACACACTGTTTGACCATATAATCATGACTTATCTGCTTGGAAATAAAAAAAAAAACTACAGATGGATGAATACTTTGCAGTAGGTTAAACAAACAGTGAAGAGTGAGGAGGTAGAGCTCGCTCTACTAGAAATCATCCCGAGAGACACAAAGTGTGTGAAGAAGAAACCAGCACGTATTTGGTAACAAATAAACAACATATAAATAGCAAGACCTCTTAGACTGCAGGAGAAAACTCAAATTGTAAGCCAGCTACCTTGAAATAATATCACCCACGGCAAGAAAAAGACAAGGCAATTAAAGAGATCAAGCTCATGAGGTCAAAACGTGGCAGCCGTTCAAGTAAAACATGCAGAAAGTAAACAACTTCAAAATAAAAAAAGCCCAACAATGGAAAAAAACAAACAAACAAACAACCTGCGAAGTCACAAGAATTTAGGAGATAAAGTGTTGCAAAGTTCAGCCAGTCAAGCCTTCATGGAATTATTTTCAACATCTAGCGCACAATCACTGAGATGACTCATGTTGTCAGCTTTAGCAATCAATCAATCAAAAACACGTACAGGTCAGCAGTCGCAGCCATTGTGGCTCGAAATCTTACCACAGTGGAACCATTAGAGTTACAGTTTTATTCAAACTGTGCATGTGAGGGAGAACATGTGTTTCTTAGGAAACCGTTGTTGTCTGTCAATCATATTAGACATATTTTGAGTTTCCTGTTTCTTAACATGTGAGATTTCGCTGCTTCTCTCTGTTTTATATCACTGTGAGCTGAATCTCACTGGGCTGGACTGTTGGTGCGACAAAAATAGCAATTTGAGGATGACACCTTGACACAAACATGTGACTGTTTTCTGACATTTTTCAGATGAATCACTTAGTAGTAAAAATAATCTAATTGATAAAGAAACTGGTGCAGCCCTAGTGTCAACATTTTATTCTTGCTTGCATGTCTCTGCTGTCAAGAGAGACCTTGAATGTCCCAGAATGACAACTTCAACAATCGCCCACAATGCATTTTTTTAAGTTGAACAAAAAGAGTCTGATGTACTTTTTTAAACCCACAGACAAACATTTGTAATCTTTCAGCTTGAAAAATCAGGGACACCGGAGTTGCGAGGTTTTCACCCAGCAGTGGCCCTGTGTGTCGCACCGTGCTCAAGTCCAAGTCCTGCTCAGACGTAACAGACGTACAGGTAAGTCTTTTCTATCCTCCAGTCGGCCGGCACGTCCTCGGGTTTGTGGCCCTTCATGTGCTTCTGCATGGCGGCCAAGCTAGGGCAGAAGTCCTGGCAGATGGTGCACTGGTACGGAGACGCTCCGTTGTGTGTGCGCAGGTGCTTGATCATGGCCGAGTAGTCTCGGGACCGTTGGTGACACAGCTTACACTCGAATGGCTTCTCACCTGAAAAATTCAACAATGTAGCATTAACCTTGTAGACCTGAAGCCAGAGGCCTGCCATGTGAAACAGGATTCGCCCCTATAACAGTCCACTGTTCTTGTTGTGGTGTGTGTACGTGTGTGTGTGTGTGTGTGTGTGTGTGTGTGTGTGTTAGAGGATTAGACCGATATTGGTATGTCAGGGATTCTGTGTGACCACAGCACAGAGCATATTTACTGACCTTATTATGTTTATATATAAAGTTATACATTTATTGGCTCTCTGTTAGTTTCCTCTTTTATAAATACGTTTTTTAAAAAGGTGCTCAACGACTACTTTATAAAAAATAATTACATGTATTTTGTCTCAGTTTAATAAAGAAAAACACTTCATCATAAATTGAGTTTCTTGACTCACAGAAATTTCCACACTTAAGCCTAAAACTAAATTAAAAAATGGTATTTATCTATTAACCATTAATATGTTATTCTGACTCGAACAATTTACTGACTTTTCTACACACATCATTTAAGCCCTGAGCCAGTCACTTATTTTCTCTTAAAATCAGTTCTCAAATACATAAGGAGAAATACATTTACTTACCGTACACATCTGGACAATGTTTTGTTTAGCATGTTACTAAAACAGCAGTAATAGGAAAATGAAAAGGGACTATTTACGGCTGCACATGAATATATATCAAGATAATATTGACAGCAGCATGACAGTTTGTCTGCCATTGAGTCAAAATGAACTACTGTGTGTGTGCTCATCATAACAACAGTGCGCAACAGTGTTGCTTATTTATGGGAAGAAGTATTTGAAGACTTTTGGCTGCACAAGGGACACCTGACACTTCACTGCTGGTTTGTTTCCTTCAAGGGATTTTTTGAAAGTAAAAAAAAAAAAACAGCCATATCTATTTTTATTTCATTATCTTCCACTTGTCTCTGTGTGTTTGTGACTCTGAAAACGTACCTGTATGTACTCGGTAGTGTGTTTCTAGCTGGTGTTTGAGGCTGAACCTCTTCCCACAGCCGTTGCACTCGTAAGGCTTCTCTCCTGTGTGGATGCGTTTATGGCCCCTCAGCGTGCCGTCGTCTCTGAAACAGCTCCCGCAGAATTCACACTCAAACGGGTGATCGCCTGAAAACAAAGTCGTGTCAAAACAACAGCCAACACAGCCCGTTACCATGACGTGGCATTACAAGCTTACTTTATCCTTGTCACGACAGGGTTTGGATATGAAGCTTGCATAGGTCAAATAGTCACAGAGCTCTTTCTGCACAAGCATATCAAGCGGGAAAATTATGTGATTTCAGACGTTGCTAATGTTATGACACGAGGACACTCCTCTTGGCTGTCCACTAATAGCTAATAAAAGTCCTCAAGCCATGTGCTGCTCTGTTCTCTATACAGTAGTTAATCTATTTCTCTCCTAGGCTGAGGATTTGACTCATCTCCAATGACCTATGTGCCTCATTATCTCAGTGTCCACAGCAACAGCCAAGTCAGAGGATACATTGCTCTCCTCATTACAGGCCGATTCTCCCCAATCCCCCCACCCCACTGTGGAGCAGATGACATTTACAAAATGTTACTTCCAAGCAGAATGGCATACAAACAAGATACGCTGCCATGGCCAAAACTCCCTTCACTTCTGTCTCTTCACATCAATTATGTATTTCTCCTGTCTAGACATCAAGCCGTCGTGACAGCTGGGAGTGTTATTTAAGGTAAAGGAAGAAAGGGGGACATCTTTTCAGTAAATATCTCTCCGTCTCCCGCGGCTCTAAGACTCACCCTCGGTAGAACACACAGACAAGTCATTTCCATTTGCTTTTCCTTCAATATTTATTTGGGTTTCCTCTATCATTTTGGGTGAACCACACTAGAACTGACAGCCGTGAATTGCAGAAGCCCAAAGGCTGTCTAAGAACCCAAAATATAAACAGGATGAAATTGCCCAAAATATGCACCGGCCATAACGGTACAGTGCTGTCATCAGAGAGGTGAGTCATCTTATAGAGAAGGGGAACAGAGGGTGGGAGAGGATGCATGCAAATTGACTAAAACCTTAAAGCCAGTTACCTAAGGAAATTAACCCATATACCAAAATAAATACAGCCATTTCTAAATAGAGCATTCCTCTAATATATTCATGCGTTTAACACCACACGTCTATGTTTTACGACAGGAAATAACACCACAGACTTCGATGATACTGCGTTTGATTTGTCTCTCACCCGTGTGCGAGCGCAAGTGTCTTTTGAGGGTGGTGTGGCTGGGGAAGGGTCGCTCACAGTGGCTACAGATGTAGCTGTGCATGCCTGCATGGACCTCCATGTGCTGCTGCAGGGCCTTCTGGGTCTGGAAGCGCTTCGCACACAGCAGACAGAACACCGCCATGTCAGTCCCTGGAGAACGCACAAGACACAGACACAGTTATTTCAGTACCATACACAGACAGGGCCTTAAGTGGGGAAACTGGGTCACTTCAACTTTGTGTGAGTCCTCTGAGGGAAAAGCTTCTTTCAAAGAGCAAGTGCCTCTACCTAAACTAACTCCCCTAAAAGCCCAGAGGCACTTTCAACTGTGAGTCTTTATACGTTCTATTTTAAACCATGAAAGTCATTGTTTTCTTTAAGAATTTCCCACACAATGCACAGCATGCCAATCACACAATCAATGGCTCCTTCCTGGTGTGTTAGATGTGTAATTATTCTCTTCATTCCCCATCAGGAGTCAGCTCCAGCCTGTGAAGTCCTCTGTCTGTGTGCTCAAAGAGCGGCTGATAGTAGCTCCACCCTAAATGATGCCTACACTATGTGCTCTGTGCAGAATGTTAAGTAGTGATATCAAGCCATTAAAGGCAGGACTGCAGGAAAAAACACAATCCAGTTTAATCCTGTGTGTGACCTGGCATCTCTTTGGGGCTGCTTTCCTGTTGCACGAAGTGTGGGGAGGAATACAGATAGGGAGACGCTGGCAGTGTAGCTCAAGTCAAAATGGGTATGTGAAGAAGATCCATTGGCTGTCATACAGTCAACACTTGATCTACAGGCTGTGGACGCCAGCTCTCAAATCTGCTCTGGCGTCCACATCGATGTATATTCATATTTGCGGTGCGACAGAGGGACTAGTTAATCAGTCGTATTGGACATAATGTGCATGTCCTACAGAGTGAGGCTTTAATGTGAGATTATGAGCTCCTTAGTTCTATGTCTGCTCAGGTTGCAGATCATTTACAATGCTAGCAGGTCCCATTGCTTCTGACTCAGATTCAATCAGACATCTCCAGCGGAGGATCATTAGTAAACAGAGGACTGTGCCAGCACTTCATTGGAATTCAAGTGGGGTTGCTGTGTCGCATTTAAAATGCAGTCTGATGAGGTCCACTAAATCAAATCATTTGTTACTGTTATTGAAGTGCCTTGAGGCAACTGGCAATTAAATTGGAATTAACGCAGGGAAAGGGATACAGCACACTCATACTAAGAGGGAAGAGTGTCAGACACTTGCTATAGGTTCGATCAAGTAAACAGACAAGCCTGTTGAGAGCGTAGAGAAAGGGAAACAAATGAAGCAAATTCACATTTTCATGGATAAATCAGAGACATCCACTGTGTATTGTTTACTAATCCACATATCACAATTTGCCCAAACAAAGCAAGACGCTTTTTTTAGACTTCAAATTTCACGGATAAATAATATTTGGCATTGATACATTAGAGTCTCCTGATTGAAATTATTGTCCTTTTTTTTTCGGACCTAGATTCGAAATCCTCCGGACACTAATAGAGCTGATCATTTCTAATAATTAACAGAAAGAAGACAGGATGAAAGGCATTCCCTGATCTTAACAATCCTGCATGGGGGTGCTCTGCTGGAATGAACTGCACCTGTTCAGAGGCTTTAGCCTACGGACTTTAGCACAAAGGGCACACAATAGGGTCCTGGCCCTCATTGACCAAGCCCATTAGTCATAGGGTCCTCATGCAACTCCTGCAATCCTTGTCTTTATGCTGTCACCTAATGACCAAAGCCCTTTCTCACCCACAGATCACAATATTTTAGTTGGAGACAAAAGATCCTCCGTTCTCAACACCTCTGCCCCCTTCCCCTCTCCCCTTATCTGCTGACCATAGAGGAAATCCTTTCACTCTCTAACCAGCCTCACTTTCTGCCTGAGTCAGAATTCACTGAAGTAACTTCTCTATGCACCGAGCAACACAAGAGTTTGTATAATGATCTATCTGAAAAATGGCTGAAGACATAAAAAAAGCACAAATTTCAGTCTCTGCATGATCCTATGAAGTAGTTTGTCTGGTAATATTTTCTGCAGCCAGCAGGGGGAGTGCTTTCTGTTCCAATGTGTCCAGGTTAGTTAAGCTGCAGGCAGACAATCCTCAACAAACTGAACATAATATCCACCTCGCAGATACTTCAAAGCTACTTTAATCATCAATTCACCACCCTTTCTTTCTTAAATATCATATATTGTAAATTCTGGGTATAATGCAGCCTGCATACTTTGTACCGTCTGCTCTGAAAGTTTAACAACACACTTTCTCTTTGTGCAGGTAAACCTTAACTCCCTGACACACTCGCAGACTCTCACAGATGTATATCCTGATCCTTCTGTCACCAACAATACGGAAACTTGAGTAAAGGAATGTGACAAATATTCTGTCACAAGCATCTCACTCTTGATCTCAGGTTGACACACAGTGACAACAGCTCAGGAGTCGTTTTTTGGTTTTATTCTGCGCAAGCGGTGCTGAAAATAAAAATAACAAATAATATCTTGAAGTGTAAACAAAAAAAAACCCTTTGGAGCCGAGGAAGTGTTTGTGTGCGTTAGTGGTGGCATTTCGCCTCGCTGCGCTCTGTTAACTTTTCAAACAAAAAGGATTTGCAGTTGTAGAGTTTTCCAGTAAGCTTTGGTAATAAGTGCAGAGGAGCTTCTTTATGAGAGAATAAGCCCTAAAGTTGGCTGTCATTGCCCCCTGCTTTCTCACCCTTAACCAGACAATGGGCCTGGGATTTGGGTTTTAAGGCACGGGATGACCCCTGACCCTTGGTCCTCAATGGGGTAAATACCATGTAATCAATGGTATTCCTCAAAGACTGCAGAGTTGACTGGGCATTGTGTTCAGTGGGAGGGAGCCTTAAAAGTGAGAATAATGAGTTACTTAAAAGAATTAAAAGAAGAAGCAGAAAATACAAACATTTACTGTGTGTGTTATATTACTGAGCTGCCTGTCGAAATGCACAATTGGGTCGGTAAATCAGGACGGTTTCAGTCTGTTATGCCATTTCAACATATCTCCAGTAAGACGATGTGTACGCTCATGTGATTTTACATGGTCTGCCTTCATACATCTGCCACTTATTCATCGCGGCAGAGGTGGGAGCCAGCCACGCTCTCACGCTGCCTAAGAGACAAAACCATGTGTCCAGGCAACCAGATAGGATCATGGTCCTTGTTGGGGTGAAGTGTTCAAGCTAATCCCTTCATTCACAAATAAGCGCAGCCTGTTTCTTTTCAAGCGCCAAACAAAAGTTTTCCCACCCTGAGAATCTGGGAGTAAACCCACTGCAAATTGAACAAGAGTTTGTATTCAGTGACGACCGCAAATCTGTATTATTTCTTCTGTGTTCATCTTAACTTCAGTGTCCGGAGCCATCTAATTAAAGTGATTTATTTGTCTTTATATTTTGCTGCTACTCACGGAGAAACACTAATCTTTATCTGCAAATCAGCTAATTATTGTCCTTTTATTATTGCATGTATTCATCTTTTATCTTTTACAATATTTGATTTGGTAATTGTGATGGCAGCAAAATCAAATCTGAATAAATATCATCAAAAGGGCAAAGAGTGTCACACAGATTTAATAATGCTCATCTTAAATCGCCCCTATTAACATCTGCTAAAGAATGCAATGTGAAGTCGCTGTAAACTCTGTCCTTAGGCCGTGCTCAGTACAGTGCGCTCACCGTCTGCTGTCTCACTGATATCCCCCAGTTAAACACACACAGTCATGCAGCTTACATTATGTGCTGGACCTCACATGACCCTGTGCATTCATGCTACTGTATGTGCTCATGCAGACGTGGCTGCGATGTGGCAGCGCGGTGAGAGGAACAAACGCTACAGTACCTTAAACAACCCCGGGCACTCATCAGTAGACTGCTAATCTACCCGCGAGAGGAACAAGCGACTTAATAATTAATGCAACAAGAGATACGTTGCTCGTGTTTAACCACCATCCAATGGATCGGTTCATTTAGGTCACGCACTGTTTCGTTTGCCACGGTTCCTGGAATGTTTACAATATTTTCCTCTATCTGCTAGAATTCACTGTGCAGTAAATAACAGGGCATCCTGGGGCTTCAAGTGTAATGACTGTCAATGCAAATCAATACTGTGGGCACAATGTTCAAACAGATGGTTCAATTCAGTTTAGGGCTTGTAAGAATTACAACTGGGTATTAACAGGAGGGAGCAGTTTGATGACGGACATGCATTTAGCCGCGCTAAAAGGTCTACATTAAGAGGGCTGCGTTGTAAAGCCTGGGCTGCATGTGAATGGACTACAGGACTGTTTAATTAGAGCTTGGACAGAAGGTAATATTATTCACTTGACGAAGCAGCCTGTAATGTGTGGAAACAGTGCAGCTGCTGTGAGTACACAAAGGCAGCCCTCTTATGGCCTTTGCCTTGAAGGCAAGGTGGCGAAATGGTCTGCCAGCATGGTTCGAAGCGTATACAGTCGATTTCAGTGCGTGCGGTAGATAAGCAACAGTCTTGGGGTTTTCCAAAAATTGAACGCTCGTTGCCCCAAAGCCTTGACTTGCTCTGATGAAACAAACCCCTTTGTTGTGAGAGCGGTTCGGAGACAGATCCATTCTTTTATTTTGGGCACTGACAAGTAGGTCAGAGGAGACTATGACAGTGCTGTGGTGAGGAGTAAACAGCAGCACATGATGTTGTTTTCCTTTCAGTGCTGGCATCCAACACCAGCAGCAATCTTCCTGCCCCCAGGAAGTCCTTACATACCCCCTCCCCCCCTTCCCTTCCCACAGTCCACCCCACCCCCAACCACCCCCCTTTGATCTCCAACTTAAGCAACCCACGGCCATTCACCTCTGACATATCAAACTGGCTAAAGAGCCTTTAACTGTAGTTAGTGTTGCCAAATTGCTTCAGAGTAAGATCTCCCAAAAGTGGTATTATTTCCCCTCCTGAGGAGGTGGACAGCAGTGCTGCAGCTGCTGAGGTCTGGCAAGTGTTAATCTGCAAAAAGAAAACTAATTTGGCTCACTAGATATGCCACATGGCAAATTAAAACCCAGGCTGCCTAGTCGGCGCGGAATCACAGAAAGATACCTGTGTTTGAGGAGGAATAAAATCCAGGTTATATTGTAATAATCAATTGTAATTGATAATGTTTATTTACTTTGCATTGAGTTGAGCAATATTACAATTTCCCCACATAACCTCAAAACAGCTGATACATTACTTGTGGCCCATGAAGGTCTGGGCTACAATATGAGTCAGTAAATAGGGTCATGCGTCACAGTAGGCCGAGCTGAGATCACGACAAAATGTGAGAGTAAAGCCCTTCTCTGGATACACTGCCAAGCTGAAACCGAGCTCTGGGTGTTTACAAGTTGGGGAGATGAGGGTAGAAACTTCTGGGCATCGTTGACACCCCTCCATGTCCACATCCATTAAGTATTCATACTGTGTGTGCCACCTGGAGTTACAGTTACATGCCAATGCTCCTGAGAGGGTGATCACCTTTCTCTGACAGTAGCAGAAAAGGTGTGGATTCAGACACTGTCAGGCATATGTAACCTTTAATGACAATAGAGGGCAGGTTTGACTACAACACTTGTTGTGAACTATTTCTCACTTCGAGATAACAGCATTATTATAAATAGTTAAAGCAACAAGAATTCTTCACAGGGCAATTCTGCAGCAGCGCTGAAACGCAGCTCCGCCATCATTACACCTTAAGACATTGGTATTAATTCCACAACGGCAATAATTTTGTGTCCCAGTTGGGGAACTCACTTTGCATTAAGGTATTGTGGAAGCGTGAGATAGCACAGCACAGTGGGACCTCCAACATGCGCACACACAGTTGATCTTCCCAACAGGCTCCACCAATCCCTCCTCTCGCACCTGTAACACCTCTGTTACCTCTGCCTCTGTAATGGCAGTCCTTAAAAGTCTACAACAATTCAGGGTAACCTTTTGGCCTCAAAAATTAAAGGAGGTTTTAGTTGTTTTTAAAGCTTTCGTAAGGAACTTTCATTTTGTGTAGCTCTTGGGGACTTATGTGGTATATCTTATCTCTTTGCCGATTTTGTCCTGTATCCAAAAATATATGAAAATCTTGTCTTGCTGTCCATTAACAGTTGTAAGTACCATGCACTATGCATCTTTTCCATGTTAAACCCAGTAGGACTTTTATCAGGCACTAAAAACAGCCTAGAAAGCCTTCTGCTGATGGTCTTTTCCATTATTGAAGGTCATATGGAGGCATCAGTATACATTTCAGTTTGTTTCAATGAAAACCTAAAAACTCCTCACAAGAGCTTTAATCTTTTTCTTTGTTTAGTTTTTTTTTGTTGCGTTTTGATACTATCACGAGTTAGCGTTCAATGATGTTGAAGCTGTCATAGAAAAAAGCGACCGTATTAAGTCATGGATCGTGCTAATGGAGTGACAGGCCATGTCAGTTGGTGATTACAAAACATTATCAGGAAGTTGAACAAATGGATCACAAGCTTAAAAATAAGGCTTCCATTAAGCACTGTTCTCTGTGGCCTATTCAATGTCAGGTGATAGTAAAAACGTACAACTTTCAAGCCAGAGTGTGAACCTCAATTTTTTCCATTTTCTATAATAAATGAATTAAAAAAAAACATTGACTGAGAGGCTTCAAGCAGTAAATGTCTTCAACATTCCAAAAATAATCAATTATTCGTGTTCAATTAAATTTTGTCATTCAACTAATCAATTGATTTACTTTTTTGTTTTGAGCTTTATTGGAAAGCAAACTTAGCAGACTAAAGCGATACATTATACAGTATAATAAGTAATAACTGTTTCTATGAACTCAGACTTTTATCAACATTTTAATCCAGAAAGAATTCACAGAATTTATACAAAACCAAAACAATGGAGGTACAGAAGATGGTACCTGCGACTTGTCTACATATTCATTCATGTCTGTTTTTGCTGATGTTATAATGTACTTTGCTTGGATAAAATAATTGTTTTTCTAGGCCTTTTCTTTATTCTATAGATCCTTCATAATGGGCAATATATCCTTAATATAAAATTGCATTTTATTGTCTAAGATTGTTTTTTTTTTGTCTTTTTATGCTTTTATTAGAGATACAGGACAGTGGATAGAGCCGGAAATCAGGGAGTGAGAGAGAGAGGTGAATGACCCAGCCACAGGTCAGATTTAGACTGTAGCCTCTGTACTTGGGGCACGAGAACTAACCACTAGGTCACCAAGCCGCAATCTAACATATTTGTTTTTGTAATCTTGTCTTTTATAAAGTTGTCTTTCTTTCCTTTCAACTATAAATAACTTTGATATTTATTATGTTAGGACACTTGTTACTATTAATACTAAAAGTCTGGGAATATGGCTTTTGAGAACTGATTAAAAAGTTCAAAACAACTCCAGCTCCTCAGGCAGATTGTTCAGAACTATTTAGAGCCCAGATTCCCAATCACATGTCAACATCAACAAGAACCACAAATTTTAAGAGAAAAAAATGGATTTGCATGCTGTTGCCAACTGTTAATTCAGGATATTTCCAGAGAGAAAAGCTTGAAATTGAATCTTTTTTTCTTCTATTTGAGATGATAAAAAAAAAACTAAAGATGTTCATCTTGTTGTGAGGTTGAGGTAAATAACCCCACAGGTGCTCTTAGGCAGGACATTGTGAGGACCGTGATGCTGGCACTGTAAAGGACTGCTGTGGCAAAGTGGCATGCAGTGGGTTTGGATGCCAAGAGATATTAGTGGGTGATATGTGAGAGGGCCTCCCACCTCCCTGATGATAAATTATGGAGCATCATGACAGGAACAGTTTAACCCAGCCAGCATGACAGGCAAGTTTAGAGCCATGATCACAAGTCCTGTAGTCACGGCTTACTCAACAGCTCAATACATGCTGGCCAGGCTAGACTGAATGTGTGCGTGCGTGTGTGTGTGTGTGTGTGTGTGTGTGTACGTTTGCATGCACATATTTATAGGTACCTGTGTGTGTTTGCCTGTGGGCTTCCAGAGCGTCTTCTGAGGAGAAAGTTGCTCCACACTGATCACACACCAGTGCCTCTGCAGGAGCTGTAGATAAAATCAAATTTACAAGAAGGTTTCTTGATCAGACAGTAAACATGTTTGTGTTTGTAACTGCAGAGCAAGTCTGTTAATTTAGCATTTAAAGAGAGCAGCGGAGAAAGTAACAAGAGAGGAACAAAGGCGCCCTATTTCAAAAGTCACCAAAGACCCGTTGCTTGTCACACACTTGTGCATTTCAGGTGTTAACACGAGGAAGCAAATGCGTGGAGTACAATGGAGCGGAGGAAAGCACCGTAAAAAGACAACGCAGGACAAACAAAAGCACCAGACAGGGTGCAACGGCCCTTCTTCTTGACAAAAAGAGCCAAGCTGAAGAGTTTTATTTACCGTGCCCTGTTATCAGTCTCTGAACAGTGAGCAGACTGTCTGCCTGAGAGGCCACAGAAGGACTGGGTGTTCTCTCTACAGCAGACGCTTCCCGCCTACGGCACATCCCTTTATCAAAAAAAAAAAAAAAAAAAGTCAACACCCTAAATCCCATCATATACAGTGTAACTACAGCTCCCAGTTCACCTTTGTAATGCCCTTGTCTATTGTGATGAGGACATGAAAGAGACAAGTATGCAGACTGCTTGCAGAAATGTTCAATCCTTGTTCTGCACTCACCTCACACCTGCACAGACAGACACATAGGGACAGATATGCACACACAAACACATGCGCGCACACACATACGTGCACACACAGCTGTTTGGATGTGGGTTGGCTCTCACAGAGATGTAAATCGGTTGCAGATCCATACTGGCCCAGGGCTCATTCACTGATCTATTTTCTGCTCAGCTGGCTTTAAATGAAGTTAAAATGACTCATTAAAACACCCACAAGCTTTGGGAACTCTGAGCGCTACAGCCTAAATGTGGTCCTCTTTCAACTCTTACGATGCCTCTGTTCGCAGAGACTGTGCCACTGTTCCCAATGCTACGCACAAATAACAAAACAAAAAAAGCCTCAATCTGTTCATTTCTAAAAACAACATTTTTTGTAAACAAACTGTTACTGTTTGGAGCAAAAATAAAACTTGGTAGCAAGTAGTCTTGAAAAGTAGTAACACAGGAGCAATGTTGTAGATGCTGATGTTGTGTGACGCTGTCCAGTGTGGTGTGTTGTTTTGTGTGAGATTGTGTGATAAGGGAAGAAGAGAACATAGTGCATTGTCTTGTGCAGTCAAAGGCACGGAGTGTGCTCTCATCCATAAACCATCAAACTGTCTCCAGACGCGGCTGCAATCGTCCTCCATCAAAACACTTTGTCTGGCATACCAAAATAAGAGCCAGCATCGAGCTGAATACCAAATCAGCCCATTAGAGCAGTGGAGCACTCGCTCCTTAGCAACCAGCGGGATCTAAGGCTGCTATACCGAAATACACAGTGACAAAGAAATGAGATCCACATCTCTTTTTTTTTGTAGTATTATAGGCTGACACATTGGGATGTGGAGAGTTTATGCAAAAATTCAAATTAGGTTAAAGGTGCTGCTGTTGTGAATGTCACAGCCAATTGAAAATTAAAGCATGTTGTCGAGGTCTGCGAGTATTTCAAGACAGCACGTGTGTTCAGGGTTAATGCAGGTTCAGAGGAGGGGAAAAGGGGACGACTCAGGTGAAGTTTAAAGAAACAGATTCTCTCTCATCTGTCAGCAGTATGTCATTCCAGAACAATCCTCAAAAAGCAAGCGGAGAGGACAGGGACCCTGCCTTGTCTTTACACAAATTCCATCTGAGGTTTGTGTTTTAGTTTCATTTTTAGTCTCTGATCTGTCTCCCCCGCCCACCCCCCCCCCCCCCCCCCCCCTCCCCCTCCTCTTTCTCTATTTTGGATAAAGTAGCTGGGAGAGCAGTCAGGTCTGATTAAGTCTGCATTTGGGTACAGTGTGTTCCTGGACACACATCTGCGAGCGAGCCATCACACACGCTTCGGAACACTGGCAGAACACCCAGGCCTGCCGGCAGCTGATGATGTCATCACTCAGAAGGGGCAGAGCTGGCGAGATGCCAGAGTCTCCAAAAAAAACACAGAAACGATTCAAACGGAGAGACTAGAGAGAGAGACAGAGAGGAGAGGAAAGGAGAGGAGAGGGGAGGGAGAGGTACACAGACCAAAGCATGGAAAAGAAAGCATGATCCAAATATTCGGAGCAGCACTAACCGGTTGGGTGGGGGGGGGGGGGGGGGGTCTGTAGTATGAACAGGTGCATTTGAAAGGCCGCACTATCAAGAGGCCTCATAAGCACTGAATACTCTAAGATGAGAGTGTGAGAGTTACTAAGTACCTGTGTGAGACAGCATGTGCATCCTCAGACGCATGCTGTCCTGGAAGTGTTTGCCACAGTACTCGCAGCCGTGGCCCTTCTCCTCGTTATGCAGCCTCCTGCGGAAAGACAAACATTGACGTGAGCGTGTTAACACATAGGAGAACAGAGCGAGAGATGTACTTGCGATAATAAAAGTATCTATCTCGTTTCTGCGCCTTGTCTTTCTGTGAGGTCTCCCAAACCCAGAAGCATCATTGTCCTCGTAACAAGAGGAGCATGTTTTAATTCAGGCAAGAATCACTCGCTGAATGCAACATCATTAGTGTAAGAGGCCCTTGGAGTTGTGAATCACAACGCATGAATGCAAAAAGAACACAGACAATAGGATATCTGGCTAATTTCAGAGTGCAGACATACGCGTGCCTCCACCCGCCAGCACTGCAAGACACTGGGCATGCACACAAATACAGACATACACATACTTACAAACACACCAATTACATGCACTCAAACTCACATCCCAGTATAACACGCACACTCATACACGTCTCCTGTAACCGCAATGAAAAGGAGAAAAGAAGATGATTCGCTGAAGCTGCGCCGAGAGCAAAACCTATCATATCATATCACACACATCCAAGCATGCAAGGCATCTGTACTGTTATCCTTATATCACCCCGCTAACAGCAGAGAAAAATGGCCTCAGAAGAGTCCACAGCTAAACACTCTGTGGTCAGGATAAATGAGTCCTGAGATGAAGTTTAGCACACATGAAATCAAGAGTGCCACAGTGAGGAGAGCTAGAAACAGTCAAGTTTTTGTTTGGCCTTTCTATGATGCAGATGTGAAGATGTTCAATTTAACTGATAATTTACTTGAGCATTCAAGTGAGAGATTAAAACTTTTCCTTTTTCTTTTTTTTTTTTGGCCCAATCATTCAAGCATGATTTATGACATTTGTTTTTTTCGGCCACTTAAACTATCGATAAAGGGTGAAAAAAGAAATGGCCAGATGTTTGAGGTGAAGAACGTGTAATCACAACAATGCCAAAATGTCAGTCGACAAGAGATATTTGTTGAGTTTTAAAATGTATTTAAAGTTAATGATTTCCTCATATTATCACTTTAATTATTTGTATTTTATTAATATTATTATAGGTTGCAATTACCTAATATTTTAAATATTACCTGAGACTCACTGGTAATGTCAGACTCACTAAAGGCATCACCTTGGAAAATATTTGCATATTCGTATTTAGTGAATGCATTTTCGCCGTTTCTGTCACTTTTTTTCCACCAAGACTGATGTACAAACATTGTTTTGTTTCGTTGTTTATTCTAGAGCAGAGCCAGGAGATACTGTTTTAACATCACCACAAAATGTCAATCTGGAGACCAGGTATATGCTCAGTGACCTGGTTACAGACCTACAGCAAACTCATTATATCCTCAAGCACTGCCACTTATGAAACTCCTTCAACCTGTGGACATCCGCCTGTCTCCATGAGTAAGAAGCGTACATCACTAACTATCCCACAGGATGCTGGTTTCCCCAGGCCGTGTCACCTCAACTCTGGAGCGGCACAAGGCTGAAATGTCAGCCACGGGTCTCGGATAGGGAAGGACTATGATCCTAATCACGGATTAGCTGCATATTAGGACTTTAGGCTCCCAGATTGTCTTGTTTCTAATGATTAGTGATGAGTCAAACTCTGTCAAACACGCACAATTATCAACATCTGCAGTCAAATTAATGAGAGTGGTCACTGAGCTAGTCTGTAACTTTCTGTGTAGAACGACAAAATCTAAACTGACAAGCTCGTAAATAAAGGAGGGCTGAAGAAATAACAACAGAGCGTGTCGTTAAGCAGAAGTTATCCATCATGTATCTGAAGCGGCCAGCCCGGTCCCCGCTGAGAGGCTCCTCTCGGCTGATGCAAAGGAATGCATATCAAATAGCCTGCGAGACAGCCTGTTGTGTGGGGCACGCTTCTGCACAAATAATCAAACAGCATTGAGAAAATAAAGCTTTGTAAATAACAGCTTAATGTGACACCAAGGCCTCTTTATATCAAATCCCTTACAAAGACCCGATTCAAAAGCTTCCCCGAGACGTCTCACTGTTAAGACATGAGTGCAGGTGTCCCTGAGAATAAATTTACATTTTCGCTGTTGCTTCTTGCGAGCTTTTAACGCCGAATGATTTTAACATGATGGGGAGACAATCCTGACGCTCAAAAAACATTCAATTAGGGAGACACATGTCCAATACTTTTCCTAACCGCGTTGCCAACTCTTGAGCTCAAATTCATCAAAGCACAGACACACCAGCACATCCCTCACATCTTTTATTAGACTCTGCACATTTCTCAGTTCAAATGTGAAGCACTGTTCAGCACAATGGCACAGGGACTTAAAACAATTCATTTGGCTTTAACAAGTGCTTATAAGATTTTGGATCCCAACTAGATAAATATTTGCTTTATTTTTCTCAATCAGATTGTAAAATTAATTTAAAATATATATTGGGAAAAAGCTGCTATTGGACTGAAAAAGTGGTGTTGATGGATGTTTTGTGTGTGCTACCTGTGCTGCTCCATGGCCTGCCGGCTGTGCAGCTGAAGCCCACACTCTCCGCAGCACTGCTGGCCTTGAGTCTGGCCCTCGTGCCTCATCCCCGCCGCAAACTGGCCCAGTCTGTTCAGAAGCTCCCTGTGCAGGAGACCCTGATGCAGCAGGCCGCCGTAGGCCCTTGGGTCGAGTGGCACGCCCAGTGACGGGGCCACTGAGACGGACACTGGCAGCATCCCGTCGCCTGTGTGGTTGGAGGGCAACGAGTATAAGGAGGCCAGATGTTTCTCAGCGATCCCGGGGAAACCGTCCAGAGCGTTCCCCACAGCTTGTCCTCCGTCCTCGGGGCTGTTGTGCAGCTCTCGGGCGCTGGTTATCACACTGCCCCTCAGAGGCGTCCCTGGGCCCTCGTCTCTGGGCTGGTCTGACACACAGCTTCCCTCCCCGGTGCTGGAGGACCGGCCCTCACAGCCGTTGGCATCATCCACCTGCATGCTCTCTGATTTAATACTTCTGGCGGGATCCAGAGACGCAGCCTGAGACTCTGTGCTGTTACGCTGGCGCTGCTGGGAACTCTCCATGTCCACCTCCATGTCCAGTTTGGGGCTTAGTTCAGGTGCCACCACAGACTCTGGACCAGGAGAGCTCCTATCTGTCATGTGGTAGAGTGCCAGGTTGTGCAGAGCCGTGGGAGTGGTCCGGGTGGGTCCGTCCTGTATGGAATGCTTCTTGGACATCAACATGTGCCTCCAGTGCCGGGACCTGCTGTGGTCACTGTGCTCTCCGGAGCTGTGATTCCTCACCGGCACCTCCTCACTCTCCTCTGCCTGGATGGTTTCAAGCACCTTCAGGCACTGCTCCTCCAGGTATTCGATCTCCAGGATCTCCGCGGCGTACAGCAGGTCATCCAGGTCCTCAGCGGTGGCCTGAAGCGAGGCGGTGTAGGCATACTCTAGTATCTGCTGGAAGGTCTTGGGGGACAGGAAGTCCAGGGCGTAGCGCAGGCTGCTGCGGTGGAACAAAATCTCAAACATTTTGCTGGTGCAGGCCAGGACGGTGCGATGCGCAGGGAACTCCTGGCCGTCCACTGTGATGATGACATCACACAGAGTGCCACTCAGACGCATCTGGTTGGCTCGCTGCAGAAGCGTGCTGGGGTGAGTGGGGTTGTGGAGCTGGAGGACACCCATGTTTGTCAGACCCGTATCCACTCGGACCTTCGCTGAGCCCGCGCATGAGTTGTGGCTGTCCTGCCTGCTGCACCTGCCTTCAGCTAGTTGTAGGTCTGTGATTCGGGTAGAGAGGGAGGGAGGAGAATCATGAGTGTCTGTCAGGCTTACAATGTGATCTAAAAGACAGTTCATTATCAGTCAGAAGGAAGTATTTTTAATATCACATGAATCAGAAAATAATACATTAAACATACTCTGAGAAATACAAACCACTGCTTGATCACTTCAGGGTTTTTTTTAATTTTATTTTATACCCTCTACATGATTATTCATTTTAATCAAGAACCAAAAGGAGACAACAGGTCGATAAGCAAAGCAACAGTTTCCATTGCAGGTGATTAGTCTAAGGTCTCGTTGAGAGCGGTCACGTCGCTGTAATAACGTCTGCATACTGAGAGGTGACGGTCCAATTTATCAAGCTCCTCACACAGACATCCGCACACACACACACACACGCGCACACACACATATCGGTGCCCTCAACAGGTAGGACTGCTATTGACAAACGCCTTTAAGGGCTGATTAGTTCTTTCAGGCTGCGCACGTTCATGAATAGACGCATTAAAGACAATTAACCCGCTCTTCAGAATATCCTTGAATAAGTTATCAAACTATCCAGAGACGATGGACGCATACAAATGAAGCGCGAGCCTGGCACGGATGCACATTTTCTCACCAACATTAAACACCCAAATGACAGAGCGAGTGATGAAAATGCTCTCTATGATGAGTAGGGCTGTCGGATCACTCAGCAGCACCTCGACTGATGCTGTGACAGGCGGCATCCTCAACTAACCGCAACATCAGAGCGCATCAGGTGCACACGCACAAATCCACCTTTATTATCGAAACACATTGCGACAAATGAACCCTTGTACACGCGCGTATTAACTGTGCGCACTGTGTTTGGAGAAACAGCCGCGTGCTGTGCGAAGAAGAAAAAAAACACAACCCCAATTTATCCAAAATAGTCAGAAGATGTCTGTCAGCGATAGAGTCCGTGCTTAATCAAGTTTGTGAAACCATGAATCAGGCTGCAGCCAAACTTAGGACGATTTCCACATGACTGCTCTAAAACGAAATTATAACAAAAAAACCCGCCACAAAACCAGAACTATTTAAAATGTATAAATTGTTGGATAAGTCTGAGACAGAAAAGTAGTTCATCAGAGCAGAATTACAGGAATAAAAGAATCAAATCAAATAATAATAAAAGTGTCAGCTGTCACAGTTGTTCTTACCTCTGTCTCCTAACGTCCTCCGCTGATTATCCGGGTAACATCATGGTTACACATTTCACAGTACCCGCTCCAAACTCAGTCCTGCTCCAAGTAAGCAAATCATCACCGAGCCGCGACAGTCAAGCCCGCGGGGGGAAAACTACACATCCGGAGAGAACTTTCAAAATAAAATCCGTCTTTCGCTTCAGAGCCACGTGTTAAAATGTTTCCCGCTAGGAGCAGATGAAGCCTTGTGACGAAAAAAAAGAGTCGATGAAATGAAGATAATGGTTGACTGATTAGAGATGAAATGGGCATTAAATATAACTAACTCATTTTTCTAAGAATTACAATAATTTTAAATGTGGTTTTCGAGAACTTGATGTTGTCATAATAATGAGGTTATGATATAAATGAAGATAACTTTCAAAGTTAAATTGGGTATAACAAAAAAAAACCAAAAAAAAAAAACCGAAACAATAAAAAAGAGGACAATATAAGTTCAAATTAGTTGTTACAATACTTAATTCTAAGTAATAACCTGTGGAGATGAAAGTATAGGTTATTACCTTCCCAATGGAGATATGTTTAAGTGATTTTTATCAGTTTGCTGATCCAATACTGGATCCCTCTCATGACCAAGTTATTTAATTGGTTTTAAATTGTTCTTGATTTCTATTGATGTACTTTCTGTTTAGTATGTGAAATATTTCCATGGTAGCTGTTCAAAATAAAAATGCACAGATCAGACTATGAAGCCCATATAACAACATACTATACATTATTTTGAGAAATTGAAAATGCATCCAGACATGGTGGTTTTGTTGCATATTTTCATATCACAGTGGACTGGACATTGTTGGAGCTCCACACAAAGGCAAAAAGGCCATCTGGACCTTAATATGTTGTGTTGATTTATTTTATTTGAATGCAAATTTCTACTAAACTGATAGCAGATCATTTAGTTGAACTGTTAATGGTGGGTTCAAATTCTATAATCAGATGAACATATTTCTACAGTCAGAATTGTTGAAAAACGTATAAAGACAATTTAGATTAAAATAGCGAGAAACTAACTTGACTATACTTTTGTTTATGAGTCTACAACACATGTGGGGGTAGTTCTTTGCTGTGAAATGCTGATCCACCGGAGGGGGGTTGGGAGATGACATGACTTAAACATGTGACTTACCAGAGCATATTGAGAAAATCTAAGTGAAACTGTGTTCAAGTTCTTCCATCCTGTAATCAATCGCTGGTGGGTAAGTACTGAGTGACTTCTTTTTCTGATTTTCACTGATATTGACAAAAAGCAAGATATTGTAAATGTATCAAGACTGAAATGGCTGTGGTCAGTTTATAAAATACACACCATATGTTTGTGTTTTAAATAGTAGAGTACAGTGGTTAATAATGACAAATTTGACTCAATTTTGGGATACTGGTTCTTTACTAGAGTGAATCTGTTTGAACTTCCAATTTTGCTCTAATAAATTAATTTACCGGCTTAATGTTCTAGATACTAATTATTTATTTACTATTATTTGAGATTATTTATGCATAAAACATACTTTGTACAATAATCATGATAAAGCAAACTCTCGCAAATTTAGCTACAATTAAATGTCATGTAAATGTTATTGTATTGGTAAAACAACAAAGCAGTATAGTACTAGTAATAATGCAACATGGAGTCCATTATCCCTTATGTTGTGATTAATGCTTTCTTTTTTCAAAGTGTTGTTGCATTTTTTTAATTGATTAAATTTTATTAAAGACTTTAACCCCTAGAAAAAATCCCTAAATAAACGGATTCATTTATATGATTTAATTATAATGGTAATAATAAATTCAGCTATTAAATATGCATTGTATTTGAATGTACTCATAGATTGCTCTGTATTATGCTGTGCTGTGCATTGTAAAAATGCTGAGGCTAAAACTTGGTTTTTATTTGAAAAGAAAGTTGTGTTTATTCTTTGAATGAAAAGAGGCGTCTTGTCGCTGCAACTTTTTTACATGTTTTAGACTATGGTGATCTTTTGTACATGCACGCCTCTGCTCAGTGTCTCCATATGGTTGATACAGCCTACCATGCGTCCTTGAGGTTCATAACAAGCTGTAGAGCTCTGATTCACCATTGTGAGTTGTACTGCTCTGGCAACCCGTAGACTCTTACACTGGTACACATTTATATGTAGGGCAATTATTGGTCTGCTCTCAAACTATCTATGTGTTTTTATATGCAGAAAAGTACAGTTTTCTTTGCGTTCTCAGGACCTCTCCCGAACCCCTCAAACAGAAATTGGGAAAAGTGCTGTTGGGTATTCTGCACCCTCAGCCTGGAATCTGTTGCAGAATGACTAGAAACTCAAGGAGCTGGTGTCCTTAAATGTTTTTAAACAAACCAAAATGAACTTGACTTGGATGAAGATTCTATAGGAAGTCAATGCTTTTAGCTTGACTGCTTGAACTACTGACTCCCAGATTTGTGTTGTGTGTTTTGTAAATTGTACTTCGTGTCCTGTTGTGTCTCTGTCTGTAACTTTGTGTTTTTGCTGCTGCCTGTCTTGGCCAGCTCTCCTTTGGAAAATAGATTCTTAATCTCAATGGGACCTACCTGGTTAAATAAAATAATTATTATAATGATTAAATTCTGAATTTTCCAGTGGTATCAGTTTAGCGTGCATTCATTAGATTTAATCTATTTAATGCCTCAGCTGTTTTTTATTGTTTATGTCATTTTTATAGCTAATATCCCCCTCTAATTATTTTGAGCTCATCTTTAATCTTTTTTAAGATTTCTCTTATCTCGTTTATAGCTTCTGGACACTTTTTATTGTTTCTATCTCTTTTAATTGCGTACTTATCTTCTTACAACTTCAGTTCTCTTGGTCTCTACCTAAGTTGCCTGAGTTATTATGAGCTATAATGCCGCTGATGATGTTCGGGTTCTGATGTTAATAAGGTTTCTGTTTGGGTTCTTTAACAGTTGGAGTTTTGTTGTTGTTGGCTGGGTGTCTCTCTCCAGTCCTCTTCAAGTGCTATACAAATAAAGTTATTATTATTATTTTTTTTTTCACTTTGTTTTCATTGTACAACTTCTACTACAAAATGAACATGTAAAGAACATCATATTGATATATAAAGAGAGAATTTATGGGAAATCAAGGATTAATATAGAATATTTTATTTGTGGGGTATGTACATTAGCTTTGATATCAGGCTACTTTTTTATTGATTAAAAAAAAATACATCATGATATTTAATTGTTGTACTTTTTGGGTGTTTATCTGAATCTAGAAAGTAAGATCATCAAAAAATGTGAATACATTTACCCTAGATTGGTTGGCATATTTCTTAAGTAAACTAGTCTATCTTCAAACCTGAGTTATTGTTTACAACTCACGTTATTTTGAAAGCTTAACGCTTGTGCCATTTATCCAAATCTTTTTCTCTTCATTTTACTTTGAAGGTCATATCATCGCCTTTCCGCTTTCATCATGGATACCTGCTGCTGACTTGACTGGCTGCAGATCACCGGGGCGACGTCACGGCTCTGAATGATCGCCCTCTGCTCCTCGTCTCTCCATCAAGGCTGCGATCAGAGACATCTACAGGGCATCTCAACTACTGACAGGCTGACAGGTCAGGACCAGAGTGTTATCCTGAAACAGGAGCAGAAACTGGTGAATGATATTAGCATGTAGCCAGTTTGTTATTGTTATAACTCACTCTTGGAAGTAAAATGAGGTAAGAGCGTGTCGGAGTGAGACAGGATGTCATACCAGGTCAAAGCGGGCCGTCGTGGTTGTTGACACTCTGGTGACATAGCTCCAATTTGTGGGGTCATGTCACATAAGAGGGACCGAGGGGGTAAGAATACCACAGCCCAAAATATCAAGCCCTCACTGGTACATAGTATTTTGACATCCTAGCCTGGAAGTATTAACTTTACTCCTGCATCAACATGTATTATGTAACACGTGTTTATTTGCTCCCCCTCATCTCTCTGGACAAGAAGAAATTTCCATCCTAACATAACCTGTTTGCACTGTAACCTTTCTGTAAATAGTCCTGTGTGTCCATGACATGGCGAAATCAAAAAGGAATCCATAAATATGTACTCACTGCCATCTTGTGTCAGAAGTATGTTGCTGCAGGCTCTGAGTTGAATATAGAATACAAAAAAAGAAAAAGTAATTGAAAGAATAACACAATGGGCCAGTACACAATTAGATTTGGAAACCATTTTTTATTTTGTAAATGGGTAAGCACTCAGACTGTACACAACAGATATTTTCTGAGTTTGACCCAATAAAACCAAAAGGAGCATCCAGAGACAAAGGGAGCAAGGTGGTCTGGTATCAGTAGTGGGGCACAAGGTGAGTAAAGCTTTTCTTGCTCTATATACCATACATATGTAACCATATGAAGCTTGTTATCTGAAGCTTTTAAAATAAGTTTGTTCTTCTGTCTTGAGTGGACCACCCTGCTTCCTGCCAGCTTGTCAAGCCGTCGCTCTTGGTGAGTGACTTTTGTACAAAAAGACGATAAACTTCCCAAAAAATAAAAAATAAAAATTCAAAATCCACTTTACAGAACACTTGAATAACAACTTTTTTGGGGGAGAGAAAAATAAAAACAGATATGTATTTTTTGCCAGAACAAGCCCCAAATGTAACACTCAATTACTCCATGAGATTTTTTCCCCCCATACAGACATCGGCAGGTCTATCTGCATGTAGTTAAATGTTGTGAAGTACTGACTGAATTCATGCCAAGGTTCAAAACACCTTCCTTCAATATAACTGGCAATATATAGTGCTGTGACCAGAGACGGACAGTTTTATACACTACACTTGTTATAATGACCACATTAGTCCATTGATCATACTTTTCTTCTAATACAATATATCAAATTAAAAGAATAGGCTAAATCTCTCACGACAAAGCTATGCAGATTATCATAGAAACTGATGACAAGACAATCTACTGACACACAGGCACAGTGCACAAGCTCGCAGGCAGGAAATGGAAAAGAAATCTTTGTAGTTTTTAAATAGTACAAAAATGTTTTTATTCATTTATTTATCTTTTGTTTCAAATGCACAACTCAAAAGTAGGAAGCTAGACCTTTGATCTGCAATTGTTGTTGCTCCCCAAACAAATAGATGGCGTACGTATATTTAGCACAAGATCGTAGCTTGGAGTTCCTAAATCCTTGGCTGAGAAACGGCAGCTCTGCTGGCATTGTTTTTCTCTCTCTCTCTCTCTCTCTCTCTCTACACTTGGGTGTTCAAGGAAGAGCCTCTTGAATCAAATACATGTTTATGATTGAATATATTAACTTACACTGTTGGCAAGGCAGTGACAGACTGAATACACATTCTCATTAAATGGGCCAAATCTAATCTGATGGTGCACACTGTCACCGTGTATGTCAGTCTCTTTCCCCTGCAGCTGGTTGTGGGTTGATCCTGTATTTTTGTAACCATAACAAATCTGCTTATTATCCAAACACTGAACTGGGGCCTATGTTTAATCAATGCCAGCGCATCTGTGCGAGATGACACATTCCTGTAACAGACAGTGAAACCATTAACCTTGTAAACAAAACTTCACAACCACTTGCAGGTCAGACATGCAGGACAAGCTATTTAATGAGACTAACCCACAAGGTAAGAGTCCATTCTAAAAACAAATGCAACAGTTTTACATTTTAACAGTTGAACATGAAAATAAGAAAAATAATTTCTGTATATATTCAGTTGTTGTTTTTTTTTTTTTACATTTCTCATAATAATCCAATACTTGTGTGCGATGGCATTACAAACTGTAAGCACAATAAAAAGGAACCTATTCCACATCTGTACCAAGCAATCATTATAATAAGGGATTATTCTTAATCATCCTGACTGGTGAAATAAAATAACAATAAAAAAATAAAATAAATCTCTTATGACCTAAAGATTAATTCCTTGGGTGTAGTAAACATTTCATGAAGGAAACCAGAAATCAAAGCACAGTCAGTCCGCTCTAACCTATAGACTGGCGTGTGTCTGAGTGTGTCTGAGTGTGTGTGTGTTCTTTTAAATATGTAGTTAAGGGCACTGGAAAACAAAACTCCTGCAGTGTTTCTCGAACGTTGCTTCGGCAAAAAATGTTTTGGATAGGGGTTTGGGTTTCCCCTTTCCCATCATGCTTTGCTCTGGCTGGATTTTGTCTGTATGACACTGTTGTGTTCTGCAGGGATCTCTGTCAGGGTCTTTGATAGCTCTGGCTCCTCCAGTTTGCTTTTCTCATCAGCAAAACTCTTCCTGCAATGGGGAAGAGAGAATGCCCAAAATTAGGAACATGGTCTTCTCTGCTGAGGGAAAAAATATTGTCCGTTAAAAAACACTCGAGTTGACCACAATGTAAACCATTTACTCTCCATGATGTCTTCACCCAATATGTAAAAAGACATTGTATGTATTTAGAGGTCTTTTTACATAGTTCTTCACCACCTTGACAACAGTCAGATAAATTAAACAGATGACATACCCAAATAATTCATCCTGTTTCTATTAACCTTCCTGTTCCAAAATAAACAGTGTTTACTGAATATTATCTATTAATCAGTTTATTTCTACTTCAAAGAGACTTTGATTGCACAGTAAATGAGCCCCGGGCTGGTGCTATGTGATACTAATGTTAATCTTAGAGCGGTGAGGCACAGAATCTAGATCCTGCCTGTAGCTCCACGCCTCCCTTCTGCAGTTCAGAGCAGGAAAACAAACACCGTGTAGCTTCTGTTCTCTCTTGTCAAGCTGCAGAGTCAGTGAAGCAACATTCAGCAGCCTGAGACAAAAGAGTCCGTCATTAAAAGAAAGCCCCTTTCAGACATGGAGTTTGTAACATTACTGATATTTCATCTTGTGGTAGATAGGTGATGTTGTTTAGTTCAGAAATACACAGGTGTTTGTCACAGCGTTACTCAAGCGCAACATGAATGTTAGAAAAAGGCGCAATTCTTGTGTGATACTACCACCTGGTGCACAAAAGGCAGTAGTGACATCAATGAGTAGGAACCTCTGAATACCTGGACAATCAAAGATCAAAGAGGATGTGCAGGTTGGCAGTTTTGATATATCCTCAGAAAGTTGTCTGGGAATGAGCTTTATACATCTGTTCATAAATCAGACAAGTTCTTCTGAAGACTCATTCTGGGCCTTAATCCACATGTCTATGTGGGTTTATATTTTCACAACCTAGTATTCTATATAGTATAGTCATTCTGACTTATTCATATATGAGACTGAAATGTTACATTTCTGTCACATATATGTAACAGGGTGACAGTCTGAGATGGGCTGCAATATTCTTGTTGTGTATATAACAAAAGTAGAGACAATGGACTTCCTCAATGGAAGAGAGTCACACATAACCATACTAAACGTCATGTCACTCGTCTAACAGTCCAAAACATCTAGCTTATAACAAACAAACCCAATGTCATTACCACAGTTTACCATTACAATATTTCATATTGTGTGGTCAATGGCAAGATGCGGTGGTAAATGAATGGGCATACAAATTACACACACACACACTCGCGCGCACACACACACACACACACAAACACACAGATAAACCTCTAGAGGGAGCCGTACTCATCGTTGACAGGAGGAGCAGTCTTGGCCAGAGTCTCTGATGCCTCCAGAACAGGGCCTGATGGGGGGTCTGCTCCGTCACCATTGGCCAGAGAGGGCGGGCTGTCTAAGCTAATAAGGTCCGCGGGTGGCGCAAAAGATCTTTCCGTCCCGTTTGTCAACTCTAATTCTAAATCTGCATTATTGAGTCCGACGTCAGGTGTTAGTAAGTCGTATGTGTTAGAGGGGGAAATGAAGAAATCATTTGAAATCGGCGCCTCGAGGGCAGTGGGTGCGAAAGAAGAAGTAATAGGAGTAACGGGTAAAGGAGAAGAGAAGTCTGCAACTGGAGTGGCAGTTTTTTCTGCATTTTGGACTTTATGAGCACCATGGATCACTGAAGGAGGGCTAGCTGCAGCATCTTTGGCAGTGATCATGTTCTTATCTACATTTTGGTCAGTGCGTTTATTGTTAGTGTCAAACGAAGCAAGGCTGCGCACACTGGCATCAGGTGCTGCAGTATCTAAAAAAGGCTCTTTTTTCAGAGGGGCAGTAGTTTCTAGATTGGAGGCAGTTTGTACTGGTATCTCTGAGTTTAAGGCTACAGTGTGTGGCTGTGTGTTGAGCTGTGTGACGGGAGGTCTTGGAGCACGTTTCTTGGTTTCGAAGGTGGGAGAGAATGAAGGGGAGGACGTAGCGAGTGGAGACACAGGGGGGCTACCTTTAGCATGCAGAGCGGCAAGTTTAGGAGAATGCCTACGCTTTGGTGGTATTGGTGTCACAGGTTTTTGAGCTTTAGTCTGTTCAGGGGTATAAGGTGGAGAGGTTGTTGTCTCCTTTTCCTCTGGGGTGTTACTCCCTCTTTGTTCTACTAATGGTGCCATTTTAGCTTCGACGGCAGACGTGGAGAAAAGGGGAGTTGGCGGGGCTGTGTTTGACTCTGGAGTCGGGGCCGGGGCCGGGACAGAGGTAGGTGAGGGGTCAGAGGGGTCGTTAGCAGGGGTAGACAGGCTACAAGTGAGAGTAGTGGTCTCGCTAGAGGGGCTGTCCTGAACTGTCGCTGTGGCTGTGTCAGAGTTGGTGGCTACGGAGGAGAGGGTGTCCAGTGCCAGAGCAGCAGTGAAAGCCGCCAGCCTGAGAGAGCAGGGAGAGAACAGAGACACACAGACTAGACACCAGGGTGACTGTGACAGAGGAAGGGTGGCTCGAACGAGAGCATGCAGAGGGATTAGTTGGTTTTAGAAACAAACACAAACATAGACAAAGCAACTCAAAAACAGAAACTATTAAGCCTAGTGAGAAAAAGAAAAAAGATAGGGTGTCATGCTGTGAGTGAACATTAAAGGATACGTCCCATACACACACCAACATCGAGTACACTGACTAGGAAAACCAATGGAGTTAAGAAAAGAACCAGTCTTCCTGCAGAAACTACAGAACCACGAAGAACCACCTATAAGGGTTAAACAGTACCAGTGACAATCTCGTACTGGGAAATCTAACTTTTCCAGACTGCTGATACGAGAGATGGCTTCCTAAGGTTGTCAAATGGCTTCTTATAACTTGACCACACTCATGAGGACAATAGCCTTTCTGTGTCTTTAACTGGTATTGCTTCAACCTTGAGAAAACAAGAAAGAAAATCTCCAAAGGCTGGAGAAGAAAACACAAAGTGCAGTAATCCCTCTCAGAGGGAATAAAAACAGAAAAGCAACACGTCAGTGGACTCCACTCAAGAATGGTCGAACTTTTTTAATAATTTCAAGGGTCTAATTTTTTTGCTGTTGAATAAGATAATTATTCTTTGATGTGGAGTGCAATGTACAACAGCTTAAAAGAACTGAGCGGTAGGCTGTGACGTATGTCTGTTTTGACTCACTCTGGCTCGGTTAAAGGTGTGGTTTCATTGGGTTCTGTTGGTCCTGCTGCGTTATGATTGGCTGTGCACTCGTCCTCTGTTCTGACTTCCACTATTGGCTCTTTGGATTCATCTTTGCTGTTGGACAGAGAGACAAATATAATTTTTAAAACACCAACATATTATCTCACAAAAGAGTATCACGTCCTCCACAATGAGCAGTAAGACTACAACAGCAGTAGACAGTGATCATGTCAATACAAGCTGTGAATGGATCATCTTTTCAACTCAGTCAAAGCCTCAATATCTGAGTCAGCTAACTCCAGTGAAGAAGTACATGTGGCTGTATTTAAGTGGAGCTTCTACAAATCAATACATGATGCAACCTCCCAATCAAATATTTCAAGCCTATCTTAATTTGTACATTAGAATATTTGTTCAGTGCTTCACTTAAATCAAGCATCTTTCATATTTCCACTGAAAGACAAATCCATTCTCAGAATTTCATTTATTGGCACATTTTTAAAATGTAAGTGTATTTTTCCTGTTTCTGTGGATACTGAGTGAACAGACCGTACTGTGTTGCTGTTGCAAGGATTTTGAGACACAGCTCTCATATTTCCTTAATGGAAAATCATTCAACAGTGATTTCTACCTTAAAACATTCATCTTTCAGCAAAAACTTCTAAATCGTCTTTGATGTCAGTTCTCTATAAGCCTTCTGGGAAATGTAGGACATCATTACTTTAAGCATAAGTACAGTAGAGGAGGTAGATGTAGGTAGAATTTAAACAAAGACAACATGAATAAGAAAAGAACCAGAAGTTGGCTCTTAGAACAATGATGCTTAACAGCTCCAAACTGCTGAGGGGTTATACAGTACATGTGATTATTTCATTGCTGTAGCCACTTTACATTACCAAAAATATTGATAGGAGCTGTGTTAACAGTAATTATACGGCCAGTTTGTGAGACGAAAATGCATTTATGAAGAACTAAGAAAGAAACAGTCTAAATAACCTGTTTGGCAAAAGAAAATAGCCACTGTTTGAGACAATGACATATTGATATTGTTGTTGTCACTGAGGTACTCACATGAAAGCTGCCTTGCCCTCCTCCAAGTTGTGTCCTTTGGTCCCTGTGCCGGATTTTCCGCAGAGGCACATGATGAGTCCACATTTGTTGACAAAGTAACAGGTGACGTCCACGGCGAGCAGCAGGAGTATAAATACAACAACAAGGATCCCTGCCCAGAGCATGATGCCCATGGAGAGCGCTGCCTCATCACCCAGATCTGCCAGACAAGAGACAAGAGCAGGAGAGCTGAACAACTGTAGAATCACACGGTTTTATAAAAAAAAAACTGCCAAGAACAACTGAATTAACTGCTGCTACGCTTCTGTGACCAGAAAGTCTTCCATAAAAACAAACAAAAAAACAACTCACCTGCTTTGGGCCACCATTACGATCTAGTTGTCTCAGCATGAATTATGATGCACTGTGGTGTGTTTGTGTAAACTGACTTATTTGTTTGTGTAATACATGTTGATGCAGACATATGCAAAAGGCTTTCTTCAACGAGACACATCATATATTTGGCCTTTTATTTTGTATTAGAAAGAAGAGCAAACCAAAGCTTATACGGCATTGCTGGTTATGTGGACAAAATGAACATGAGACTGTTTTCCAAATATCACACAAGGCTTTGTTGAATCCTCACTGGTTGTGTAAACTCCATCTTACTTATAGCTGAAGACTGCAGAAGTCACCAATCTCTTCTGTTCTGATTCATTTAACTCTTTAGATGCAGGTGATAAATCTGCTGGAGAATATATTGTAAAGTGGTAAAGCACCCTCCTCTATAAATGTATAAAAATTTATATTTTGGACCAATATTTGAAACACATTACATGCATGAGAAATAGCTTCACATTGTTCTTAGTAAACAGCACAAAAATAAACAGTTTCCTCATAATATTTCTGTTTACAATACCATATTATTATTATTATTATTATAAACATTTTCAGTTAGGCGTTTCTGTATTCAACAATGTAAACGTTAATGTTAACGACCTTTACAGTATATAAGCATCATCTTTTATAGTATAGAGTATAGTACAGAGTTTATGTAAACGGAAAGGCCCAGCACTCAGTGTTTTTTTTTCTTTTCTAAGCGCTATTTTTTAATACAACTTCATTTCAATTCCACTATTGTTCATTACTGTAAACTGGCACCTCTCTCTGTTGTCTAGTACTGATGACTAGCTGTGCTAATGCTGTGCAGAGTGAAATCTGTGGATCTGTGGGAGGTGGAGGATTTCCTATGCCTTTAGTCCATTATGTCTGTCTGGTCTATTCTGGAGCTACATAGCACCCTTTTCTCACCCATAACAGAGACAGGTCTGTCATGGACAAAGTCTGTTTTAAAGGAGTGAAAGCATCCAGAGAGACAGCCAGGCCATAGAAAGGCAGGCTCTCCTTGACAGTGATGGTGTGAATTCCCCACAAAAACTATGAGAGCAGGAATACAGCGATGAGGGACAAGATGAGTGATACCAAAGTGCATGTCACAGATGAACAGCCCTGAGTGGCTGAGGACCACACGAAAATGCACACAGGTCGGGACGGAAATGTTCACGTGGTCCACCACACCAATGTCCAGGACCAGGCAAGATAGCAGGAACATTGAGAGAGGAGATAGAGAGAAAAGAACAAAAAAGAGTAAAGGAAGAAAAGAGAGGGGAGGGATGAAAACAAACAAAGAGGGAAAAAAGAGAAGGGTGGGGAAAACAGAGGAAGAGAGAAAGTGAAAATGAGTCAGGTCTGAAACCAAAAGTGAAAAAAAAGAGGAAAAAAAAACTGATTTCTTACATTTGGGGAGGATAAAAAAAACACAGCAACACATCAAAGCAGAAGCCCAGCACAAAGGGGGAAACTACACAGTGTTGGCTAGATGGTGACTCAGTGATGGGTGAGTGGGAAATGCTTTAAATTGGAGAATGAATTAGAAAAGTAGTGAGGGATGACAAGATGGTTTGTTGTGATGTTTCAGCAAAGTGCTCAGCAATGCCTAGCACCTAAAAAAAAATCTGACAGGCTGTGTGTTTTTGTACATTTGGTAAAAACCTTCAGTTGCAGTTAAGATCTCAAGGTGCAAGTTAATCAGTGGTTATAAAGAGGCTGCTCCACACAGGGACAAACTATTCTTTCTATCTGCTATTTTAACAGTGAACCATAGAAAAACTACAATTTCACCCTCTGTGGGAAGAGCCTGTCCCAGTTCTGTGAGCACAAACTCAAGCTCATTTAACATGGGCTGTCAAATCTTAAAAGTGCGAAAAATCATCCAGAGAATCTTTAATTTTTCCTGGCTCAACGTCATCCAGGAATCTCTTTTTTTGAATTCTGTAGACTTATTGAAATTCTTATTCATTCATCAAAGTTGGAAAGTTAATAATAGAATGTGACGCTCTTGTTTTGAGCTTTGAGTTTGGCTCCTTAGTTTTCTGGATGTTTAGTTCCAGTTAAATGTGAGTGACCTGAGGGAGGATACCTGGGATAGCTTCTGGCTCTGCAGACGTCCTGAAGGACATTGATGCGGGCTGAGACTTTCCCTTCTGATTCTCTGCCACCACATAGACATTGTAGTCAGTGTCCCACTCCAACCCGCTCAGAACCACGTACTCACTGCCGGCGGGCAGTCTGATCTCTGGCTTCCAATCTGATTCCTGAAGCTAATGATACATACCAAGAAAATACAGTCAATACATCTGGAGCTGCTACTTAATAAACATCAATTCATCAACTTTTTATTGTTTTAAAACACAGTTACTCCTTTGATCTATAAATCATCAGAAAAGAAAACTTTACGATGGTACAGGACCCAGAAAAACATTTTCTATGATGTTAAATTATACTCTATTTTGTCTTAAAAGTTGTAGAAATAGTTGCTTAATGTTCTGTTTATCCATTAATTGATTGAGTAATTGTTTTCAGTTCTTTGTGCATCAAGATCTTGGATAGAACAAGACAGCCTTAGTCATTTCTAATGACAGACCTGTGGAGCTTAATAAGAATTGTGATTAGGGCTGCAACTTAAGTTCTCTATCACACACTAAAAGTTAAAAGAGACATGTTCAACTAAAGCGTTAACATTCCCCCCGCCCCCCTGAAAATTTAAAAAAGAAAGAGTTAAATAAAAAATACTTTCATAAAAATGAAGAAACAACAATTGTATGGAAAAAAAAGGATTCATTTCAGCGCTGATGGTCATACTTACTGGTTTGTAGCGGACTAGATAATGTAAAATGGGGGAACCACCATCATCCTGCTTGATCCAGCTGATTCTGAGGGAGTTTCCTTTGGGCTGAAGTATCCCTTCCAATTTTGGAGGATTGGGATTCCCTACAGGCACACAAGAGCAAGACTCGGATTATTTAAAGGATTTTATCACAGATGATGAAGGTGAGGGGTTCATTTTATTGGGAAAAAGTTGTGTCAGTCCAGCAAGTACCTTTAAATGTATAAAGAATTTAAAAAAACCTTTGTAAAAACGTGTGTGAAGCAGGAAACTGGCCTCTTTGTTGTCTTTTAAGTCTTGACCTTCCTTAATCGCTTGCCTCAAGATGGTACGTCTGAAGTCAGACTAATTACCAAATGACACACAGCCACATGTTTATCTGATTCACTCTGAGTTGTTGAGTGACATTCAATCAGTATAAAAATGCTGAGCAACATTCCCCCAGTGACATACATGGCCACAGGGGAAAGGGTTATTTGTCACTGACTGGAATGTCACTGCAGGTTTTTAGCATCTTAAAGAGCTGTTAAGATAGCCTCAAGTTGATTTATTTAATCAATGTTAAACTACCTATGTAGAAAACACAACTAAAGGTCAAATAGGACTAGGCTTGCTATTATTTCTCTGCTCCGTTAAGGATTCCCAGATTTGTAGACATTTGAACCTGCAGAACTTTAAAATTGATATTGTTCGACTCCACAAGAACAGTTCCTCCATGTCATTAAAAAAGCTTCGGATCTTCTTAAGCTTGAAGATGTGAATGACATTAACAAGGGGCCAAACAATAGGTCCTTTGTTTTTTTTTTTGCAGACTTGCAGTTATCGGTACCTTCCAAAGTCATAAGTGCCTTATGCCCACTGATGCTTTTAGGTAGAAAAGGCTTAGCAAAATCTGGCCAGATGCTACAGAACAGCTACTGTATCACAAATGGTTAGAAAGGTGAAAGCTGACTGTCATGATGCAGATTGCCTCCACTTTATAATGCTTCTTTTTTTTCCTGTCATGATGCCTTTGATGTCGTGGGTGAAGCACTTTGAATTGCCTTGTTGCTGAAATGTGCTGTATAAATAAACTTGCCTTGCCTATGCTGACCCCTGTCCACCCACCAGAGTGCTCAAAATAGACATGTTAGCATCAGTACTGGACCATGGAGCAATGTAACTACTGTACGTGGCCTAGTCAAATGAACCAAGTACATCATGTGGATGGCCTGGTCCCTGGTGCATTGTATACTGTTAGTCATGTTGTTGTAACTTTGACACATACAGTATACAATACATTGTTCATTGTTCTTAATTACAGAGATAATCCCTTATGACAGTGGCCTCTGTTAACAGGACAATGTACACTGCCACACTGCAAAATGTGATGAGGAAAGCTTTGAGAAATACAACAAAGAGTTCAATATTTTGTACATGTCCTTCAAATTCCCCAGATGTCAATCCTACTGAGCATCTGTGTTTTATGCTCAACAATGAGTCAGATCCATAAAGGATCCTTACTTATGCCCCCTTTCACACATGAATTGCTGTCATTTTAAATGTAACTGTTTCTTCAACTTGTATGAAGACTTAACCCAATCAAAAGTCAGGAGTAGAAAATGTTGTACTTTTCATCTGTTGCGAGCAGGCAAGAGTATAAAGCAGCAAAAACTCCACTCCATGTGGACATTTTCATCACCACTTCCCACATTGGCTCACCCAGACTGCATGTGAATTTACGGGGGGGATGACGGGAAAAGGTTGGGATGAACAGATCTGGCTGTTTGCATCCACACATACATCCCACCTGGACAATGTCAGAGAATTTTCCGGAGTGCACTTCATGTGTGAAAGGGGATTTAGAGAACTGAAAGGAGCTGCTGCTGATGCTTTGTGCAGGATACTTCAGGAAATTAAAAAATAAAATGTTTTTGAATCCATGCATAAGCTTTTTTGGTTTCAAAAGGGGGACAGGTGGTTGAAATGTCGTGGAGTTCAGTTTATATAGATTCCTCTGCACACTACTTTCTGCACTTCTGGTGCAACACTGTCTTTTGTCGTCTCATTACTTTACTTGGTGCAATGACATTTAATTAAATGTAATAATCTAATCTAATTTAAAAGTTGGTATCCAGAAATCTTGGGGTCATTTTTAATTCCCAATTGAATTTAAAGAAACATCTTAAGTCAGTTATTCAACCATGTCCTTTTTGTAATGAAGAAACACTGCCAGAGTACACCACTTTATGATTCCAACAGCTTGGATAATACATTAATTGGTTTGTCTTCTTGGCTCTTGACTATTGTAATGCAATGAATCCTTGTTAAAGCCAAGAAGCTGTAGCCTGTCTACAATGAATCCTGCTGCATGGATACTAACTACAGTCAGACCATGGTGCCAGCTGCAATACACTGGCGTCCTGTCAAATCTACGCTTGAAATTCTTCCAATTACTTTCACAATTTGGCTCCACCATATGTCAATGAGTTTCAGATCTCATTGAGGTCCAGTACACCTCTCAAGTTATCAGAACAAAAACTCCCGGTTGTTTTTTTCTCAAAGTTGAGGACGTTTGGTGATCAAGCTCATGTTGTCCTGACTCCAAGGTTAATTACTTCTCTCTCTCTCTCTCTCTGGATCATAGCAGCTAAAAGGATTGCTATAAAACTATTTTCAAGATCTATGTTTTTGTTTTGATTCTTTAACAATATATGTTGTCTTTCATGCAAGTACTTCATTGAATACTTACTAACTTAACAACAGAAAAGAACACATGTTCATGCTGGTTTGTGGTCATACTCAAGACTTATAACATTGCGTGCATTTAACATCCAGATTCAATCGGTTCAAGTTAGTTGATTAAGCCTTCAATGCATGGAAGTCAGGCTAAGGTTAAAAATGAAAGACACTATGGATGAACACGCTGAGGGGAGTTATTGCTCTCAGTATGAATGAAGACTCAAACTCTTGATTGAGAACCAGAGCAAACTGCTGCTAGGAGCAGTTTTGGTGGGACATTGATTATGATTCTCCAGTGATTAGAGGAAGCTGTGTTTATTACACAGTTGATTTATAGGAACACATCCTATAAGGAGGAGAGGTAACATCCCTTTAGGTGGTGGGCTATCAATAGGCTCTGTGCAAAGCTGATATTAAACACTCTTGACTGTTACATATTACCGTGTAGGCAGCTCTGGCTCTCTCTCATTTATCCTGCTGAGGTGAATGTCTACAAGACTGATTAAATGGATTTGGGTAGACAAATATTACATGAATGCATAGAAGCAATTAAAGTGTTGTGTCACTGGGGGAATTCTCCGATTAAAGTAAGACATCTTTTTTCATGAACCTGCAACAGTAAGTTACCTTCTGCAGAGTGGAAGAGGATCATCAGGACCATGCAAAACAGATAACAGTAACATGACAAGGCACATGTGAGCGGTTGTGAGGAAGAGGGACATCAAAGACAGAAAAGACAACAAAACACAGATACAGAAAGATACTGACATAAAACCATTAAAGAGCTTTACATCTGATGAATACAAAAATAAGCTCAAACATTCCTCTGTTTGAGATATCATGTTAAAAGTGACATGAACAGCTTCATCCTCTTGACTTTAGAGACTTTTTTAATTTGCAGTGCAACTAATTAATCAGTGCTGATGAGCCTTATGCAAACGGTAATGTTCCCAAATAACACCAAATTGCTGCAGCCAGAGGGAAAATGAGCTTATGAAAAACAGAGATTTGTCGTTTATTTATAATACTGTTATTTGGCCAATTAGTTCCATGCGGGATATCAAAAATGGTGTTAATATTCTTATTCAGCTGGATACATTTGAAATAGAATCTACGGGTGAAACAGAACAGGGTTTGCATTGATGATCAGGATAAACAAGGTCAGTCTCTAGAAACATTGACATGATTTGCTATCTTCAAAGTTATCACAAATACAGCTAATTAGTAAGGAGGATGGGTTTATCCTGCAGGGATAGAGAGAGCTACGGTGATCAGAACTGATTGGCTATTATCCTCACTACGGAACAAACCTGTGTCTTCAGTGAAAAAATGGGAAATGTCGTCTAGGGACATAAAAGAGAAGATATCAGGCAATCAGTATGAGTTGTCTGCACAAATTACTACCTGAATGTCTGCAAGAACACTTCATTGAGAAGTTAGGCATGACTCATTTGTTGCAGAATAAACCAGGAGAGAAAGAGAAGATTAAACATTTATTTAACAATAAGGGTCACAGTAAGACAGACGCAGCACACTGAAAGGCTGCTCTAAGTCACAGCTGCAAAGCTTGTGTAACGTGAAAGGTTGTGTTTTAGAAGTGTAGTCATGGTGATATTACTGGAATAAACTGTGGTTGGTCTTATTAGCAATTAGTCACTTAGCAGACGTCAAAGAATATTTGATAACTCTTAACAAACTACAAAAAAAATGATAGCACACCTTGTTTATGTGGCGCACTGTCTTAGTCTAGCAATTAGTGTAAAATAAACCATAAACATTTTAAGACAATAAATAATGAGCTGTAAATAACAAAAAGGATGGATTTCACTTTGATCGTGCATGTGATCGTTTTATAATGTGGATCCTTTTATGCCGGTAAGAAAGTAGACACCGGCTTTCCAAGCCTGGCGCAGTCTAGGCCTGTGAAGGTTGTTTCGTCATGAGCTGGGGATTCGGCCGAAGATTTCTGCCTTTTAATAAGGCAGTTTTTTCTTACCACTGTAACTTTTGCTGCTTTGCTAAAGTGCTCATGATGGATAGGCCGGATCTTTGTAACATAACAATAAGTAAGGTATTTTACCTGCTTTTTGTAACATAACAATGAGTAAGGTCTTCTTACCTGCTCTTTTGTAATGTTAACAGACAATGAGTAAGGTATTTTACCTGCTTTTTGGAAAGTGTCTCGGGATAACACTTGTTATGAGTTGACGCTATACAAATAAAAATTGATTGATTGATAGATAACAGAAAGATAAATACATCAAAATCAATGCTGAAATGGGCCACTCTTACTAATGAAAAACAGACTAAATATAAAAATATATTTTTCATCATGTCAACTGAGAGACATGACAGACTGCAAACAGAGCATGAAAAAAAAAAAAAAAAAAGAGATGAAGCACTTACTGTTGTAAGTGTGGCCTGATGGATACAACACACAGATGAGCAAATGGATAAAAAAAAATAGATGATTAAAAAGATAAACAGAAGTTATGAGCAGATGATGAGCATGCAAACAACAGAGAGTCTTGTCCAAATATGAAAATGGGATCAATTATGAGTCAGCAGGCACATTAAATCTGAAGCCAACAGGGAGGGGCAGTCTAGCCTTCCAAAAACATGCATTCCAAACCAACAGGGGGAGCTAAAGACTAAATAATGGGCTCACTATTGACTGCAAGACTTGTATTTTAAGTGCCAAGGACTTTATAACAAAAATTAGAATATAAAACTATCTTATGAGTGCAGTCTGAACTAAATGTCTTTAGTAAGACCTCCACACAAAAATGTTTCCTGAATTTTCAGGTTTAAAGATCCCTTTTTTAAAATACTAAATCAACTGAACAACAAGGTTAGTTAGTCAGTTCCTGTTCTCATTTTATCTCCTGGATGGAAAAAAGACAAGCTGAAGAGGACAAACTCAGAAAGAAAAGACAATGTTGGAGGCTTTAGTAACACCGACCAAACAAACTCAAAACTGACATGGGGTGGGTTGCTGCCCAGCTGCTGACAACATCTCTTTCTATGGATCAGTGATGGGCAAACACTTCTAACTCTGAAATATCGAAGAGAGGACCTCAGATACAGTGTCTGTGGAGACAGGTCACAAAGGTGTGATGAAAGTTTACAGTGTGCTGTCAAGCGTGCAACATGTGCCACTTACGGACAGGCTCTGTCTTGAAGAACTCAGCGGGGCTGCTTTCACCTTCACCCTTGCCGTTGATGGCTGACATCTTCACTTGGTAGCTGGTCTCTGGCTTCAGGCCTGTGATAGTCACCTCACCAATTGAGCCTGTAACAACATCATATCAGAGGCAGTGCCAACCCCAATGGGAACACCTTGATCGTTTTTGATTACCCAGCCCAGAGTTCAAACAATACATGCATAATTAATCCCATCACGAGTAAACAGCCATTAGTTTGATTCTCGTTTCATTCTGACAATGTTTAAACAACAGATAAATCTATTTAGATGTGGTCTCAAAAGGTCTAAATCCAGAGCTGTACAGAAACACATCACTGACAGCTGTTTCAAAGACATCCTTATGCAGTATCAACCTATATGGATGGATTCTTTTTGGAATATGCATGATGCTTTTTTCCATTAATCTCACCTTAAAATAAGGTTCCTATGTTATCAGCCTTCATGACATTTATAGCTCTATTGTTTGCCATCATTTGACAATAGTTTTTAGCTCCATCTCTGTGTAGCACTATAATATAAAAATGGTACATAATAAGGTAATTACATTCATACTATCTGCACACATAACGAGAAATGGCAAATATGTTTTAATCATGTCTAAAATGATCATAAAAAGTCAAAAAATGAATCCAAAGTTGTTCATTCAACAACAGAAAACAAACATAGTCATATGACGACAAACCCTCTTCTCCTAAAATCTTCATAACAAATCGCAGAAAATTCTTAGTGGTTTTTTTTTCTGCCTCAGAAATCCAATTACCCCTAAACAACACTTCAGTGTTTGTCTTGGTTTGTGTGCTCACCATCTTCGACCTCAAAGACCTTCTGTACCCAGCTGCCCCTGCCCTGAGTCCTCCACTCCGCCTTGTATTGCAGGACAGGAACGCCTCCAGTGGATTCAGGATCCTCTAACTGGATCTGTGCTGTGGTAGAGAAGGGTCTCACCTCAAGGATGGATGGAGCTGACGGCACGTCTGGTCAAGGGAGGAAACGCAGCGTGATTACAACTAAAGCTTTAAGATTGCAGCACTCTGCCACTGTCAGACCGCATTGTTCCTTTACACTTACAGACTTAGCCCAACACTCCTAATGGTTCCCAAATGCATCTTAAAGTACTTCAGAGATCTGTGGTTTATGACATTAGACTTGTTACTCCGGCACTGAATGCTGCATACTCCTCACATCTTTTCAGGAAGAAAACAATAAAGGGCAGGAAAGACATTCAAATGCTCCTCTGCTGCTGCAATTTTTAGCCAATCCAAAGTTAGCCTTAAATGATGATTGCACAGAGAAAAACCACAGCTGCTTTTTTTATTTTGATAAACTTTTGAGGTGGGAAAAGAAAGATTTCAGATGATTTTGATCATGTCTAGAAACCCCTCCATTTCAGCCCTGCTCAGAACAGGCTGTTTCTGTGTCTGTAGCTTTAAATGCAAATGAGCTGTGTCTGACCACACCCTGGAAGGGCTTCGGTCGCTTCAGCTTTTTTTGCGCCATGCCCGAATGTTTATGTTGCAAAGGCAGACTGAGAGGGCAGAACGAACACCTAGCTGTGATGTCACAAAGGGAAAATCTCCAAACGGCTTGTTTTGGCACACATTTTTTGAAAAGTGGAGCAGGCATAAGATGGAGCGTCTGGACTTTTCTCATAATTAGGAAGGTTTGTAGACAGGCTAGGGACACATTAGTGCTTGAAAAACATGGTAAAGTGTATTTTGCATCATATGGGGCCTTTAAACAGCTGGTATTGAAGAAGTAGAGTTGAAAATAGACTTTTGGGTATGTTCTTCACCCCTCATGATGGATTTGGAGGAAATATCTGTCCCGTAGAATAGCCCAAACTTCCTCATTTTGATTTAATTTAGTCATGTTTAATGATCAAAAGAACCAAATGATGGTTGGCAAACCACTACACTCTTATTTACAGAGAAAGAAAATACTCATACAATTTAAACCACAGTGGCTTGAGATGTCTGAATATGACTGAGTATTATATATGTATGATCTTTTAAATGAAAATGTATGATCTGATCACCGTGGTTTCACATGTTCTGCTCTTAGGGAAAAATTTGGTGTTTCAATTTGTTTCCTTAAGATTGTGGCGTCAGTTATCTCTGCGCTCTCTGTCCCATTTGTCTAATGTGCTGGCGAGCATACACTGCTGAATGAAATGTAACTTTGATGTGGGGGACCTTGATGTATGCAGATGACACGGTCCTATATGCATGTGGGAAAGACCCTGAACAAGTAGCTGCCAAACTGTCATTAGCAATGGAACAAGTCATAGAATGGTTACGTTATTCATGTCTGACTCTTAATACTGACAAAACTGTGGTCATGTATTTTGTGAATAAACACAAAAATATGGTTTTTCCAAATATTATTGTAGGTGGGCAAATGATAAAAAAGGTTGATGAGTTTAAATACTTGGGTGTTACACTAGATCACAACCTTACTTTTAAAAGTCATATTAAAAAGATGTGCCATAAAGTTAAATATAACATAGCCAACTTTAGACATATCAGGAACTCACTTACAGTCGAAGCGTCTAAAATGTATTTGAATGCTATGATTTTTTTCTTACTTTCATTACTGTATATCATGTTGGTCTCAAGCAAACAAGACTGTCTTAAAACCCATAAGGTCACTTCATAAACAAGCCCTTAAAACTCTGGACAGGAAACCACAACAGTATCATCACTGTGATATTCTTGATAAATATAAAATTCTGAGCTTTGACAATTTAATTTTTTATACCGATGTCCGCTTAGTGTACAAAATAATCCATGATGCTGCTCCCCCACCATTGAAAAGCTTTGTGAAACTTCGCTCTGAGCTGATAAGCAGGTCTTCAAGGTCTGCCTCTAACGGAGATTGCAGTATTCCTAAACGTGGCTCCGCTTTAGCACAATCTGTTTTTTCTTTTAAAGCTGTTAAAGAATGGAATAGTCTTCCAACTAGTCTTAAACTTTGCACAAACTTCTGCACTTTCACCCGGGAAGTCAAAAAATTGATTTTAAGGAACCAGTCTTGTCAGCATTAATGTGTCATCTCGACAACCTTTTAGATCTCTCAGGGAAACTTGTCTTGTACATAATGTTTTAATATCTGTAAATTGTTCTAAAATGTCTGTGTGTGTGTGTGTGTGTGTGTGTGTGTGTGTGTGTGTGTGTGTGCGTGTGGTTGATTTGTATTTTGCTGTTGCCATCATCTGCCCAGGGACAACAGATGGAAATTAGCTAGCTACCTAAATCTGGTACAAAGCATCTCTTCTCTTCTGAGACTAATGTTTTTTTTTGTACACTGTCCCTGATTCAAATAAACGGTTAATTAATTAATCAATTGTCTTTCATTCCATAATCCAGTGCAGAATAAAGTATGCTGTTTCTTTCAACACTGCACTGAGCCTTTGTACGTTCCAAACAACCAGAGGGGAGCAACGTTAAATTATCTGATGTTACAAAAAGAACTGCTCTGTGTAATCTCACATTGTGGTCGATGTTTTGGTCTAATGTGTTTTGAAAATTGGTGAAAAATGTGTTCCTGAAGCCTGGAGCATTGCGCGGTCCTTGCAATTCAATTTGTTTGCTTCAGTGAAATTTGGCTAAGTGATTCTTTTGTTTGTTATCACTTCATATCAGTGTTTTAAATTCCAGAGGAGACGTCTTCCTGTTACAATTTTTGATCGCCCTGAGAAAAAAATAAATTAAAATGCCACAAAAGTCACACAGAATAACTGACCGGCCTGAATGAGGAGGAACTCCTTGGACTCTGTGCCCATCTCGTTTGAAGCAGTGCAGTTATAGGTCCCAAAGTCATTTTCAGATTCAGGGGTTATCTGGAGGAGGACACAAAAAGCAAATATATGAAGGGCAGTGTACCAAAACAGATGAATAAACGTATGTGTCATACACTGTGAAGGTGACCTTTTTGTTTGTCCATTACAAAGGACTATTTTTATTTGTTGCTGTGAGCTTTCCTGCTGCTGAATAATTCATCTGATTTTTTTTTTCACTTGCTACAATGGAGCTGAAAGAAAACCCTTCACTGCACGTCTATGCTCATAAAATGTTGATGACAGAGCGGTTACACTGTATGTGTACACATGGAGCACTGTGTATATGTGTAGATGCATTTTATGTGCTGAACATCGTAGCTTGACATGTTTGTGTGTTTACCTGAAGGTAGCTCGATAATGGAGTTCTAAAGATCTTAATGTTTGTGGTGTTGGAGTTGGGGAGCTGCAGTCCATCTCTTAGCCACACTATAGATACATCACTGGGATGAGCCTTGACCTCGCAGCTGATATTGACAGCATTTCTTTCCCAGGTATACACTGCTACGGCACCATGAATCTTAGGGGAATCTGTTGGGGGGAAAAAACAGATTATATGCCAAAACATTTCAGATCTTGGAGTTTGAAAAATGCTGTGTTAGCAAAAGTGTGTTTAAGAGCTTTATATAATAAAGACTTACTTGTTTTGTTTAGTTCAATAGGATGCTGTTGAAATATCACTTTAACTACACTGTGCTCGTTATGCAGGCTGAAACAAAGACATTAAAAGAGAAGAAGATACTTACAGCGGACCTCCAGGTATGCTGTCTGTTCATCCTCTCCAATGGCACTGCGTGCTGTGCAGACGTACTGACCAGCGTCCGTGTACTTGACATGCTTCAGAGTGAGGGAGGACACACGTGCATCACTCCTCACCACCACATTTCCATCCTCACTCTAAACAGGAGCAGAGAAAAATAGTGTGGTTAGGAAGAAAAAACAACAACTGTTCAGCCATATTGCTCATTTACATATACTCAGCTCATTTCAGCAGAAAGGATGTGTGACCTGAAAAAAGAAAAGCTTAAGAATGCCTGTCTTTAATGAGCAGAACAGACATTGCTTTAAGGAAAGAGCCACACACTGTAGGGCAATGCGTTGAAACATAAGGACACAGTTGACAGTACAGGGGAGCTTATCAATAATAGATGACAGAACGCACTAGAAACCATCTCGAGCTTTTCACACGGAGAGCTTAGCAAATCGTCAAATACACTGGCGCATGACGGTAGGCATCAGAGCATTACTTTACATGCCACGCTTGCATTTTTATACTGAAGACACTGAGGGCTTAGTGTTGTATATTTTCTTTTGGGTTAAATGACAGAAAGTTAATCTCTTTCGGTGATATTTGGTTCAAGTAGATGCAAAGTTCTCAAACTTCACACTATCAGGACATGTCCCAGTTTTACTGATGAAGAGGATGTGCCAAGTCAGATAGCGTTAGAATCCAAGGAAATAACAACAGACAGCTGGCTAATGAGATGTGTAAGTGACCATCCTGCTGTTGTGAAAGCTGGTTTCATTAACTTGATATGCAGCGCTACAAAATCTGACCACAACTTCCTGACCTTCTGGGTCAACAACTCTGTGTTGTTTGTCATTGCTGCTGTCATGTGACACTTAATTGTAAGTGTACAGTTTCAGACATACAAAATGTCTAATTTTCATGTTATTAAGATTTAAAATCTTACTTTTGAAATGTATAGATTTTGGATATACAGGGTTTTAAAATCCCCCTTCAATACCGTCAACTTTGTTTTTTCTATGTATTGTTCCTTTAACAAGGTGCAGCAGGAATGAGTATCTAAGCCTCTCTATTGGCCGCTTTAATGGCTTTGGTCCAAGCTGCAGGCAAAACAATGGCACGGATGCTTTTACACATATTGAATTAGGGCCCAGTCTGGGCGGCCAAGTAAGAGAAACCCTCGTTAGTTTGTATTCAAATTCAATAGACAAAGCATGTCTGGGGCATTCATTATGCATAGCGGGTAGCAGGACCAGGGAGACACTTACATAACACAGTACCCTTTTATTCTGACCCCTGTGCAGAAAGCATTCTCCCTCAACCCCCCCTGTGGTGCTGCTCCTGACTCCTGCATCTGTGCCACACTATGTACAAGCATGTTAGTCAGTATGCTTCAATATGGACTCTCTTTTAATGTCGATCCAACCACTGGTTCTCTTTAAGAAGCCCATAATTTATATATGCAAGAGGAAATGACTGTATGCAGTCACTCCAATTTCAGCAACTGAATCTTTCATGTTTTATAACAATTGATTTTCAGTATGATTGCACGAGGATCGATCGTCTATTTGAAGCATTTTTGATGATTTGTTGACTTAACCGCCTTCAAGAAATAGAAACAAAGCCCACTTTACGTGTCTGTGAACACCTTGTACAAAACACAGATGAGGGATGAAAATAAAGACTTTCAGACATAAGCTTCTCTAATAAATCAAAGCAAACTGACAGCAGAGCTCTGCAACCGCTTCTGCAGCTTTAGCAGCAGAAGAGAGAGACATTGCTAGAACACCAGAGCATAAAATTGAGAATACACTGAGGACATGTTAAACTTATGTCTCACCAAATGTAAACTGGACCAGCATACAAATGTACCTACCAATCCCTGCCTTGTCAAATAAACACCGAGCTGCCTACGTATTTGCAAAAAAAAAAAAAAACATGCTCAGCATGCTCAAACTGCTGGGTGCTCACACGCCCTCCCCTGTGCGGTTTATAATGGGTGTCTTGCAGAGAGGCACGCTGATCAATTCAGAGTGCAGGTAGACTTTAAAACAATAACATTATGTCAGAAAGTACAAATTAAAACTTATCCATTAATGTAATCCAATGCACTCACTTGTAGAAACCTCTGCTGTGTTGCACATGTGTTGCTGAGATGCATCTTGTGAGTAATAGACCACTAAAATACAGTTCATATTAAGTAGCATGGCTTTATTCAGATTTTAAGAACTGCTTGTTCTTGTTTCTTACTTTGGATAATCTTTATCCCTCAGAGAAACTAAGCAGCTTTTGATTTGGCTTTTTGGGGTCATTGTTGTGGAGCTGATTACCGATATAAATGTTCAAAATAATACAATTTGACTTCACTTCCTGGGTAAGAGAGAAAAGTAAGCATAGACAAAGAAACAACAACAAAGCAATGCTACTGCCTTAAACGCAGGATCCACCATACGTATTTAACACTAACACACACACTGTCATCACTGTAGGCATGTACTGGAAGAGAAAGGTTCTTCCTCACCTCCCATAGTGAGCAGTGTGCAATCTTTGTTTTTTTATTCTTTGAGTTTGTCAGACAGAAATGGTATTAATAAAATGCATGTCAGGATGTCGATATTTGAAGACCATTTTCAAAACTATTACAGAGTGGAGTCAAAGGAAAAGACCACTCAGCGTGCTGTGCAGAGCTCCCTGCAATTTAAAAATAAAATAGCAGGGCTATTTGAGGAACAAAACGGTCTAAAAATACGTATTCATTTCCTGTCAAATGGTACCTAAGTAGAAATAACAATGGCAACCCTAATGTGTGATCTCACACCTGAAATGGCGATGGGCTGAATGTTGTGACATACTTAGTAAAAGCCCCAAATTTCTGTTCAGTTGAAAGCCAAGAAGAATCTAGCAGCTCTATCCTGCAGTAAAGTGCACTCACCAGTGACAAAGTGGTATAGGTTTCAAAATCCCACATATCTATGACACATTTCCAACAATGCGGTAAGGTGTAGGAAAGCTTCTGTGGGAAGCTTTCCATTCGACTTTGTTCACTTCAGTCGGCTTACGTTCTGTGCAGCTGTTCCAACACAGTGTTCTTAGTTTACATATATTTTCATTAATCTGAAGTCCACACATCTGAACTATAGATAACTCTTTTCTCATGTCAAAAATATACTTTGATGTAATAGACAAGAATTGGCAGCGGATTTAGTGAGATGTAGGAGTGAGGACGGAGAGATCTGAGAAAAGTTTTACCAAGAAAATCAATTTTTCTTGGACAGAAAACAAACTAAAAAACGGCATGCATCAGAATGAGAATCAAATCTATAACTGATTAACAAAAAGTCATTGTATAAAATCATATTTCAGCAGGCAGATGTCTTCAATTGAATGATGTCTTTGTAGGCTTGGTGAAAGGTCAAGCTGCATGTTGAGTTTATATGGAAACCAAACAGGGAAAACCATTCAAAGACTAAGACGGATAGACCTGCAATGATAGGCCTGTTTTAGCTTCTGCATCTTTCTCAGGGTTTGTACTCTCCCTGACCCTTAATTGATCAAGAATTTTGATCTGCATCCATCCAGAATCAAATTAGACCCCACTGACATGAACGATGGATTGGTGTAGGAGAAAGTCATGCATTTAAAATACCTTGTGCTGCTCTGGCCGAGTCCATGATGCCTGTAGAGGACAGAGACACAAAACAGCAAACAAAAGGCATAGCAATGCTTAGAAAGTAATCCTTATCCAGGCAAAGCTGGGATGCTGCACATTGCATGCAAGTATTAAGGGACTAGTTTATTTCCAACACATCCATAGTCCCTGAGCTGGATCTGTGATTTAGCTTTCAGTCTGCAGGTACAAAATTGCTTTGGATTTCCCTCCTGGGGGAGCCTATTATGTGACAATAAGGGTTTTCTTTTACAGGGGAATTTTTTGGGGGGATTTTTATGCTGTTTTTATTTTCAATCCTGCAAACCTGAAACATCGCTGCTTCAACTGGTAACTCCCATAGAGGAAAGTCTACTGGCATCATGAAAGAGCTTACAGATAAGAAGGTTATTGGTTTATCAGGAAGAGGCGACTCCATTACACTGCAACGGCAGAGATATGTCGGCCTATTTGGTAAAATAATTGAAGCAATTATTGACTCAACGTCCATGTCTGAGGCTTAAAGCAGTAACAGGGATATCAACCCAATGAGACTGAATTTACTCGAGTAGTATTGCCGTAGTCTTTGTTGTTCTACACTAAAAAATGGTGAGTTTCCAAGTCATGACCTCATGAACAGTCAGTTTATCAATAAGCAATGAGGGATTTAGAAAGGCTGCATTGAAACTGCACTCCCTGGACCCCATGTGAGACCTGGAAAATAAATCCTTGTATACAGGTGACCTGAGGTGTTAAGTGAAATTATTTTTCAAGTCAGATGTTGTGCGCTGAGTATAAACAGTCTTGTCCTACAGTCTCAAATGGCTGATTACATTTCAAGCCTAAAAAAGCCAACATGTTATTTGATTTATTCACAACTGTTAGTTTCCATCTTTTAGATGCAGATATGATGGCACCTCTTCATGTCAGAGGGTGTTTATATATATGCAAGATTTCTTCACTGAAGGTCTAAAGGCTCGGCCGTTTAAAAAAAGATTCACTTCTGCATGATAAGACAGGATGCACTTTAAATTCACTGACAGCCCTAGATATTATTCAAATCATGGAGTGAACAAATTCTTAGACTGAGGCATCACGATTCACTTTTCATGTCTTATTAATGCTGTTACAGTTTAAATAACTGCACATACTGTGTATTTATAGAAAGTCATAGTAAATCATATTCAAATGTACTACTCTACAGAATCTATATAAATATAACATTGTATTAAGAGTTCCTGGGGAAATAGTTTCACAGATATCAAGCACACTCAGTGATTATTATAATCATGTCAGACATTTCTCCCATCCAACCCAATACAGAAAATTTTGAGTTATGACAGATCAAATCAAAAGTCTGGATAACAAAACCTTTGAATTGAACTAGACAACATGCCATGTCAAGTTGAATCACAATGATGCTGAAAAGCACAACTTCACAAGACAAACAGCTTTGTGGAAAAGCATGCTCTATGGATCTCATGATACGGAGGAACACATGTTAAGCATGAGAATGGGATGCAAAGACCCACATGGCGAGAAAATGTTGAAGCATACCAAGCATAATGATAAACAGCTATTTCATCAGGTGCATCAGCGAGTAATTGGCTGGAGTAATTGTAGGGCAAAACAGTGACTCAAACCATCAACTACGTCACATCAAAAAATCACTCCTATAATATATTCTTATAATCAAGCAGCAGGAGCATATGTGCTGTTTGAATTCAGGTACTTTCTATTGCTGGAAAAACTGCCTCACAATTTACCATGAAAATATGAAAAATGAGGAAGGCCTGAAAGAGGAGTCGATAGGAGACTTATTGGACAAAACATATGCAAAGCTCCCTGCCTCGGTGTAATTTACTTTGTTCTTAAGAGCTGTGCATGTCCTCTACTGCCACAGCATAACACAGTGCACCTTACATCATTACAAACAGCAGTTGGCTGCATATCACCGCCGTGCTGAGAGAGAACGGTAGCCCAATTAAAACAAGCAGCCTAATAGTCTGGAACATCACCACCTCATCCACACTCGTCTGAGGCACTGCCTCTGCAGTAAGCAAGCTGACAAGTATTGCTGTCATGTCCCTGACAGGTGTTTGTTTAAGACAAAAGCTCAATGAACAACAGCAGATGCGAGCATGCACAATGGAAGACACCAAAAAACACAATCACTCCTTGGAGCAAATGTGGAGAACAATATGGTGACGGTTCCCTTGGGACTTATCATTTTTCCACTCCACTGTTATTCCCTTCCATAGAGAATTATCTTTGCTCTTTGTTCTGACAGGAATTTCAATGTCAGTATGAAGACATACTGACATAAACACACTAAAAACCTAAATGTACAGAAGGCTTTATTCATGAGTTGACGCCTGACTGAAACTGATGATTATGCATTCTGTCATCGTCCTGTGTCATTAACTGCTGAGTATCAAAACGCTGCCAGTACATCACAAAAAAAAACGGACACGCATTTTAGCAAAGAAACCCTTACATCACCCCACCACTGAGCTAGCAGGCCTGTTGTTATAAATGAGTAGCCTTTTGTGCTGGGACAAAACAATGCTCTCTCTGCATTGGCACGCAGCGCTAAAAGCATTCCTCTGTCTCGGATGCTCTGCCTAAACAGCTGCCACACAACATTAATTACACATTTTTTCAAGCATCAAATTACTTCAAAAATAATCATGCATGTCTTTGGTCTTTAATTTCTAATTAGCAATTATGATGTGAGACAGGGTTTAAATGCAGGGCTTAAATGCAGATGTGTCTGAACCTTGTATTTTTTAAGATGGGAAGTGCTTTGACACAATAAGACTACAAACTTGAATGTGCTTTAAAGTTTTGTAATTGGTCCTCAGTCAAAAAGAAAAGAAAGAAAATTATAGCTTAAAAATTCTGTGAAACAAGCGGAATGTTTAATATGTATTCAAAGAAGCAAAACATTCATTATGTAGATAATGTACAAAGCATGGATAAATGCTTCATTTACATTTTCAGTTATTAAACAGACTCACTTATCTGAAGCGACTCGCAGCAAATGCATTCAAAGGACTGAAACAACTGAATGCTGCACATAAAAATGATGAAAGTTTGGAAATAAATACATAAATACTTAACTCTAATAGCGGTATAAACAAAAACAAAATGAGGCCCAGATAAGAAGCAATTTGTATTTTCAAACACAACTCTAAGCGGGCACACACCTACACGAATCATGGCTTTTCTTTTGTATGAAACGGTAATCTCCCTCATCCTCACATTGTGCACCCCTTTCCTCACAGTTAGCAGACGATGCTTTTGTCTGCAAACACTGACGATTTTGTGTAGGAGCTTATTCAAACTGAATTTGTCTCTTCCCTTGTTAACCTTTGAAAGCTAAGGCCTGAGCAAACAGAAAAGAAGCCAGACATGATTTGCTGAAGCCTCAACCTGATCGGAACGTAGTACGTGTTCTTTAATCTGGATCTTTTCTCAAACATTCAAGTGTAATTCAATAGCTGAAGCTACACTGTCTGTCTCTTCTACCTGCTGCATAACAGAAAGCTAGTATAGCTGTAACCTTGTTTAATACCTCTACTAGAGTAGCTACCTTAAAGCAACATAACTGTACAGGATGTTAGCTTAAAGGTGGCCTGTGGAGTGTTTGACTGCTTTAAGCACTATCATATATAAACGTTCTCAGCATCGACTGTTTTTAAGAGGTGGATTCAGGACAACAGTGGTGGACAGTTTTGGAGCCTGGCATTGCTGTTACCATGTTGATGTTGTTCTTTTGTTTGTTTTGTGGAACAGAGGTGCCCATATAGGCTCTATTCAGCAGCCGGCAACTTAGCAGTTAGCGAATGACAGTGTTTGTGAAAGTGAAATGTGCGGTGGTTTTTGACTGGAGTTGTTTATGTATTTGATTAAAAACACACAAACATTGGGATGCCTGATTAACTTGAGGCTTACATTCAGGAGTGGAAGCAGTGTGGAACAAAAGGATATAGTCAGCTAATCACCAGAGTACCTACCAAGGTTATAATAGTTTTGTGTTTTTCATTAGTTTTTTAATTTTCATTTCATTGTGAGTTTTTGTTTTTAACATCAGTTTAATTTTAAATAATATTTGTTAGATTAGCTTTTATTTTATGATAATGCTTAGTATTTTAGCACACTTCCTGTTTGGATACAAGCTTTAGCTTTATACAAGTAGTGTATGTATATTAGATATAAATCCAAGTATTATATTATTTGGCTTTGTTTATGCATTTCTTATGCATAAGAATGGCAAAAAAATATGAACATTTTAAACTAATCCAGAATGTTATTAATTTCTGTGACACATGGTTATGCAGTGAAGACGCTAGAGGGAGAGAGAGAGAGAGAGAGAGAGAGGGAGAGAGAGAGAGAGACAACTGCACACAAAAAACTTCATTTAAGTTTTTTTTTTATAACAGACGTTGCTCACTGCAACAAATGCATTCAAATAGACTTCAAAGTGAATTGCTCTCTCTTTTTCTCTTTCTCTGGTCACCTGAAGAGTGTACAGACCTGGGACATCGATCACCTTTGTGGGGATCACTTCATCCCCCCCATTAGGCTGCCAAAGCATTCGTCACAGGGACTTACCGTTAAACATCGTGCCTTGAAACGGCAGTCTGAACAGGGCTAGTCAAGAGTCTGTGTCATTAATGGATTAATGAGCAATCAAGAATAGTTTTTATTCTACTTTTTTCTGACAGGCTTTAAATGTGTTTTTTTCTTTTTTAAGTTGTGCATCTTGATATACCTCAAGGGAGATTGACATTTGTTGTGCAAGCCTCAAGTGGCCACTCCATAAACTGCACTGTTATTAGGTGTTAGCATCCTCTTTTTAAGCCCCAGAGGGTTTTTCTTATTTTTGATATGTAGGCCACACAGTTTTGTTCTCACATGTCAACAACAACATGTGAGGTCTGCACATTCCTTCCAAAGATTTCACACTGTTCCACCGATGTACAGGAGGTGGTAATTCATCCCTAACTGCAAGGAAAAGGAGGTGTTATGGTGAGTAATGCTGAACGTAAACAGAAACATTCTATGTTTACATAAGAATACTCCACAGGGCACCGTTAAATACACCCTAAACAGATGTTTTTTTTTATAGGTTTGTTCTATAAATAATACAAACATCAACAAATGCTCTCTGCTGTTGAGTTTCTGAGGCTGATTTTTCAAGTTGGAACACTTTGATATATCTGGACTGAGAAGTGAAGCGTGAAAAGAGGTTGTAGTCCTTCACAAAATCAAATGTGACTCATTGTCTTACAGTTCAGCACAGATGAAAAAAAAAAAAACGTTAAACTGAACTAAAATTTGTCTATTTTTCAAAGAGCAGTATCAACTAAAAGAACGGCAGTTTTTGGTCAACGGCAATATTTTCCAACACATTTTGTTACACTGCCAATGCAGATGTTAATATTTGCACATCATTTCTCCACCTTAAACAAAGACTATCTCTTCTTCCTTGTATTATGAATAAATGTTATTAACACTCTTATCTCGTGTGATTTAAGGTTGGGTGCAAAAACAAAATACAATGTTTTGCACTGAAGTACAAAGTGGAAACAAAATGGGAAAACTACCGTACTTCAGCTTCATTAACGTGTCCACATGCCATATTTATATGATGTGGGGGAATTATGTTACATATCCCTCCTTATCCCTGATACTATCACGACTCCTCTTGTCTTTGGCTTATGAAAAATAAAACAGCTAGCAGGATATGACACATACTTGTATAAAGTAGAGTACTAGGTAAGAATTAAACTCCATCTTTTAGGATTGTCGGGTTCTGTGTGGAAGGAAGTCTTTGTACTCAAAGCACAGAAACACTCAGACAAGAAATAAAAGTGTCTGACCGACCACAAAGAAGTGAACAATACATGAAAATATACTGCTAATGAGTCCCATCTGGTCGTCAACACCACACATCTGAAACCGCAGAATGTACATCTGTACGTTCTACACAAAAGCTCTCACATCAATATAATTAGCAATGAGAAAATCCTACATATGGCAAGAATAATAACAGCTGTATTATTTATAAATCACCATGTCCACCCCAAACGAATGCTGTTTCCATTTTCACACCTGTCCTTGATGAAATTCAGCTGTATGATGATTACACAAAGCATGATACATGGATGGACAAACACAACAAGACAAACAATTAGCAGCCGTTTTCTTACTCATTCATTGTGGATATAATTTCCCCTACTAAAAAAGCAGAACTATTAAGAAATATCTGAATGATCAGAATCTACTGTTTCTACTCTACAGTCCTGTGGTAAGGCTGCTAATCATTTCTTTGAAGACAGCTGTGAAGAGATGCCATAGATCACGAAGCATACTGCACACTAAGATGTAAAATACACTGCCACCAGCACGGCTGTGCGTCACATGACATGTGGTATGGGACATGCCATGGTGCTGCACGTCTACAGGACCACATAGTGTAAAAAGTGTTGTGGGTATTGCACATTTAGGCTGCTTTTTCTTTGTATACAACAAAAAGCCTGTGTGTTTTCCACTCTCTCAAAAGCACACACCTGCAGAGTCTGTCTTCACACAGAGTACAGCTGACCAGGCAATGTCTTTTATGAGATAAAATGGTGACGCTGTGGGATGTAGAGCTGCAGAGTGTTAACTCCAGGCCCCTGATGAGTCTCTGCTCATCCACTATGACAGCTACAAGACCACAGAAGAAGAAAAGGCTGACAGGGACAGAAGAGGAAGTTGTGGTGCAGCAGCTGGGAGGTATGTTCTACAGGGGGAAAAAATGCAGCTTCTCGTGGGACATCTACAAAAGATAAGAGGATGGATATGTTTACTGATACTGAGCAGCCCTTTCATGTGTGCCTCACCACTGTTGGTTTAAAAAGAAAAAGAAATTGTCCTGTTGTGACGTGCATCATATGGTGGCAGCATGTTTTACACTAAAGGTGATGCTCTACTCAAAACCCCTTTTTGGGAATATCAAACACTCAGCCCTGCAGGCTTTGACAGGTGGCTTTAAAAATCTTTATTTTTCCATTTTCAAAAAGCACAGTGGCTGTCATCTGCTTGAAATAATGTCCCCTACAATGGATTCCACTTTTCAAGGTTAGTAAAAAGCCCATTAAAGCTCTCCTTGAAGCACATTCCACCCCTCCACTCGCCACCTCTCTGATCAGTATGTTCCAAACCATCTTATTCTCTTTTATGTCTGCTGGGGTTGAGTGTTTCTGTGATTTTCAAAAGATAGATTTTAAGTGGAGCACTTTTACCCTCTATTTTAAAAATGACACTGACAAAAAGGTTAGACAATCTACAGTACTATGGAGATGACAGACAGAGTGAGCTGGGCTTGAATCCAGGCAACCTCATGCTGTGATGGAAAGTTTGAAATGATCAGGCAACAGCGACACAGAAATGGTGTTTCTCTTTATTACGTTTTTAACCAAGTATTCATCTGATCTCATGAGATAAGCTCCAGACACTTTCTGTCACAAGATCAGTGAAGTTTTCAGGCTACTTGTGCGAAGCATGCAGCAGTTGAATCAATTTCATAAACTCTGATGGGATCATTCCTTGGGGTTTTCAGGAAACAGCTGGGAAATTTCCAATAAAAAGGGATTATTTGATTTCAGAGGGTTTATTTTTTCGTGAAATCTAGGGGCATACTTTGCAACATTACTTCAGTACATTTCTGTGCCACGCGTATTTCATACCTGATAGATCCTGTTTAGGTGTGCCTGTAGGAAGAAAATGTAGTGCATGTAATGGACTGGCTCCAGAATTCCTCCAAGAGCTACAGCATCTCTTTGAAGCATTTTCCCCCTCATTACATCCCAACTGTAGCAAAACACCAAGACCTAGAGGACCTGGACCATGTGGGTATAAGATGTACGGGAATACCAAACAGCTATTCATTGTTTTTGAAGGTATGCATGTGGATTATCCAAAAACAAATTCTAACAAATGGTAGCAGAATATCTATTGATAATTATAATAATAAGGCATTTTATTTAAAGATGTTTTCAATCACCGAGATGAGCAGCATAATGATAACAGTGATTGAAAAGGCTAAACAAACACTTGATCACTCAAGCGCTCATTCTAGCACATAGCGTACAATAAGAATCACATGAGTTCTATCATTGCCTCAAATTGCATGCTTATAATGGGAATGTTATAATTGGGTTTCTGACGTGGATATTCTTGACATTTGGGAAAACTCAAGTCAAATCTGAGAGTGCTCCACATTACAGGCAGGAGTTTGGCTGAGCTAATTACATCAAGTCCACTGGGCCGTCATGTAGGAGCTGCTAATTTAAGGGAAATAATCAGTGGCAGATAAACCTTGTTCAGAGTGTTTGGCAATGAAACAGCAGAAGTCCCACACCTGCACATGATCAATATTCCTCTTAAACTGGGTTAAATGTATTCAATTCCTCTGCTTGAGACACCGGCCTCCTGCAGGTCTGTGTTCCTCCCCAGTGGTTACAAGTCAATGTGACCCAATTCTACAGTCCACACTTCCAAATTATAAAGTGTACTTGAAGAATGTAACGGAAGAAAGGTTGAACCTTTTTAATTTTGTATATATATGGAATGTTGCATGGCATTAAATGATTAAAGTCTATTGAAATGAAATTAAAATAAATGCATTCATAGATCTATTTCTATATTAATTGTTTATATGCTGCCACCAGGGATAATCATTGGGCGTTTTTCTCTCTTTTATGTCCAGTGTGTACGAGGTACTTAAATGTTAGGATTTATGTATAGTATACAACAGGGGCACTTTTCAATAGTTGTGGTTTATTACCTCCAGGATGAAAAAACCCTGCAGGGCACCTGCCCACAAGAACTCAGGTTGTAGATATTTGGAATCCAAAGTCACCCATACAGGCTTTATTGTTTACCTGATCTCCTTCAGTGAAGACCTGATCCCTGTAGCTCCAGTTAATGGTGGGAGTTGGATCTCCTGATGCCTCACAAGTCAGAGTTACCTGCTCCTCCATCTCTGAAGTGCTCTGGTTTACGATGTATGTGATCTTAGGTTTGACTGTAGACACAAACACACATCGTCATCAGAACCGCACTAACACAACATGACAGGCCAGGTGGCTTGGCAGCACAAGAACAATAAGTACGAGAGCAACTCTGCAGATTTAGTATGAGCTCAAAGGAATAGGGATGAGGATCAGTAGCTTGACAGTTGAGTGGGATTTTTTTTATGGCAGCAAAAATTGTATTTAAGCTTTTCCAGTCCCAGCAGCAGCAAAGTTGTGATAACCATGTGTGGCACAAAATGTTATTCATGTAATCATTTATGTAGCCTATCTCAAAGAAGCCGGTCTTCATTTTTGTTTATAGTGAAGTTAGCTGTCACATTACAGTACTCCTTAGCTAACCTGAAAGCACAAAGTGGAGCCAAAATGTGACACCAGCTGAGGAAAGTTAATCTAGGTGCTGAGGCAAGAGCGGAGCAACACTCTGCACTCTGATGTTTTTCATACAATCCATGAAGAGTGAATACTTGGATGGAAGCAATATATTTGCTTAATACAGGCTATTTCAAAACTGTGTATATGATTGATCATTTTTGAAGTTCTGAAGTGATGTCCAATGAAAACAATGGCAACTTTGTATTAAAATGCATTTATCTGAACCAATAATTTAAAAAAATATAAAGGTAGGTGTAAATTATACGTTTTTAAACATTTGATCATTTGTATTCACGGCCAGGGGTGTCACAAACTGATCACTGATCAGCTAGATTTGAATCAGAGCTGATCTTTTTTTTCCACAGAAGCTATTAGCTATTTTAAGGTGGATCTATTTTTTAATCATTAAAATATGGCAGCACTTCTCTGTGTTACAGGACTTGATTGATAGGACCAGGGCCAGCATGAACAAATGAACACAGGTAAGCTGGTGATGTGTGTCAGCAGCTGAAGTGAGCAGAGCCGCTTTGAGTATTTCCAAGTGGCTGACACCTTTGAAAAGCTTCTGCTGCTGAACCGATTCTTTAAACTTCAGTTTTTCGTTCACGCAGTAGAGAAAGAAATACTGCCTAAACCTTTCTCCGGCTACAGCTACGCACTAACACGTTTCTTTAAAAAGATACTGCTCCTCACACTGGTTTGAAGTGGGTGAGATGCAGCTGGAGAAAATCTTGTCACTTAATAGCGTACCAATCAGAATCTGCAGCATTTCAATGTACATCAAATGGCAGATGCGAGGTTATTAGCTGTAATTTTAATCAAACTGTTTAGATATCACCCTCACAATTCTGGTGAAGGTGCATTAAAATCTTGATGAAGGATAACCTAAAGCCTCGTTCAGACAGAGTTTACATTACAGAGGAGCTGGGGAATTAAATTTTCACGGTGCTTCTCAGTAATTTAACTTATTGCTCTGCACGGCACTTTAACCATCAGGAAATTAGCCGCCTCCCAGGGGAGCGTGGGAGAGTTGAAGATAGAGACGTGTGGCATAGACTCTTCATCCAGGAAATTTGAGAAAAAAATCATGCTCCCTCTCTGAAACATAACTCTTCTCACAGCATAGCATAAAAACGCCTACTACCATCACATAGTGTGATTTTATTCACACTATCAGAGGATCTTATTATCACAGATATAGGAATAAACTTTATTTGTTCGCTGAGAGATCATTGAAAAATACACGCTGGACCTTTCATTAGTTTTCTCTCATAATAAAGTCATATAGCAACGATCGCTTCCTGGACTCAAAAAAGTGTAGGTGTGAGGGTGCTCTTTGGATAGGGAGGTAAGCAGTCATATTTATGTCTTATTTAAACAATTCAAAGCCTTAAAGGCCTTAAAGAAATGTGACTGTTTAAGAGAGAGGGCCTTGGAGCTTTTCTTGTTTTTTTCTATAACCTACTCTGCAGAGTTTGCTTGGTGAATAAATGACAAATAAATACAAAAGTAAGACAAATGTGGACGAATAAGGGATAAATGTTGAATGTTGTTGTTTGTGTCGGACTCTTACTTAATTTTCAAATTAGAAAACTAAATTGTTCTTTATGCATAAATAACAATAATCCACTTCATAATAAAAGGACATCGCACCCGGCTGCTAAACTACTGACTTTGTGAAAAAACAGAAAGTCTTTTCGACTACCGCAAGTGAAGAGGGGAAAAATCAAACAACATATGCCTTCGGAGTAAGATTAAATTCACTGGCTCAGGTGTAGTCAAAAACATTCAGCCTTCCATGAATAAATAAAGAGTTCAAATGCTTTACCTTTTAGGGGTGTGACGAGATCTCGTGATATTTGAACGTGATGATATTTCTCAAAAAGGTGAAAACTGTCTCTCGATATGAGTACACATACGAAGAGTAGTAGAAATAACGACAGTCTGATGCTGAACTGGAAACTACCAAAGAAAATGCTTTGCTGCTTTTAAACCCTTTATGTGGCAGCTCATCGAATAAAAGACTATTTTCTTCTGTCATATATTTGGTCTTCAAAGTTTACTTAAAATAATAATTCCCCTTGTTCTTGTGAACCCAACATCGTGTATTGTCTCAGCTCATGAGTGTATCTTTACACCCCTATTACCTTTACTTATTGCTCATTTAAGCATTATCATTAACTGTTGGAGAAAAATGGAAACCTTGTATTCAGGAGAATTTAGGCTAATGATGCATTAAAATATGTTATATGCAAGAAGCAATATACAGTAGGCACTAAATGTTCACAACCTTTAGTCAAATCAGGGAGATTAAGAAAAATAAGATTGTCAAAACACTTTAAATTGAGGGAGGGGCGATAGCCTAGCAGTGATGTCGTGTGCTCCATGTACAGAGGCTATAGTCGTCGTTGTAGTGGCTGTGGGTTCATATGTCATACCCCACTCTCTCCTCCCAACATTTCCTGTTTCTCTTCAGCTTTCTATCCAATAAAGGAAAAAAGGCCCAACCCCCCCCCCCCCCCCCCAAAAAAAAACAAAAAAAAAAAACAATGCTTTTAAATTATAAAGCTTTTCTATTACAAATAATTGCTTACAAGTAAGCACATGGTTAGGAGACCAGATGTTTGTGAGTGCATGAAAATCTCTGAGACAATTTGGTAAAAACTGATAAAGAAGTAAACAGTGTGCCTTGAAAGCTGCCTTGAGTAATTTAATGGAAATTGTCTACCCATTGAGCTCTTAAAAGCTAGACCCTGCTACCGTTGTTTTTTTCAGAATGAATGACCTGCACCAGCACAAACATTGTACATTTAATTGACTTGACTACACAAACCAATATTGTGGTCGAGACTGAAATTATGGAAATCATTCAGTGACAAAACAAAGAAAACATCCTTGTGGGCCAAAGCAAAACAAACTCAAAGAAAACACATGGAGTATCTGAGCTAAGCTCATCCCACTTGTCCTTTTCTCTAAATCCTTAGGCTTCAGCCTTACATGAAACAACCACCCACTGAAACAACACCTAGTCTTGTATCCGTTAGAAAACACATAACCATTATATTGTTCTTCCAGCACCCACATAATCGTATATATACATTCCCACACACTTGGAATAATGTATATTGTCACTGTGTTTCATGTACAGTATGTATATAAAATGTTTTCCCTTACCGAACACTCTGAGACTGAGCTCCTGCTCACTTTCCCCAGCCTTGTTCTTGGCGATGCAGGTATACTCTCCTTCATCCAACTTGGCGACGTCCATTATTGTCATTTCTGAGCCATCTTCATTAAAGCTGTACTTTTCTCCTGCCTCGAGAACTCCTTCACTCCTGTGGGAAGCATGAGTGTTGAACATAATGTCTTTCAATCCAATCAAGTGTAAACATATTTTCAGTCTTCATTGTTTTGAAAGCTTCTCTTTAAAACACAACTGTTCCCTAAGAGCGGTCCCTCGGTCTATGGAAAATAAGCAGTAGTTCCTAGATTCATGACCGACTAATTGAACAAGATCAAGTGATAAAGGAGAAGTGCAGTAATGACAAATAGAGCTGATGGATGATAATCTGAGTAGAAAATGTGTCAGAAAATTTAGGGGTTTTTTCTCCTCAAAGACTTTTCAGCCATTATCGAATCAAAATGATAATAGCTCATGAATTTCCATTTACTACGACTGAATTTTTTTTTTTGTCACCATAGCCAGACATTGAAAGCATATAATTTTCCTCGGCCTCTGACCATCCAATATTACTGCTTTTGAGTTTTAAAACAGCTTTCAACAGCTCTGTCCTCACAAGAAGTAAAAGAAAAAACATACAAAGTGCATCTGAAAATAAGGGAAACAGTAGCTCCTGGGCTCCTGGGCCCCCCCCTCCAATGTAGGCTCTACTCAGCTAACTGCTGTCTTGGAAACCAGATGAACAGGAACAGTTTAACAAAGACAGAGCCTATCAATGGCTGTATTCAGCTGCGCAGTATAAAGCATCTATTGATGACACTCGAGTCTTCAGGTTTCACTGTTTACATGCACCTTTTGATACCCTGTGATTAAGTATCCTGTTGCAATGAATAAACCAGTTTGTAGAGTATCAATAATATCTTCGAGTGTCGGGCAGTAAACAGGTGCATGTGGCCAATACCAAAGAGACTGTGTCCATATTTCAAAACGTGTGTTAACATTCCTCTTGACCCCTTTATTTTAAAGCATGAATTTTATTGGCAATGTTAAGTCATATTTATTTGTTTTTAAAACAACTTGAAGAAGGTTATACCAGAGGTGTAAATATTGCAAAGCTGGCTGTAATTGTTACTTTTACCAGCAGGGAGTTTAATCTCACTTGACTCAGTCCTGCTGAATTACAGAAAAAACAACAACATAGTACACACAAGTTTAATAAGCTATAATGAATGTCAAGCTTGACTCTGACATCTTATGCAGGAAGAAATTGATTATTTTACAATGAGGCAATTCAAAAACTACTTTAAATACTACCTATGGGGAATAAACATGAAGGAGAAATATTTCCTCATTCAACATTTTAAATATTTTATTTTACAAGTACAAGCCATTATTTCTTATTAGCCATCTCTCTTTAGTCTGTTGCTGCCAGTTTTTACTCGTGGGGTGACTGCGTTTCAACAACCATTAGAACTATATATAACATTCTGTGCTACCACCATCCAGCATTCCCTTGCATCTCCAATGCAGCCAGACTGTGGTCCAGACGAGCCCTGCCGAAACGAGGCGTAATACATGTGTTTGGCAATGTTAGCAGTTTGATTGGAGCCCCAATAATGCTACTACTACAGACTTTTACTTAAAATGTTTAGTTAATCTGTTTGGGTTTTCGACTTTAAAAATGTTCCCTACTAGGATTTTTTGAATTATTAGGATGATGTACAACTGACAAGTACAGCTCGAAATGTTAAAAGCATTTGTCCCTGCAGTTGCTAGCAGAGTTTTACCTTGTCCAAGTCACCATGGGTTCAGGGTAGCCATCAACAGCACAGGTTAACATGGCAGGCTGCCCGACCTCTGCTGTGGCATTCACCTCTGACTGCCATACCCTGATTGTGGGGAGCACTGAGAGAGGAGTAATTCAATAAATTGAGGAATACATTCGTAGATAGAGATCATACATAGCCACATAAATAGATAGTGGGAAGGAAAACAGGCAGAGGCAGTGACAAATTCAGAACACTTATTTTAGGCACACTCATTTGGTAGGCTCAGAAGTTGCAGGAAACAGACTTCATTAGCATGGAACATCTTTGATACGCGGTTGCTCTGGGCAACAGTTTCCACTCTGGTGCTGAGCCAGGTCCCCTCTAAGGATCCACAGCATATTTAAGCGTCATGGGACACCTGCCATATAAGAACATGCACTCAGGAACAAAAAGGAAGAGGAAACAGTGGGAGGGATGGAGGGCTGCTAACCATTCACGACGACCTTGATGACCCGCAGATCAATCTCGCCGCGGGCCATGAGGCGACCCTCGCAGGTATACGAGCCCTCATCTGTCTTCTTTATGCCACGGATCTGAAGGTGATTGTTGCTCAGTACTTTGAAGCGAACTAAAAGGAAGAAGAAGACAAATAAACTGTCAGGTGTGATATGTATTCTAGTTTAAATGAGGCAGAAGTCACTCACTGGAAGTATTTGATGATAAACAGCTGCAGTGATATCAAGAAGGATTCGTACTGATCAGATGAAACTCCATATGTAAAGAAAACTGTTGTCCAAATTTGTCAACCATGGCAAAGACTTCCTTCGATGTATCTGGCTGACAATTTACCACATTTTAACTTTAAAGTTGAGTTAAGTCAATATATATCTCCATATTATTACAAGAAACTTTATGGTGAAATTTATGCATTTTGGTCAACCTCCACTAGTCATAGTAATATGTAATATTTGTGTCTGTGTAGGGGGAAACCGTACTGAACATAAGAAGAATCTCTTTTTATTTTTAGGACCCAGATTAAATGCATTTCCACTCTATCAAATTCATATCTCTGAACATGCCCCAACTCTCCCTTCACCAGCTCCCGAAAAAAGAGAAACATGGCCAAAGCCCACAAGAACCCCCTCAGTCTGAGAGGAAATGTGAACAGAATAAATTTAATCATGTAGTAATTTTAAAGACTATTACAACCCACGCACGAGCCTGTGTTATTATTTTCCCACTGAGCAATACCAGCAAAACCATACACAATGTGATATTGCTCAGTGTCGGGGGGTGAAGAGCACAGATTCAATTGTATTTTCAAATTCAAAACCAAATTAATTTTTCCTTCCAAAGCACAGGATACACCCTGGAGGAAGACGGCGACAAAAGCTGAGGATGAGCAGTTTCAAGTCTCTCACTGGTCAATCTGAGCGGTTCATCTTATTTTAGAAGTGTTATATTGCAGTGTAGAGGTCCTTTTACAACCCAGTAACAATTAATTGGTCACAGTTTTGTTTTTTTATTTGGCTATAATTTGTTTAAGAGAATGATTTATGGTGACTATTATGAGGGTTTATTCATCAAAGTGTATAACTAATCATAGTTCATACCTTACTGATTTCTACACTCAGAAGTACATCTTTAAAAATGTGAAAGGAATAAAACATGAACTAGACATTAAGTGATGACAGCTTCCGGATTATTTGGATTCTTTCTCATAAGAGGGACTCACATGGATTTAATGCAAACCATAATGCAAACTTGATAATGCAAACGGAATAATAAACATTGTTTAAATAATCTATATTCATCGGGTAACGTGTTGTCAAGACAACTCGTGAATAATAGGAATGTGCTGTGTTAAAACAGATGACAAGAGCTTACAATCAAATCAAGTGAGATATAAATTTGATCCCCATGCTGTTCAGAGAACGCTCACCATCTTTTTCCATCTGTATTTTCGCTCCCTTGTATTTCCAGAGGACAGTTGGTGGAGGCGAACTGGTGACATCACAAACAATGTTGGCATTGTCTCCTTCGGTGAACTCTTGGGGTGAAGGTGCATTCGTGAAGGTGATTTTTTCTGGAATAAAAAAAGTAAATCACTTTTTACTCATCAGGAGAAAAGCAAGAGTCTCATCTAAACTCCAGCTCCTCACCTTGATCGTTTGAAGGAACACATCTGGATTAAACACTGCTGCCAATATAGACATTGATTAAGCATTTGTTTTAAAATACTAAAAAATTAAAAATTAAATACTATATCCCTGTGATTCTCAAGTCAAAATCTTGAAAACTGTTTCCCAATTTTCCCAATAACCATACTTTTCTATATTGAAAACATCCAATCCTGAACAACCAGCTGTTTTGTAGTGGTTGTTGAGGATTTTCTTACCAAACCATCAGCTATCACTTTAAGTAAGGTCTATGTCATTGTAAGTTTTTAGGAAACCGGATCCAAACCAGTTCTTATTTACAATTGTTTCTCATCCGAGCAGTTTGGTTACAAGAGACTAGACTCAGGACCAAATTTATAGAATAGCATTCAGCTTTTTCGACACAAGGTCGCTTTAACACTACAGGGCTTTACGTATGAAGACATACTGTGTAGCTCATGTCTTGTTCAAAGCGCTTACATTTGTTAGATGTAACACATGCACACGCACACACACGCACACGCACACACAAGGAAAGGAACTTTCAAGCCTTGTTGAACCCAAGGGGAACAAGTGATTAAAATGCAGCTGCTTTTGAATGCAGGTGACGTTGCATTGTTTATCTGTAATCTGCCATACTTTCAGTTTCTGTAGATGGCAGAAGTTGTGATGTGTCTTAACTTCTCTGAGTAATGTTTGAAAGCTTCATTAAGTTCTTAACATTTACTGAGCCAGGACAAATGCTTATCTTCAGAAACTTCAAAGCAACAAATGAAACTGCAATGTTGTTTTTCCATATGCACGATTTACATGGGTGACCACCTCTAATATTAACCCAAAACAGGTGCTGAATTAACAAGAAATTTGTGTTTGGAAAGGATTTCATGTCTGATGGACAATTGCTGATGCTTGGCATTCATGGAAAATAAAAGCCATTACTCACAAGAACTGCACAACAGACAGGATCATTAAGCAGCCCTCTAATGGTCTTCCGACCGTTTATTGAACTGATGAAAAATCCATGCTCACTTGAAAAGAAAAAGAGTAATGTGTTGCCCTTGAGCAGTCAATAAAATACTGTGAGTTCAATACACAGGATTTTTTTCTTCCTCTCTGCTCGTAGCACTCAATAATGTGGAGTGTTTGGGGTGAAGAAAATACTTACGAAAGATTTTCACTTTGACAGTTGCCTCCGCTTGCTGGTCTCCATTGGTAGCGACACACTTGTATGTCCCCGCATTGTCAGTGCCAGCTTTATACAACGTGAGAGTGGAGGATGACTCATCATTACGGGTTACTGTTACGTCTGGTCGATTCGGTTCTATCCTGTCTCCACTTGGTCCAAACCAGTCTATTTGCTTGGTAACACCTAGAACTGAGAGAAGAGGTAAAGTTATCTTTTATGAAAATGATTAACATCATAATCATAATTAAGATCAATGATTTTAACAAATGAATATAGTCATTGATGTACCCGTGTGGAATTCCATCTTTGGTTTTTGCATTTTAGTCGTTTCAATAAAACTAAATGTCACAAAAGTAAAATGACAAAATATTGTCTTTACTAAAGTTAATTTTTTTTATCTCGCACAGATGTGGAGAAAAACAAGGGAAACAGTGCCACTGTTTGAAAAGATAACCATGATGTTTAATGTAAATTGATGTAGAAATAAACATCGCCTCGCACAGATCCTAAACCTGGCAGGTGAATTGTGTACAATGTATTAGCTCTAGGGTGTCAACTTTGTATATATTTAGCTTGAGAAAGTAATTTGATACGATTGTCATCCCACTTCCCTCAATGAGAGGGCCCTCTGGGTGGCACATTCAGGAATGGATCTTATCATGTGATTTCTGGTTCTCCTTCCTCTGATTGGTGAGTGAACTCTACTGCTATATAGGAAGAGTGACTTCTGCAATTTTGATCATGCTTATGATAGCTTGTTGCTGAAATCATTACTTTTCATCGCTATTGGATGTAATGACTAAGAGCAATTCTTCATTTGTGAGCAGTGTTTCCCACACATAACACTGCTCGCCTAGGTATATTTCTGACTGTTTTTTTTATTCATTGATAAATTGCCACGCAGAGAGTGAGAGAGTGAGAAAGAGACAGAGAGAGAGAGACAGCAATAGAGAGAGAGGTCCGTATGTCCCTCCTGAAAAGGCATCGACTGAGATGCAATACTAATGTCAAATCTGAAGCTTCTCATGCCATCTTTTCAATATTGTTATGCTGCTGATGCTGTCATGCAGTCTTAGTTTAGGATGTTTGTTGTGATACGTGTAATCATCAATAAGCCTCCTCCTACGCGGATCACCTGATGTGATAAACGGGATATCGAGTGAAACATTTCAAAATGCAAGTAATCCTATTTGAGCCTCTTTAAAGTTCTGCTAATGATTAATGTCAAAGAGCAAAGACACAAACAAAATAGAGCTACAAAATACGACCAAGATTCTGATTCTGTGTGTAAGAGAAGTGCAGTTATGTGTGTTTGTGTGTGTGTATTTGTGTATTTGCATGACAGAATATCTAGGGAATGAAAGTTAGATGAGCATACTAAAGTTGTTTGTTACACAAACTAATAAAAGTTAATATTAGCGTCATTCAGTGGGAACCACAGGTGAGTATTGGTTTGAGTTTGTTTAAATAGTACTTTGAAATGACTTTGATTTTGCAATATAAACCCCCATGGTTGGCCGTGTAAAGTTATTTATATAGTAGCAATTATGTTTTAGAATTACATATTGCTTTAATTGCTGTACTTTGACTGAGAACAACTTATGCATGACAGTATCTATGCATTAGGCTATCATAATACGTCTTGGGAAGAATTAATTTTGTTAAGATTAGATTTTTGTAAAAGTAACATTTCTTCCCCTTCTTTTGAATTACTTTAGGCTGTTATCTAAAAAATACAAAATAATGTAAATAATAATAAATGTGAGTCAAAATCTGAAAAACAGCAGGTTGGTCAACTTACCTTCACACATGAAGAATTTGGATTCTCCAAGGCTAATTTCACCCTGACTGGGTGTGATCTGCACCTCCAGGGAAACTACAACAGACAAAGAACATATACAGTCCGAATCAGAAAATGATCAGAAGCATACTAGAATGAAGCACTGTTTAAATTATGAATACGTTTAAAACTATTTCAGCAAAAAAAACCTAGACATGCTATGCCAAACTTTTAAAACACAAATCCAACAGCAGCAACAGGAACAGGAACTTTATTTTTAGCCTGTGGCTCATATTATAGCAGGTATTCCCTGTAAGAGTTCTATCCACATCTTTATAGAAACATTATTTCTGAAATTGACAAGGCAAGAAATCTGTAGAAATCAATGACCATGCCCATAAAAATGGACAATGCCAATTTGGCAGCCATGTAACCAGAAACATTGACATTTCTCTTTCCTCTTTAGTCTGCAGTCATCCTGCACTTTAAGAGAAATAACACCCAGCCAGCTCTGGGACTATTCACATTAACATTCAGCAGTTAGTAAGAACCAAAGCCGGACTGCCAACATACCGTAAATAAACTATTTAGATATGTTATGAAATCATGCTGTGTGTATAGAGAACTAAATGCCCTGGCTGTCGGTGCATTTGATCAAAGACATAATGAAAAAGACAGAGATTTGTTTTTTAGCAGACAAAAGTATAGCCTTTAACGTTTCAGTGCTTAATTAGAACAAAGCTTCACTTGTTTCCTACGGAGTCTCCCATGGGGACAGTCAAGGGTCCCTGTGGTTGACTAAGAAGTGTGACTAAAAAGGCCCCAAATCCAGCGCTATATTATGCATGAGGTACATTGCGTGAATGTGTGTACTACCGTCAGTGTGAACACAAACGCAGGCATACACACAAATAAACACACAGAAATATGCAAACACTCACAGACACACACACACACACACACACACACACACACACGAGTTCTGGGAAAGAGTTGGCACATAGCTGTGAAGGGACACGGTGAGAGAAGATGATATCTAGTGAAGACAGTGTGGAAGAGAATAGGAAGAAAGATTTTCTGTCCTCCCTGCACATGAAGTGAACAGATAAAAATGTATTTATTTTGCCAAATCAGTTTCCTTAGAAGTGACATTCCCTCATGTGAATATCAACAAAAGATCTGAACTTTAATCATAATAAAGGAAAATGTTAATAAACATGAGCAAAACCTCCTTTCTTAAATTCCCTTTGGCATTCGTTTACTTGAAATTTGTTGATTAATTCAAGTACATAATAGCCAAAGTTGATGAACCAATGTAACTGCCTACATGGGGTTGTTCATTAATAAAATCAAATTAGAAAATGTTAAACATGAACATATTCTGAGAATTACAGTGATTGACCAAATTGACTGGACAATGCGTTTGACTGAATCACTTTGGACTGTGCATGTTTAGGCACAATCTATGTGCAAAAATTCAAAGTCCGCGGAAACGCAGCTTCTCCTACGTCCTCCTGTTAGCTGCAGCATTAGCTGCATGTAACCCTCGGTTCTAGCCCCCCTCGAAAAAAAATTGCCAGTGTGACGTCTTGTCAGTGTGATATCACTGGTCTAAGCCCATTGGCACGTTGTGGCAAGCCCAGCAGCTCATGTTGCACGCCCGTTAACTTCTGTAGCACGCCCACTATATGCTGCAGCCTGCGGTAGCACAGTAGTGCTAAGGTGCTAATGTTTTTGCTCCACTCGGAGCCAAAGTGGCTGCATTCCCAATATGGTAAAAGGGGCGTGACATTTCCGAGAACCGTGCTGAGCGACTGACCAATTACGGCAGAGCCGACAGGCCAACCAATCAGATCAGACTCTGAACTCTGAACGTGGGCACTTAGAGAGAGAGTCAGAAGCGAGCCGGTGCATGGAGCGGCAGTACATGAAAACATACACTTTTTTATAACTTTAGCTATTTTGAACATACTTTAGTAGGTACATAGATTAAATATACGAATCCCAAAAAGGCATAATATGACCTCTTTAAGTTGCAAGAAGCTAATTGACCACAGCTATTACTTAAAGTACATTAGCCAATTATTAGATCTGGAAATTCAACAAATGGCTGAGTTGATTCTAGGGCTTGACATCTTCACTGGTCTCACAATTCGATTGGCCTGTCAATGATTCGATATCACAAGGCTACTTTTTCAAAAATGAAGACAAGCAGTCAGATAAGTGCTTTAGACACCAATGTCAACATAAATATCTTTACATCGTAAGCCATAAATAAATACATAAATAGTACGCAGCTTTAGTGGAGCTACACTTAGCAGTGATTTACGTTGATGCTGTTAGGATTTACAGTATTTGAACTTCGAAGCCTATCCTTAAACCATGAGTCAGAGCCACAGCCCGCCTCTTCTTATCATCTTTAACTTGAGACAGTGAGACATCAGTTTGAACACACCTTCAGCAGGTAGACCTACTGTAATAGTGATGCTAATCTATGCTGTGGTCGGCTAAAGAGACACCGTGCCTCTCACTGTAAACACTGACACGAGGAGGCGGTGGAGCCCTGTGGTCAGTGCACATGTACAGTAGGACCACCTGGCTCTGCTCATGAAGTCAGAGCGGAACAAGCACAGGACTGGGATTCAATTTAAGTTTTTTTTTTATAAGCCTTTTGGTTACCCACCATTGTGGCTGAAAGGTTAAACAAAAGCTTAGCTCGAAGCTGCACAAGATTTCCAACCATGGTCAGCATCGATTATGTGTTGCCCCTGCATCAATGCAGAATCATCCACATCTGCATCGCTATGCATCGAAGAAATGATCATTTTCACTAGTTGATACTCTTACAAAAATATGAATATGATCCAAATATGAATACAAAAATGTTTCTTCAAAGAATGGTATTAAAAAGGAGTTTCATTCATCGCTCAGCCAATTGGAAGGCCAGTGTGAGGTTGAAAACACATAAAAGGAAATCACTGCAGATTGCACTGTCTATGCTGTCTCATTATACTATTTTAGTCGACAAACAGAAATACAAAACACAGAGCTATATAATTGATTCCCAGCATGAAAGTTATTCAGCTCTTTTAAAAGGTTTATATTCAAATGAACCAAATGTGTTTAATTTTGTCAGCACAATTTTAATTTTTACCAGGCATCAAAATTCTGCTCATTTCATTTCCATACAAACTACTGACTGAAATGATCTTGTGCTAATTTTGTGGAAAAGATTTTGTTTTAATTGGACGAGGAAATAAGTACGCTTGGTTTTCATTTAGTCTAACAAACAGGCTATTCATTTGCAGAGGAAGCATGATAATAATGATTATTCAAGTCAAGTGAATTGTATTTGTACATCCCATAATCACATCCAATGTCTGAAAGAGCCTTCAGCCAGAGCTATCTGACTAAACCAGGAAAAATCCTATAAAAAAAATTGCAAGAGGCTTAAAAAAGCAGTTTAAACCAGAATAGAAAATGATAACAGAAACACAGTGACTGATAAAGGCATTATAGTGTCGAAAGTCAAGTAAAAGGGTTAAATGAAGGTCAAATGAAATAGGCTCCATTAGATAAGTCCTTAAACAGATTCAGTGTAAGTGTTTCGTGTTTTCTAGTCCCGTGGGACCAGATAGGTGGAGTGGCAGTAAGGAAAAGGGTAAAATGTGGGGCAGATGATGAGTCAGTGTGTAGTAGCACAAAGGACAAATAGATGGGTTCTCTGGTGCATTTTATGTGGTCCTGGAGCGTAAAAGCGTAAGCTCATTTTGTTCAGACAGTTATCCCCTTTGACAGTTTTGCTGCGATGATCCACAGACATTGCAGACACCGATGATACAAGACTGGATGGATCAGGATTTACTGTAGCTTCTGTAACTTTACAAAAATGCAGACATGCAAAATTGTGCAGGAATATATTTAATGCTTACACACGCATTATGTTTGAGGGGTAAATAAAAAAATAAGACATATTTTATGTCTCATGGAGTGTAATCACAAAGTTGCCAGTTGATTAGGTGCACCTAGCTGAAAATAACTCAATACATCCTGTGTGCTAACCCATTCATGTCAATGAAGGTAGACTAAACATTAACCTCTACATTCACAATTCAAACATGACTGCATTGGTTTTAGCTGAGTGTTACAATTAAAAGTACATCTGAGTCTTCAATGTAACAGACATGGCTCAAAAATTGAAGGATGGATATTATTAATTGATAACTGATGAATAGCATTGCAAATAAGAGTCACAGTAAGAAGTCATATTTTTGAGTGTTGAGACATGAAAAAGTCAACTGGATCCATTGTGTGCATTGAATTCATGTCAGAAGGTCAGCGAGCCATACTGTAAAAGCTGTCAGTTCAACTTCACAATCCAGCTTCTTCTAAATTAAAACCAACAATGCAAAACCATTTTCATATCTTCCAAGAACACTGACGTTCACAGGGATGAAGGTCCCAAAAGGAAATTTCCATCACATGTTTCTTCATCCTCTTCACTGTCTCTCACTAAGTGTTTCTCTTCTTATTGTGTGAAATATAAGAATTGAAAGATTGAAACACAACACACACCTCCACATTCTGTGAGGTTTCAAAATTGTACTCTTCTGAGTCCCAAGAACTAATTGGTTATTTGCAGATTGAAGGCAGAGCCATAGCTCCTCGTTGCAAAATGCTATGAACAAGTCAATGTAATTGCTCTGCAACTAACAGTTCACTTTTTATAGCATTTTATAAATTAAAAGGCTAACCAGCTCCTGTAGCTCAAGATCCATTAAAGGGGCAGACACTCTTTAAAAGGAGGCAGTGGCCAAATTACAAGAAGCAACTGTGTGTCCTAGAAATTTAATCTGCATGTGAATCCCTGGTGACAAATCCGTTTTAAGCCCAAGTAAGGCTGAGACTGCATTGGGATCTTAACATCATAGGCTTTAAAGGAGCATGTAGTGTCGATAAAAGAAAAGTACATTAACTGAATAATTATCTTTACTGTACTTTAAGGCTTAATTAGTTTGTTGTTTTGTTTAGTTTTTAGCATTTTGCACTGTTGAGCAAAAAATGAAACATAATGCATTGCATTTCTGCCTTTCCTGATAAAACCCCCATTGCGAAAAAACTAACCTTAATTCCCGTTCACACAATGGTTGCTAAAAAAGATGAATTGCGATGCAAAGAACCTTGTGCCTATTGTAAACTTATGGTTTGTCCTGAGTTGGAACAATGTTAAGATTTAAGAACAGATAAAATATTTGACCTATTACAGTTCAGTACAGAACAAGTTAAGAGAAGATGACCCACAGAGGCTCAGAAGGTGATATGTGCAGATAATTAAAAAAAGAATAATAATTAGGTCTACAAGTGTTTTCGAGTATCATGCTGAAACCTGTGCAAAGTTAAGGAGGTGGAAAACATTAAACTGGTTGATAAATAAATAATTGGGAGGATTGTGAGGAACTAATTATGTTAAATCAAGCAACCTCTCTTGAATTAAACTTGAAGTACTAAATAAAATAATTGAAAAACCTATTTCAACTCCGACTCTTGATCTGACTGAGCTTATCCACAAAAACTGATAAAGCCATAAATCCCTCCCATCCCCAAGCAAAACTAGTTTCTATTGACCAACAGCAGTTCATGAATTGAAACCAGGAATGTGAGCGCAATGGTCTCTTGCAAGATTTTCAGAAACATGGACAGATGACCATAAGGAATTTTCCACCAACAAACTAATGTCTGGAGGCTGACCTCAAACATTAAAGATGACTTACAGCTTAAACTTTAAGTGCTTTTCAAGTACATTTCACTCTTAAGACTTCAGAGAAGGGTTATACAGAAACCAAAAAGGATAATTAGATTTAGATTAGATTAGACATTTATGGATGCAGAATATTTTTGAAACCCCATAATCATCTGCCAACAAACAGAGCTGAATTGTCCGCCTGAGTTTTACCACTATACCAAAAGAAATACTAAGAAACACCAGCCGTTAATCTAGATGTTAGTCTGTATGTCTACAACTATACAGGAAAGTACAAGGTGAAAAAAAGATTTATTTTTTATTTTTTAAGGATTTATTTTTGGGCTTTTTGTGCCTTTATTGTAGGGATAGGATAGTGGATAGAGTCGGAAATCAGGGAAAGAAGTCATTTAAGGATACCTTTCCGATAGAAAAGGACATCTGTCATTAAAAGTAACACATGAACACCAAGATTCCTTCTAGTGTTTGTGTCGTCGTTTCGCTGTGTCGCTGTGTCGTCGTGTCGGCATGTCGGTTTGTCCCCACCCCCTCAACGCTGTAAACCTAGGGGAAACACTGCAGGAACTGTAACTCTGACGTTAGCAGTGTGGTTGTGATGTAACAATTACTGTAGCTGTGGGCAATGTCATTTTGGATGCTACTGATTGTGACTATAGGAGACAGCTTGCAGTCTCAATTATTCATGTCTCTGTAGGTCATCAATAAACCTTTTGTGTTTGCAGTCATAGAGCAATCTCATTTAACTGATATCAACATGGAGTAAAAATTCAATTGTCTTTTCATTTTGTGACTCTCTGTTCTTGAAAGGTGCATTATAAATAAAGTTGATATAATTACTTTAATTAGTCACATCTTTTTCTCAGTTTGTTGAGTTATTTTTTTGCTGCTTCTAAATGAAGATCACAAAATTGTAGTAAAAAGGCTTTTTATGTTTCCGTTTTACGTTGTGTGGTTGTGGTTGTGTGATCTCAGAACCACAAATGATGTGCCCTTCCAAAGTGAACCTGCTCTAGTATTTCAGTGTAATATTCATGATTTCTACAGTACAGCCATGAGGCACTGTAGCACTTAACATCACTGCACACGCATGCCCTTGTATGTGCATGGCTGTGAAGGTCTGAGTAGTGACGGTCGCATGGGGGTTGTTTCTTGAATGAAAATGTTGAACATTCATGTCCAGGGGCTCCAGTAATCAGTGTTTGCAGTTGAAGCTCCTTAAATAGCCTTAAGAAGCCTAAACCCAGGTTGTATCTTGAGTTTAAATTCCCCCACTGGAATACACTGACTTTTCATTTTTTGTTGGAAACAACTGATAACATGTGAAGAGCAAGGGCACCATATAGATGAGAATTTACGCAGAAGTTTCCTATGGCCTCTGTAGTTATCTTAGAACAACACCTCTGGTGCTATAGTCTGTGCTATCGGATGTAAGCCTCAACTCAAACCTTGATTAGCTTCACTTGCCTTGTGGGATTATGCTCATTATCTATTCTGTCAGCGTAAAATACTCTCTCCACACACACACACACACACACACACACACACACACACACACACACACACACACACATATACACAACCACAACTTTGAGCCTGCTAGATTAGCAGTCACAGTTTTAAACCTCTGCTTTTGTCATGATCTCGGCTGTGCCTCCTCCTCATTCCTAGTGTTTCTGTGTTTTTTCCCTCCATTGAGTGTGTTGTTGGTGCTGTCTGAGTACAAATAAATGATATATGAAAAGCTGCATGATTTCAGTAAGAGTATTTGTAACTGAACCGTTAAGAGGGCTACGCACGACATACTCATAGAAAACACAGCACTCTGTGACAGAGTTTGTTTCATCTACATCTACAGACTACAGCAGGCTGTTATGTTACTGACGATACATTTCTGTTTATTGTATTGTATTTAAAAAATCCTGATTTCACCATTATTCCGATTGCATTACAACAATACTAATGTTTAAAATCACATTAACAGTGTTTAGAAAATTAAACATATTATTCAATGCTGTTTTTAAAAACAGATATAACAAAATTATCAAATAATCCAGTACAAAATAAAAAGGTGAATAAAAAAGTCCATCTCTCCCTTTCAAATTGGAAGCATTGTGGAAAATATTTCTAGTTAGCTTTTTCTGTTGCTGCTCTTTGAAGCATGAAAAATAATTTAACAGTGATAATAAATCTGAATGAAAATAACATTAAGCAAAGTCTTATTCAAAACAAGCTACATCTCAGTTATTTTCCTTTTAAACTAACTTTTCAACCTGGATGTTTACCTACAATATAGAGCTTTTACTCCACACAGACGGGAGAAGGTTAAACAGTCCTTGATAGACGATATGCAGCGTTGCTGCTGTTTGTTTCCGTTACACTGAAGCCAAACTGTTAGCGCTTCGTTGTTTATTTTAAGCGACATGTTTGTATTTGAGTCTTGACCAACTCGATGTTTAACTTGCTTATTATTATTATATCACTCAGTTGTTATGTATTAATATATCACTCAGATGTGTAGTCCCTGGGTGGTGGTCTCACAGATACTGCATAAAGTTTGATGTGTTTGACACTGTGTAACTGAAACTTTTTTTCCCACAGGTTTTGCAGACAGGGGCTCTGTCATCTTGAATAAGTCCCTGTTCATTCTTGATGTACCCAAAATGCTCCCACACTGCCGACTTCATTCACTCTGTTTTTTGTTCCATGCAGGTTGCACCAAAACTAATTTTCCGCCCCCCATTTTGCCAGTGAGAATAGAAACACGTGGGGTAGCAGAGCCTTTAGGATAAATAAACGCTGACGTTTTTAATCGTGGTTAACCATTTGTATGCCTGTATGACACAGACACAGTGAGATGAAACGATGGAAAGTCGCTTTTCCGCGGATCACATGCGGCACGAACCATCAGGGTCTGAGCCAAATGGAGAATCAGACAGAAGATAGAGCTGCTGTTGAATCACACATGAGATGCAGGAGAATTTTTAACTATTTTTTTTGTTTTGTTCTACAACATTAGTTAAGGTACATGTTGAACATGTTGCAGGAAACACTGTGTACTCTGTAGTGAATTAAATAATCTGATTTCTCCTCCAATTGAAAGTTAAGTCAGGGCTCCCCTTTAATTCCCTTTTTCTTTTACATTTGATATTTGTTTGTTGTTGTTTTGTTTCTATATAATGATTTTCAAGTTCAAAAGTCTGCAGAAGTATCCCTGCGTCAGTACAGCTGCCACTGTGTTTTAATGTATTGCAAGAGACTGACTCACAATATCTCACAATATAATATAGCACAAGCTATTTGTCCCACAAGCTGGAAGAGAGGGAAGCTGCCTATAAGTCACCAATTTATCGTGTAGGTTCATTATAATAAACAGATAACTCAGGAACAGAGAAATAAATTCAGTCAGTGGGGCAAGTTGAGTTAAACTCTTTAAAACGTGCACTGAAATACTATTCAAAGGTACATGACTTTTAAGCATTGTATGATACTACAAAAGGTCTGTGTTATTCGGAAGCAGTCAGGCATGTTCTGGCACATTCATTTTGATTCTTCATGAGTGGTATACTGATTCTTTGTATACATAAATTATCAAGAAAACATTTTGAACAGTATTCAGTTCCCACTACTTTTAAAGGGACAAGCAACTATTTGCTTGCTGCTCATGCTTCTCAACCACAGTTATACTCACTTCTACCAGTTTCTATGGAAACGTGTTTCCCAGCTCCCCTCTCCCCATATTTGACATCACTGTGCTCTCTCTCTCGCTCTCTCTCTGTGTGTGTCTCTCTCTCTCTCGTCTGATTGGATGCAGCAGTGCACCCTATGAGGAATGACTATTTACATTGAAGAGGTTGTCAACACACAGCACACAAACTTTAGTTGATGATCACTGTGATTGCCTTCAGTGGCTGGAGCCATGACACTCCAAAATCTGCACAACTTATTTAGTATTGTAAAAACACATATAGCTACAATTTCAACCCTGTGTTTAATATTAGTCAGTCAAATAATGTGATGCTCATAGTGAACATTTTGACAATTCCTCCTTCTCATTTTCCTGCACAGCTGGTGCTAGGCTCTTTATTATGGCCCCTGGCTAAGGCAACTATATCTGACAGCTTTTTGACACTTCATTTGTGCATTTCCTTTTTAAACATAATGCGACTGCATAACAGATGGCTGGTAGCTTGCAGTAAATCTCTGTGCATTAGGTTTAAAAGAAATGGATGTGTGCCAACCCAAAAGAAAAACCGGTAAACAGAAACTGCTTGGTTCTGAAATATATCTATTTCAAGGCTTTCAGTCTAATTACCCATGTAAAACCTTAATCTTAATCCCAAATCTTATTTTCCATGACATCTATAGCATTTAAATAGGCTTTAAATGTAAATCATATGTATTTAAATCCTTAAGTGCAAGTTATAAATGCTTAATTAATTCCAAAAATGGCTCTTTTCTGCAATAACAGTCAGCAGATAACAGGATTATGTTTCACGGCAGCAGAAAGTAACATGGGCGTGAAATATCACTTGAATTCTGACGTAATGGTCATATTTATGTGTTATATAATAGGGCAGCACACATTAGAATAAGAGGCCGAGGCAGCAGAAGCTGAGCTGCCACAGTTGAGATGATTCAGACTGCTATCTGTTGTTGGAGAGTGGCTGTTTGACAGGTGTTTGGCTGTGACACTGAGGTATCATAAAACCAGTAATAATTATGAACTTTATCGTTTTGTCCTAAGCCAAAAGGATCCTTTCTGTTCCACATATCCTCTCTTGTCCTGTGCTGAAGTGTGATGTGCAACACTATTAGATGGAATTAAACAAAAGAATAAACAAAAAACGCATATTAAAAACATTCCTGACTTTCTTCACATTGACACACACTTAAATAAACTAATCCAAAAATATCTGTTCATTTGAGATTTGAGAATTTGATTTTAAAAACGTTGAAAACTAAATATTTGCTAAATAGAGCAATGTCCTGGCTTTGTTCTTTGTTGACTACATTGTGACTGCCAAGAAAGACAGCTTTGATTATTCAATCGACATACTGATCAATGGACAAAATATCTATGGTAGTGATGTGTAGTTCGTGAACGATTCGTTCAAAACGAACGAATCATCTGGGTGAACGAACTGAACTGAATCACTTACTGAAAAGAGTCGTTCATTTCTCAACTTCAGTTGCGCTCTCCTCTCTCCCGTCTCGTGTCTCTCTCTCTAGACCGTAAGAGTCGCTCAAAGCCCGCCCTCCCTCCTCTCCTCAGTCAGTACAGTGTGTGTGTGTGTGTGTGTGACTGAGGCTGGTGACTCGCAGTCTCGCTCGTTCACGTTCAGTCAGTGTTTCGTTCACTGAACGAGGAAGAGAGTGACTCGGAGGCGGGAGCTCCCGTTCAGTTCGTTCTGAACTGAACTGAACGTGTACTGAACGTACTGAACAGAACGGTCGGGGAAAATAAATGTGATTGTTTTAGCAGCTTTCAGTTTGCAAACTGTAACTTTATCCAACTAAATTCTCAGCTAATTGGTTTATTATTCACCACCGGCTATTCTCAGTACTATCGCGAGCAGAACTAAATGTTCGGCCGTGTTTCAGCTTATTAAATTCTGATTCACAGGCAGAGCTGCAGAGAAGTACTGAACGATTCGGTGAACGAATCTTTTGAACGAATCACTTTTTCAGTACACTGAAAAGAACTGCTTTTCCCATCACTAATCTATGGGCAGCTATTCCTTTTGTCGTACATGATAGCACAATAAATGTTTCTCACTTTTTTCTCTAACTATACAACTGATTGATTAATCAATCATTTACACTAAGTAGATAAATATTTCTTAAAATCAGAGTACAGAGTATCAGTTCAAACTAACATGAGCCACTGTGCATTATGCTATTTCCTTACATGTGAAAAGATGCCTCATTCATGAATGAAACAACTAGTTACTTTGCTTACAGTAAAGAGGATAAACTCTCTAGTTTGTCAATTTCTTTACAACAGTGGTCGGTTAATCTATCATCACATCCAGAGAGTTTAATCATGGCATGGGATTGATTTGCATCGCTAGAGTATATTTACCATCAAAATTGTATTTACCAGCTAAACTCAGTCAGGGGAAGATGTCTTTCCAGTTCGTGCAGTTGCACATGAATGCTCCATTCTACCAGACGTGGCACTTTCAACAGCACTTCTACTGACTACCGAAAAGAAGATATGATAAATACAACAACACCCAAACAATTTGGGGATGTGAGAAAATGTATTTGGTTGAGTATCTGAGATACATTGAACATTTCTGCGGTGCCATCATAACTCAAACTGAAGCCAAAATATGATTTAGACTGAACTCGGCCTAATGGCTATATGCCTGTCTGGGCTACATTCCTGTCCCTCTCTTTGCTGAAGATAAGCTGTGACTCAATGAGCTACGGTGCACTCCACTTCAATGGCCAACAGAATTCACCCTCATTCAGGCAATTTAGTGTGAGTGCCCCTCAGCATCTGCCTCAGCTGTGCACCACGACAAAAGCCCAGAGAGGCGGGGAGCTGAGCGTCTGTGGCCTATCATGCCATGCTGTGTGCTCCTGTAATGAGTCAGTATTTAGAAGGCTGAAAACAAGGCCAGAGGAAAATACAGACATTGTGCTCCATGAGGGGACACTTAAAATATAGGGGACGGAGAGCTTCTGGAAATTTACAGGAAGGGGATTAATTATGGTCTATTAAGTAATTCTGATGAACACAAACCCACACTATAACTCTCAACGATAAACATGTCATCATCCCAAAAATAAATATTATAATAATAATAAAAATAATAAATATGTGATGCTGAGAAATAATAATTTGGCCAAAAATCCCAGTTTGATTTAGATCCAGCTAAAGGCTCCAGTGGAGCAACAACCTGTGCAAGGACTGAAAGAGAGCAGTCTGTCGCTGTGTCTAAAAAAGACATGCATAATCAGTGAAATGGAAAGCTTCTTGGAGGCTGAATTCTGGGGACTGTGCAAACCATTTTTTCCAGCTTGAATCCTGTGTGTAAACTACATGCAAGAATAGGGAGACTGTGTTGCATGAACAATGCCTGAAATGGTAACATCTCTGTGAACAATGAATCACCACAGACTGCCGCAAAATAACACTCTTTCTTCCAGATTAATCATAACAGTGGTTCTCCAGTGGCTTCCCTGTTAGGGCTAGTCACGACACACGCCCGTGAAAAAGCCCACAAAGCAACAGCCTTCCTGTTACTCGTGAGAAAGCTACTTAGGTTTAGAAGAATATAATAAGCCGATGATGTGCTGAGGCAGAATTTCATGCATCTCTAATAATTACTGTAGCAACAAATAAGCAAAAAAAGGGGGGGTGGGTAGGGCAGGAGGGAGGGAGCCACAATGACCACTCAGCCACAAGCTGCCCGGGACTACGTAGAACCCCGAACCCTGGCACACACACACAGCTCTCTCTGTGTGTCCATTCACAAGGGCAGACAAGCTGGGACGAGCCGGATAAGCCTGCCTGTGACTCCAGCAGGAAGAGGATCAATAAGAGGGAATGCACCATTTCAGATAGAGCCAGACAGAGCCAGGGGCAGGGCGGAGAGGCAGAGCAGCACTTGAGTACTCATTATGTTGTGTAGGATGACACAGTGTGTGTGCAGCCACTTCTGGGGTAATGTATGAATGGAGTAAGGAGTCACATACCCATTAGAGATTATGGAGAATCATGCAGTAATTGGATTAAAACACTAATGAAGATAAAAGCTGGCATGAGTGTGTCTCTGTCAAGGTTATAAAGCTGAGGGAGATATATGTGTGAGACGGTGATAACAGGTGGAAAAAACGGTCGCAAGGAGCCTAAACCTTTCATATATTTTACCAGAGAAATGTTGAGCAATGTTCGCCTTCGCCATCTCTTTTCCCTCGCTCGCTGGCATAGAAACAGTTGGCTACAGTTGAGCATTTTGGACATCATCCACCAACAGTCAATCACAAACTGATGTCCCGCCTCCCATACTAACAGAGTCTGAGATTAACACCTGCCAAGTATCAAATGCCAGTAAAATGTGTCTTTGCCAGTAAATAAACAAGGGTCACCCACCACAGTGGCCAACATGATGATGCCTCAGCTGGTGGTGTCCTGTCCACAGATTACATCCCTGCTGACCGCCAAACACCTTCTCTAACCATAAGCCGGTCGATTCAAAGCATAACAGTGGCTGTGCATCAAACAGGGCTTGTGATTGCTGCCTCTCATGCTGGCTCTACCAAGAAACCGCTTAACTGTCATTTCCCATTTGAATGTATGGTTTACCAGCTGAACTCTGGTTTATAAATAAGCCCATACAAACAGCATTATAAAAGAAAAAAAGGCAAGAGAAAGCAAAAGAAAAGATGTGGAGGAGTAAGTTTGAAATCAAAGCCTCTATCTGCTCATCTCTATACTGAATATTTCACAAAGTTCCTGCCTTAATACAGAAACATCAAACAGCCCTTAAGATGTGTAGGTCGGAGTTGCAGCACAGACTCGCAAGATGGGACATAAAAAATTAGAAACAGCAGCACTTTTACCTGAAGCATAAGATGTCCTGAAAACATTTTTTTATGCATGACGAATGAATTTAAAACAAGACCTTTATCATGGGTCAACTGATGGTGAACATTTGTTTAAACATTTTTTGCTTCTTATTAACATAGTACTGTTAGAAATGTTATTTCAAAGTAATCTTGTTTTGTATGTGTTGTATTTAAAGTTAATTTGCAAGTAAGTCAAGCAAACAACAGCCCTTGCGCTGTATTGACTATTTCAAATCAATTGTAATTTCAAAACCCCAAACAACAACCAAATAATTGCCTTAATGGCCAGCTTCCTACAAACAAATAACATTCTAATTCCTTCTCATACACTGAGGAGTATGCTGCATTTTGGCTGAATGATTTTATATGCATAGAATATCTTGCTATCTAACTAACCAGACAACTGTCATCATCAAATGCCTTCATTTTAATGCATCTTTCTCATGTGTACGTGCAGTGCATCACCCAGCTGGAAAATCGGCCTTTCGCCAACCATATCAGAATAAAACCATTCGATATCAACACAAGAGTCATCTATGCTCCAATAAGAAGCTTATTTGTTTTATCCCATCTTAAATTAGTTATACTTTGTTTAGTCCCCCCAAAGGGGAAATTTGTCCTTTGAATCATACCCGTCCTCACTATTTAGGAGCCATGGACATCCACAATGCAGTGCCGGGGGACCAGCTGCAGCTCTGAAGCCAGCACCTTGGCCACGAGGCAATAGCACGAGTGTCCTGAGAACTACTGCATGTCTTCAGGGGTGTAAGCCAGAACATCCAAAGGAATACATGCAAAAGCAGGACCACTATGGTTACTTAACATTATTAACCATGCGGCAGTGCTAAATACATTATACAAAGACATTTATTACATGTATTAAATTGATGTGAAAATGATAGCTTTGTAAAAGATTTAAATGCTATGATTTGTATGATATTATTATAAATTAGCAGCAAATGTAAATGTTGGTGCTCAGGGTCATGCTCTAAATTCTGGTATTTCCCTTTTCACTTTCAAACATTTCAAAAGAGAAGGGCAGATTTCGATGATGGCCAGCCCTACAAGAGCGTGCCAAGTACTCGACTTCCATGTTTATGTCGTTCAAGGCCATCCATGTTGCCTCTCATTAATCCATGCCACATTGAATATTGCTAAGCCTTAACAGAGGGAGATTTGCAATCTTAAGGAACAGCGCCATGCTCTCTAACGATTTCCAGTGATGACGCTTTAGAGATTAACTGACTTGCTAAATAAGAATGGTTTGCAATACCCTATTCAGGATTTTATCTTGGAAAACTCACAACGACACTTCTAAGTAACAAATACCTTTAATTTATGACAAGTATGAGTGTGCATAGTTTGCCTCACTCCCCTTTTCTCCCAATGCAAAGTTATTTAAGATAAACAAACTGAGGTTCTTGTATTGTGTTTTCATGATTTAAGTTCTACATTTAAATCAAAACAATTTAGTGAAAGGCTGTTTATTACAAATATGAACTTTAGTCAAGGTGAAGCTTTTTTTTTTATTATTCCAAGACTCAAGATTGTTTTCCTTTCTGGCCATTATTTAGGTAGCCTCCTGCACATGAGAGTAAGTCGGTCTTTACTCTCTCTGCCATTAGCTCCCTGTCAATATACAAATTACTTCAAAATTCTATACATTTTCAAACTAGTCCTGCAGGCTATCTCTTACATATCTAACCTCCCAAATCCCCTTACAGGCCATCCAGATCCTCTGATCAATTACTTCTGGTTGTCCCTAGGGCACAGTGAACTCTTGGGGCAGATTTTAGTTTCTGAAATGCAGACCCTGTCTGTAAAACAACAACCCCAACATCCCACATTAGATCAGCACTAGACTCAAGTCATTCAGGCAAAGCTCAAAACTAGCCTCTTTTATTTTGTTTTCCAAAGTACTTTTGCTACAAATAGCTATTACAAGTGGATTTTAATAGTTTACAGTAGGATACGTTTTAACACTACCAGTAGTCTTTATCTTGATCCTCTTGTCAAGGGTTTTAGGAGTGGGCGTAAAAAATTAATTCATATCAGAATTAACTTCTACAAATCAGAATCGCTTTAGAATATCCAAAAATCTATTTTTAAAAAATCTGTTGCTTTTGTCCTGAGTAACTTTTTAAATATAAAAGCTGCATTATCTTGAACACATTTTAATATGCCTTTTGATATCAAATAATTTTCTTAGCTTTCTTAGTTTCTTAGCGCATAGTAGACTGGAGTAAATCCTAAAACCAGGACCCTTTGTAACAAATAGGGAACGTTTCATCAATCAGGAATTGGTCTGAATGAAGAATCCATATCTAATTAAACTGTGAGGTATTAAAAGGTTCACACCTCTAATATGCATTATCAATATAATTTTCCATGCTTTTTTTCCCCTATTACTTAAGTATTTAAGAACTTTGGTCTGCTCAGATTGTTTTGAATGTGATTTAGAAGTAAATTTGATATGCCAAATTCATATCAGATAGAAATACAAAACCTGTCATGCATTGACAAAAGGAAAGATACAGTCTGGACATGTTCCAGCGAACCCATGAGCCAGGATACACACAATGTCAGATTCGCCTTTGGGAAATTTAGAGCTTACAAGTAACTTTTGTATTTTGGAGAGGCGTACCACAGCACCAAAATAGATTGAGGCAGGCAGGTTACTAAGGTGTTTAAAGCTGTATGTGGGGCTTAACAGGTTTAAGCAGCAGGCCAGTAAGGGCAAATCATGGTCAGTCAATCTCATGAAGAATAGTGTTACGTATTATTTTTCTGTCCGCCAAGTCTGTTAACAGAAATGTTATGACTCAATCATTTAACACTTCTGGTGAGACAACAAATTTATCTAGACATGCAATGACTCATGAACAACCTGTTACTACACCTGCTAAGCAAATCTGTTCATGTTTACAGCTAGCATGTCATACTGGTTATTTATTTCCCTCGAAATCCATTGCACATTCAAGAAGCATTGAAATTCAGTGCAACTGAATACATCACATACAGTTTTATGCTTGAAAGAACAACAAAAGCAGACCCTTTCACTAGATGCTGCTTTGGTTTCATTAAAAGCACTAATTGGAAAGCTGGATGCTGTATTACCCTCGTGTACCTGATATAGCTGTCTGTATAAAGAGCAAGGAAAGCCCAAGGTTGTGTTTTGCATTCTCTCAGACAGACTGACTAGGTGTGGTCTGTCTTCACAACGGCTCCACTGAGGACGACAGATGGCACAGAGGCACCTTATGACACAACAAGAGCTTCCACACACACACACCTTGTTGGCCAATCAGAGGATGGACTTTAAAAATAGACACCAGGACAGGGCTAGCCTCCAGAGAGTTGACTACTCTATTCCTCCGGGCTAGAATCTCCTGAGACATCTACTGCAAGACTCACCATTAATCTAGGCATGTATAAAGGGGTAGATATGGATTAGAGGGTAATAAAGCCTTTCTCTGGTTGCCTGCTCATTAACATGTAATGGTCTTCTCAGTTCATATTTGTGTTGGCCGGGAATCATTTTCTAACAAAGAAGAAGAAAAACATAGATTTGAGAGAAAATTCACCTCCAATTGTTCACTTTAATACTGATGTCGATTTTATTTGTTTGATCTTCAGATCAATACAACCAGTCTAGCTGGATATAAGTAACCAAAATGTAACCTCTTTAAAATGAATTCACCCTGAAATAGATCTGAGGAAGCATACACTACACATTTGGCTGCATTTCATCAGTGTTGTGTTTCAGTGTTCCGCTACAAATCCTGTGAGCTCCACTACTTGGAAAAAAAGTCAGGAGCAAAAAATATTTTGAATTTTGAATTTAGAAATTAAAGTCATCTGAGATAGTCTGTTGTATATATATACATTTTTTTTTTTTTGTGTGTGTAAAGTTTAAGTAATCTTTATTCTAAAGTGGGATGGTGATCATTCCGTTGAGGTTTTCCTATTCTTATTTCTAGATATGTCATCGCACACAAGGTCAAACACTTATTTTCAGGCAAACGAGGGATATCACAGTCATGGAGTGCACTGTAGACGGAGACAAAATGCATTGGGAATATTAAAATAAATGAACATTACACTTCACACTTAAATAAATTGTTTCTCTGAAGGTTCTTTTTTTTTTTTAAAGATTTATTTTTTGGCTTTTTTGTGCCTTTATTGTAGAGATAGGACAGTGGATAGAGCTGGAAATCAGGGAGAGAGAGAGTAGGGAATGACATGCGGGAAAGGAGCCACAGGCCGGACCCGAACCCAGGTCGCCCGCCCTGAGGACCATAGCCTACATACATGGGGCGCGCACACTAACCACTGAGCCTGAGGTCTGAGGATTATGAATCAGTGAGAAATTGTGAAAAAAAATAAAAATTGACCTTGACATGATGAAGTACTGCCGTCATTAAGATTCATCTTCAATCATCTATTTAACAATTCTATCAAGTCCTTGCAATCCATTTAAATGGCGCACAGGGTCTCTGTTAGGAAGTTGCACAGGCAAACTCTATACTGTAAGAGATTCTGTAAAAACGTATATAATGTCACTGCATCTTTGAAACAGAGTCAAAGTAGATTTAGTACTTTTTTTTATGCTTAATACGTTGATGTTACCATGCAGGTCTGAGTCAACAAACACAGACAAACAGAATATCAAAGGTTAACCAGAAAAGAACTTTGGGTAAGAAATCTCCTCTGGTCTATCAAACAAGATCTCTTTGAGAGAGTATTAATCTACTAACCACAGTTGGCTCAGCCCACATTATGAAAGCATTGTGGTGAGACATGTCACCCTGTAAGTGAGTAAATATCTAGGCCCTATGGCAATACAGCAGCTCCTACATGGAGGCCAACAATATGTCTCATGTTGCAGAAGAATTTCAACACAATATTCCTTCAAGCTGATTTTCTAATTAAGTTCTATGAGAAATTAAGTTTGAAAGAATGTTGCCTTTTATTCACAAGACATCACGACATGATGATTTGGACTTACTGCAATCCAACTAAATTAATAATGCTCTTTTTGTACAGCCATTATGTGATGGTAGATCAGCTATGTTGATTGAGAGGCCTTTAGCCTCCTTCAGGAAGACAAATCAATAAAAAACCTACATTTCCTCTGTTTGTCATTATTAATGAGGCACTGTCTCAGAGAATACCTGTAGGCATTAGTCTTGATAGATAACATGCAGTTCATCTAATGTAGCCAGTGACAGTAGTTTCATACAGCAAAAGTTTGCTGCTACAAATTTGAAAGAAACAACACAAAGAAATTCCATACAAACATTTTAAACCTTGTTCATAATGCCCAGCCTTTGCTTCTACCCAATGTGGCAGTATAGGATGGAAAGCCAGGGCTGGCCAAGGAAAGACACACACAAGACTCAGCCCCCATGATATCAATATACCTGAAACCGATTTTCCAATATGGTGCAGGTTGACCGGCAAATGACACACATGTGTGCTGCAACAGTGGATGTCTTGCAGCCTTAATGTTTTGGAAAGGTGGCTTATCCACTGAACAAGGAGCGTCATGACCCTGTTCAGTCAAACTGTGTTTTAACAGTGTGTTTCTGTATCCACTCAAGCAGAGAAAGACACCATGTGCTGTCATAAGGCCAGAAACAGCCCTAGCCCCTCTCCCTACTAATGGTGGTTGGTTCACAAGTCACTACTATGCCATTGAGAATACAGTGGATGATAAGTGTGTGCCAACAGCAGAGAGGCCGCACAGACACTTATTATATTTTAGATGGAATGCATTTTATTTCTCGTTATGTTCCACGAGTACAACATGCAAGTGTTGCTTTACAAAATGTGTTTTGTTTGTCAGAAAACCTCCCTACACATATTTTAAAGCAGTGATCTTAAAGGAAATTTGGTGTGAAAAAAACAGAAGAGTTCAGATGATGATATAATACGACGAGCTTACGGTTTAGAGCATTTGAACCAGAACCATAAACATGACTATGCTCCACCTGCATGAAGTACCGGTAAATGCTTCATAATAGCATAAGTTCTTGTTGGTAGTTCTCACATTCTATGGCTAAACTTTAAATATCGAAAGGGCTCATGGAACCATGCCCCTTCGTTGGCCTTTGACTGGTCATGTCTGACAATTTCATATGCTTCAGAGGGCCTGTCATCTGCCTTTGCACACTATGGCATCAATGGAAAAGATGCACAATGGGGTTCATGACACATCCGGCTTCTTCTGGCAGAAAGAGCAAGACAGCTTTCAGGCAGTGGAAGTAAATGAGTCATACTGAGACAAGATCCTTCAGGGAGGAGCGTGAGAGACATGGTAAGAAAGACTAAGATGGACAAGATGCCAAACATACAGCATACACAAAAAAGTTAGAATCAAAAGTTTTAGATATTTAAATATCATCAGTCTGCTGCTTCTAAAAAGGAAAAGGTTGATTAGGCAACTCACCAAGCTTAAAATAAAACTATTACGTAGACATACTGTGTATCGTGAATAAATCAGGTTTAATTGTAACATTATTTGTATAGAGCTAAGAATTGGCTTTTCCATGAGAATGGGATTTGTCAAATTGTTTTTTTACATTTGTTACCATCTCTACTTTTTTTGTTACAGCTTTACCACTTTTAGACTATTTGAATCTTGCACAGGTGCAGAATATTAAGCTATTCTGTAAATAATAGTTATTGTAATTACTTAACTCGTTGTAGCCACATAATTCAATTATTTTGGTGACAGCATCTCTTGTTTGGTGCTAAATTGAAATAGGAAACATAATAAAATGTTATTTTGTGACTTTCTCTTTTTAGTGCAGCCACCACACAAATACTTGATCATTTATGAGAGTCATCTGTTCAGTCTGCCAAACAAGCTGCAAAGAGTGTCGCACATATGGAATTGGCTTAAGAAAAATGACAATCTGTGTACAGGTGTCCTAAATTTGGAAACCCCATTTTTCTATGCATTGAAGTTCTTCTTCATTTAAATGTTGGCCCCTGTAGAACTGCAGGCATACAGGTGAATTGGTGTGCTTCATCTGAGTTCATCCTTCACTGTGAATGCACCCCAAGCAATCAGTTTGAGCAGTATTGAGGCTCAAAGACCTCCCAAGCTTTCCACCTGCAATCAGGTGAACTGTGTTTGTTAGAATGACCAAACCAAGCTGAAGATACAACTGCTAGCCTGTAAACAAAGCTGAGGAACTAACAGTTAACATAATTTAGTTTCGTAAAGACTAAATTATATCATGTTTTATCTCAAATACTTTGCCTTGATATTTTGTTCATTAGTGTCATACATTGTCAAGATGACAAGTCAACCCTTGTCAGAGATTCAATGCCAGCACTCATTGTGCCTGACTTCATGCCAAGATTTCAAACTGTTCTCGAGGTTAAAAGAAAATGAATGACTGTAATGAATGAAACCCCCCACCCTCCAGAAAACATGTATAAAACAGGAATCACATGGTATATTCTGCTAGAATAGCAAATGCTCATGGCCCATCAATTCCATTATGGACAATAACATGCATCCCTTACACAATCTCCACAATCTCGTGTGTGAACAAAAGAGTGTTTTTAGTGGGAGGCTACGGCAGCTAAGCTGCAAAAAGGACAGATTAAAAAATACTTTTTTACCTACTGCAATTGCACTTTATAACAACTCCCCTTTAAGTAAGGACAGAAGACATTTAAACTTTTAAACTTTAGCCTGAGTTGCATATATCATATATCAAACTGCATTGTGGGCTCATGTTTTTTTGTATGGGTGGGATATGTATGTATATATGTGTTGTGTTGTGTGTTTGTATGTATGCTGGCTGCTGGAACACCTAAATTTCCCTGCTGGGATGAATAAAGTATATCTTACCTTATCTTTATCTTAATAATTTGCCCCAGGGTTTGCCAACTGTTTAACACAGTGGTGACGTTAAGGTTCAACTTTAGGCTGCAGTTTATTCCTAACATGTTGGAATATGGTTGTTAAAGGGACTCAATATTGTGAAACACACAATAGTTAGACTCATGACAAAAATAAGGACACAGGGCTGTAACTTTCAGAAACATTTTGTTTCAAGTGTGCAAAATACAGGGACAGGAGGCCAAATACTTGACAGAGTAAAGCTGTTTTAAGCGCACCACATGGGACTGTCTGAATCCATCCCATTCTCACCTACTGATAATCTCATAAGAAAGTTAGTTAAGGATTGGTTAGAGTGTGCATGAGGAGGGGGAGGACTTTTGTAGATCATTAACTCTATTCAGACTGCTGTTTCAAGCCGCGATATTCAAGTCACTGTTGCGTTTCGTCTTCACTATGAATGTCACCTTCGGAGGTTACAGGGGCAAGACGTTATTGGCGAGACTGGATCAGGGGAGCCAGCGGGAGGGAACAGCGCTGTGTGTGTACATGGTTGAGTGTGTGTGTATGTATGAGGAGCTGCAGCTTTTTTCCTACACATCTTGCTTCCACAACACCTTAACGCAAAGTGAAAGGACATCAATATTACAAATGTAAAAAAATGTTACGATGGAGGAGTTTTGTTAGGGCACTGTTGCAGAATCCCACAGTGAAAAGGGCTTTTGTTTGTTACATGGCCATGTCTGGTGTATAACCCAACAGAGCGACACTCCATTTGAGCAGGCTAGTCTGACATTTACAGAGAAAACCTTTAACATTACCAACTTAGTTAATTGGATGACAGTAGTTTAAGTTGATACTTGAGTGTCTTTAACTACAGACTGTACATTTTGAATACAAATTTTAGAAAAAAAAACTTAAAAAGGAAAAGTTTGACCTCCAAATAAAATGACACAGGGTGAACCTGTCCAGGGTGCTATTAACAAACAAAAGTATGTGCAAAAAAGGCTTCAGCACTTCAGAACAAATCTCATTTACAGACAGCACTCTACCACTGAGGAGTTAACTGTAGTACTCCAGTGACCTCTGACTCAGAGATTGACTCTAATCCCCTCCAATCTGCCAGCTACACCTCCTGTCCAGTGGGTGTGTCAATTTGGATTCTGCTAAATGCTCTGTTAAACGCTCCATGAGATTGCCTGTTAATGTTAGCAATCCAGTGGCCTCATTGAAAACACCTTCAAATTATCTTTTATTGCCTCTCAAAATTGCTTTTACACTCAGGCTTCAGTGGTTAAATCGGATTGGCTGGGGTGTTTGAAATGGGATGGGGTCTGTGGTAGAAATAGTGTGAATCTTTCGGTGTGATCCGCCCTCTCTCTGTTGGAGAAAAAAGGTTCTTGTGACTCCATGTGTATTAAGGGAAATGCATTCCAGCTTGGAGTAACATATGTCTCAGTTAAAGGAAAGAGGCTGTCAAAATTGGGAAAAGGACATGCAAAAAGTACTAATGTCCCAATGCCATCTGTTAGAAGGCCATTAACAATAGCAATATTCGTCCACATGCTGCAGAGGCAACTGTTGGTAAGAGACGGTGTAATGACCGAACCATATCATACATTATTCATTGGGATCAATCACCGCAGGCCTGCATGTGCTATCCACACAAAAAGGTCAAAGTGGATGTCAAGGTCTCAGATTGCACTGCGTCTAAATTATCACACTGGTAAAATTCAGATCAAATTTGAATCAAAAATGTCCTAGGAAACCCCTGAACAGCTCAATCTTGTCTATTCATTAGAGCAGTGGAATAGTAAGCTGCAAAAGTCTAACTCTTTTTTTCCCTCTGTTTGTCCTTCAACTTTCTCAAAAACTGTTGATCCAATTGGAGTCACACTTGGCATATGTAATACTCAGAACCCAAGTGAGTTTAAAACTGGATTTTGTGCAATCTGGGCCAGTGGTTGCCCTATACTAAAGAACGTTGAGTTGTAGCCTGTAACTTTGGAGCCAATAGTATTTCATTCTTACCAGAGTACGTTGGACAGATCTACCCACAGAAATGTCAAGATACCTTTTTACTGAAGAACCCTTGTTGTACAATGTCAAGTATGGAGTTGATCGGATCAGCATTATGAAAATGTGCTGCAAGTACTGGCCCACGTTTCAAACTACCGAAAACATCAAACAGACATGCCCCCCACAACCATTTATCTGCCAGCACCAAATGGTCATGCTCTATACAAGCACTGCACTAGTTAAGTTTTCCCTCTATGACTAGCAATTAAAGCAATAATGATCAATAACAGTATCGAATGAGCATTTATTCATGATCTATCCACATACAGTCTAGAGCTACAGACTTTTGAAATAAAACAAGAGCTTCCTTTGGTTGCTATGCAGGCTTGCTTTCTTTGAGAAGGACAGAATTTTAGATTACTCTGCATGAGTGAGGATGGAATGAGGTTAATTTCCATCTTCAGTGACATCAATTTCATTTTTTCTTTATTACTAGTCCTCTAAAAATCCCTACATGCTCCCATAAAACACATTCAACTTTGGAATAATGTGACATTTTACAGAACATTGTAGCTTTAGGCTCATACATTTATAAAAGGTAATTATTTTATATCATCCTTGCCTATGAGTAGGCAAATTTTGTATGACTAAAGAGCCTTTGAGTAGTGCGTTAGACGTTGCCTAAGTGAAATGTGCAAGATTACATATAAAATACAGTATTTGTTCTTCTATTCAATGTTGTGCATTACATTAAAAAAAGTTCTGGGGTAAAATGTTAAAAAGGTTAAAATATACTTGAGTGACTGTAATCATACTTCTTCTGCCAAACTATAGCTTATCTATGGGAATCACTCACATCATTTTAAAGTGAATCCTGCCTGCTGAATGGATCAGAACAGCTAAAGCTGCTTCAGCTCCTCTGGAGATAGCACCTTCTTAGTGTGATCTAATTAGAGATTAAAAATAACCGCTTTTTTCCTGAATGAGTGCCACTCCACTTCTGCAGTTATTGAATTTTTTTTTACAGGATACTATTAATTCATGTCATGACTTTGTGTGAGAAGTAGGTATCTCAAAGTTTTCTTGTAATGACTAAGCCTGTGAGAGGAGTATAATGTTGAAAATGGTGACACATTATGGTGAGGGAATAAAAAGAAAGCCTTGGGCAAAGCAATACAAATTTTCCTTGGTCTGTGCATGGTAATGCATCATATAGTGTTTCAATAATGAATGCACCATGCATGCATGAGGAGATAGGCGCACACTGCCTCCCTTTACACTAAAGGAAGATGAGAGCTAAATCCTAGCCAACAGCATATTGCTTTATTATGATCAGATGAGGCATGGACTCATTTTTAATTCAGACAAATTGTAACTTAGCTTTTAGGAGTTTGACTTCAGAAGACTCATCTCTATCTGAATTGGTACACAGTTCCTTCCAGCACTGGTAGTGTAATGCTGATTAAGCTTATTTCCTCTTGTAGGCGCCACTAGGCCACAAATAAGGCTGTGATGACAGAGTTTGGGTCCCCTTTTTGCTTGCTTCTCTCAGTCCCTAATAAGACTTTGAAGGGCAGAAAGGGAGCCTGCAGGTGCTCCCAGTTCATAAAAGATCCAAGAGAAATGGGAAATCAGTCTTTATTTGGAAGTGAAAAGGCATTTGGAGAAACATTTTGCAATGTGCACCAAGCAGTTATAGCCACCGGTGTGATGGTGATATGAGGTTTTCATCATCCAATGGTAGAACTGAGTCTACCAGTAGAGATTTGGTAGTACCTTTTCACTGCTAGAGTTATAAAGGGCAGGTTATGGTAAATCAAGTGTGTCTTGCATGACTTTGTCAAGCCTGGTAGCCCCAAGGACTACCTACCCCATGGCCTGAGATTCAAGTGATCTTATATAAATTCATTTTTAACATATTTTGTTTAATTACAGTTACAGTTGAAAAAATGTAGAAACAATGATAAGAGGAGAAGAACAATCAGAAACATATGTTCATGAATGCATGAAAGAAAAGTAGCAGGTCTGAGACCAGTGTTCTTTACCCTCATTTGCTCTAGATCTTGTGATTCTCAAAGAAGCTAACAATCTGGCTAACAGTTGCCTTTCATTGTATCATGATGTGGACAGGTATGGAAACGGAGTGTCAAGTTGAAATGATAGAGCCCAAGGAGACTTGCTACCTGCAACCCTTAAAATATGTAATACAGGCGAAGGGGAGGAGCTAAGTGTGCTTGACACTTCTAAGGGGTAGGTATGAATGCCTGTTTATTGCCCCTATCAGAAAAACAAAGGCCCGCATGCAGTCACATGACAAATACGTCTAAGTGGAGATCAAGGCAAACGCACATAGCTGTATTCACACCCCAATCCAGGTGGCTGTAGTTTTCTCGTTGACTGTTTGCTAACCGCTATTAAACAGCAAATGAAGGAGTCGACTGAACTAAATACACACAAGTGTACAGCTACACTGTTCTTCTTGTGGGGACAGTTTGGGTTCGGAGTGCGGTCGAACACGTTGAACATCAAATGAATATAAGACGACATCACCTAGAGGGGCTGATCACCAGAGCTATGCTAAAGGGACAGGTGTCCAACAGGCTATCCCCGCTGTTTTTAACAAGCCTCTGGGTTGGAAGGCAAAGAGTGTCAAAGACTATTCGAATTTATGCACAAGAAGACCACCCAGATCTCAAGTCTATTAAAAGTTTTTAATCCTTGTGTCAATGTTCCAGCCTGTGTACACATAAGCCAGTCTGTGGTCCCTTACTGTCATACACGTGGTGATAACAACTAGGTGACTGCACACTTCATAGATACTGTGAATTAATATTGTAATCTTGATTGATCTTGTTTTGCATCTTGTTTTCTGTGTATGGACCACAGGAAGAATAGTTGTTAATGGGGATGGGGATCCAATGTAATTTTAAAAAATGTAAAAAATCACAAAGATGAAACATCGCTCCCAGAGACACACATTTTGTTTTGTCATATACGGTATTATACAAATCCAATCAGGTGTTGTGTAGTCATTGATTTCATCTAAATATTACATTATCGCTATGTTGCTTTTTACTTTGCATAATTCTTTTGTTTTCATCTTTTTTCGTTAAATGTTTAATAAACCCCAGGCTGTACCAACTATCACAGGTAGTTCTTAACAACACTAGTTGGAACAAAATGTAACTTTCATGACTGTCATTACAAAATAAATCAGAGAGCCCTAGAAATATGCATGCAGGACTTTTTGTTGCTTTTTTCCTGTTGAACCAAATTCCTACCGAACCGTGAACCTCTGTGAACCGTTACACCCGTATTGGCTATAGATAAAAAGAACTGGCAGCCAATAGCTTGAGTCACAAGATAATCCGAGGTCAGCTGTGACATGCCGGTGGGTTGCAGCTCTATGGAATCACATTTATGTCAAAAACTAGAGTGAGCAACTCAACATACCCAAGAGCAAATATAATGTTTCACATGTGCAGATATTAACTGCCACACACTTAATAAAACTCGCACGAATTCAACAACCTTGCACATGAATTCATCAACAGACAACAGAGAGCTGAGTGGCAGCTGCGAGGGAGAAATACAACACAGGTGAGGGCAAAGAATTTCACTGTCTGCTATGCAAGCGTGGGACTGCAGCTGCTCTCTCTCTTCCCTAGAGGTGAGGCTCTGCTCGCTCGAGGTGAAGTTGTGCTCGCACGGAGCAAAAAGTTTAGACATTTGGATGCGGGGACCAAGGCTAGCTCTGTCCCTCTTATGATTAGTCACTGTCAACACCATCACGCCCACATAACCTTTCTTTACGATAAAATATGTTCCATAATAATCTTCTAATGTTCCCTTTTAATTGTTTATTTGGCATCTTAATAGAGGAAATGATATGTAAAAATAATAGGAATTAAAAACATTTTAAAATCATAATTTACCAAAATAGTTTGCAATTAATTGTATTTCGACCGACCTATCAATTTATCAACTATTTTCTGTTTATGTAGTTTCATGTGCGTGCCCCTATTTTCACTGCACCTGCCCCTCTAAAGGTCTCTGCATGGGCCTAATGTAACATTTAAATTACAGAAACCTTTAAGCTTTCTCTACAAAAGACTTTTGTTCAACTACTACTAATACTTGGGGTTTATAGTTAATTTGTTGTCTCATTGCAGGTGTTTTTTTGTAGAGAATAAACATATATGACATAAATATAACATATTTGGGTCAGGGTCGGGCATTCCTACACACACATTAATGATCATGGAAAATGAGAAACAGAAACAGTCAGGTGGAGTCAGGTGGATATTACTGAAAGCAGGACATGGTACCATGAGGTGCCAAATATTGTAGTCCAAATCAAACTTAGCTCTTTACAAAGTAATTATTCTAAGACCTCAACTTCTTGACACTGCACAAAACGTTAGACTGCAACAGCCTGTCATCGGTTTCTCTTGTTTGACAGAGCTAAAGTTTCAAAGTTGAGAGAGCCCATTTAGCTCTCTAAAGGTTTGACAATCTAGGGTTACACGTCCACAGGGATCCAATGCTCACAGTGCTGACCTCTTTTTTCTTTAATTTGATGAATGACAAGGACAAACTATCTTCATTTCCTGATAGCTCGAAGACCTAAACTTGTACTGTGGTATAAGCAAGTATAGGACTGCAAACAGTTGTAACAAGATACACCACAGAGTCATCTCCCAAGCCTCTTTTTAAGTGCTTCTGAGTTGAACCTGTTTGGTACTCTTAAATTAAGCCTGATTAATATTAATCCTACAAAAACCCCTCATAAAAAAAAAGCTTCCTCACAGGAAAGGCATAATGAGGCTACCACAACAGATGATGATCTCTGCAAAAAACAGCTAATAAACCCACAGCCTGCGCCTATTCTGTGAAAAACCCTCAGGAGAGGATGTTTATGTTCCTCCCACAGTACTTCACGGGGTCACGTGCACGTGTAATGTCATCTTTTAACCGTCCTAAGGCAATGCATCTCCTCTCAAGTCTCTCAGACCTGGATCTGTCTGATCCACTCCCCATCACTAAGGAGCCAAGCAGTCCTAGCTACAACAAAACCATCCTCTCTCTTGCTTCTCTGTCCGAATACTGCAAGAAAACACTGGCGTCAGTGAGATAAAAAAAAATATATATAGATGTGCAAGAGCTATTGGAGCTTGAAAACTACAGTCTGATCTCGTGGGTTTTTCTCTGACTGTTTCACGGTTAAGATAAAATATGAATTTGTTGAATCTACTAGAAACAATACCTAAAGCATTCATGGCTGACAGTTGTTTCCCATAAACTGTGTCCAAATCCAGTAGTTTTCTTTTCCCATCGTCAGTTCCATTCTGAAACACATTCTGGTTCAATAAACAGCCCTTAAAGCTTAGCAGCAGCCTGTCAGCACATACTCTCTTCTTGGCAGCTTCAGTTATTTGATAAGACAAAACAAAAATCACAGAAAGACAAAGAAAAAAATGCACTAGGCCTAGCCTTGTACCTGCTTTGGCAGGATTTTCCCTAATGGACCTTTCCCCAAACGTGCGTGTGTCTGTCTCCTTTTAATACGATTTCACAGAGTGCTGCTCGACGCTCACAGTCAAGTTTGCACAAATCCACTTGACAGTATCATCACGGTTGCTGCTTTGGTTTATAATAGATTACTCCTGATTCCCACATCAACACTCAGACTTTCTATTCAATATTTTGAATTGTTGGTCTAATACAGAGCACAAAGTGCAGCCTGTTAACATGCCAAGCCATTCTGATTTGTAGTGCTGAAAGGATAAAGTGACAAACACAAAGTAGTTGTCTGACTTGTAAATAGGGAGAAAAAGTCAAGTATTTGTTTGATTAAACGCCAATCTTGAATTTGTAGAAGTAACCATTTGAGGAAAGTAATTTGCAGAAAGAGAAAATAATTTATAGTCATGTAAAGACTTATTTAAACCAGATACTTAAAAAAGGGAGTTCAACAATCCTTGAAAATAATATTAGCAGCAGCCCTAATAATTTTCTAATTTTCATTGAGGCTTATCTAAATTGGGCATTTTTGAATTGAGACAGTACTGGTCTTATTAGACTCAGGACAAACGGTAAAGGTCTCAGCACTTATTCAAGCTTTTGAATAATGTAAACCGATTGGCTGTTGCTGCACCTTACATACTAGATGTGCACACTATTTCCATCTCTGTTCAGAAATTATAGCTATCTTAAATCCTACTTGCAGTCATGGTTTTGGCATCCTCATGAGGCATACTGAGATTTAAAGAATCTCTCTGGTTGCCCTGCGGTCAACCACGCTTCCATCTTGCTCTGTAAGTGGAGCAGCATTAAGCTACGTCATCATGGCCACATGACCTGACTGATGATGTAACACACACTAAGTGAAACAATCTTACTGTAAACAAGAGAGCCATGCTTTGCTGTTTAAGAGAGCCAAAGGGTGAGATGACATTTATCATAAAGGCTGAGGACATTGGAATTTATCCCTCACCTTTCACAGGTTTACTTCATATGTTTTACTTTGATTTCAGGAGGTTACATTTTCTTTTTGTCAGAGGCAGTTTGGAAATTCTCTCAAATTCAAGTTATCAGTTTTAAGGAGTATCAATTAATAATTATGTCAAGGGGCTCAACAGCATGCAGCCATCAGAGAGGAGAGAGATAGTTAATCCCTCCTAATCTCAGTTCAATTATACACCATAGAATCATCTATTAAAAGACTTCGTTCATTTTCATTTATCTAAACAGAAATTTTAAAAAATAATCTATTATGGACATCTGTGCAGAATATTACTACCACTACACATTTAGATTAAGTAAAGGAAAACAGGACAAGTATTTATGGTTCAGTGAGGGGGGAAATAAATTATGAGAAAAAGAATGATCCGTTTATGAAAGGTAGACTGCTTTATATAACAACAAAATGGGGATGATGTGCTGTGGACTCAACAACACAGGAATTATGCAGTCTTATCTCTGTTATATCCATGTTTATGATGTATAATGGTTAACTCTATTTGTTCCAGTGTCTATTATAACTGATATGACTGTCTGCATGTCATCATTATTTTCATGTCACTTAAGCTGCAAGTACCTCCTTAAACACTATATTGGTTTTTAGGTCTATGGAATGATGGGCAAAATGTCAATCAATGTTTTCTAAAGCCCAAGTTGACATTTGTCCATTATGGACAAGTACATTTTCCAACTACAAATGTACCACTGATTATATACTCAATCATAATTCTCGATAAAAAAAAGATAGCGAATAAAATGTTTGCATGTTTTTGGTTACACAAAATTGAATATTGGTCATTTAAAGTCACATGCTTCAACTTTCTTGTCACAATATCTGCCCAAAAGTTTCCTCTACTTAAGAGTGTTAACACATGTTCTCTCTGCAGTTGTTCTGAAAGAAAGATGACAAACTTTAACTTACACAGATAGTCCCTCTCAAACACAATGGGGATTCACAGAGGCCATAGTGATTCAAAAGTTCTCAATGAATTTTAAATCTCCAAGAAACAAGAAACAATTCTGAGCTCTATAAATAGTAGTTTGGTTGAGTGCAGATCATGGGACATTAGTACAAAATAACGAGTGCATTTCAAATGCATCAATTCAATAGGCCTATAACAAATTACAGCAGAAGAATAGACTGAATCAAATCATAAGGGTCTTGCAAATTGACATTTCTACATAAAATGTTCTATTAAACCCAAAAGAAACTGCATTATCATTACAATGCAGTGAGGGCTCCACTCCTTCTCCTGCCTGAGAAACACCCCTGCACAAATTGGATTGTACATAAAGGATTAAAAGGCTATCCCACGAAAAAGCCAGAGCCATAACTGAGAGGACTACTCCAAGCATGAGCACATGTCAAATGACTGAATTCACCAATTTTTTTTTTTTTAAAGGGCGCGCAATGGCTATCAAAAATGTAATTTGACACACCTCCCCCACATTTGGACTTACATAAGGACACATTTTTTTTTTTTTACCAACTTAGAGGATCTCGTTACAAAGCCTTTATCGTGGTATCAGATTACGTAACAGATGATTCAGAGTAGAAGTTGTGCTTGCTGTGTATCAGTGTGCCAGACACACACAATAAACCAACACAGTCCGGGGGAAAAAAGCCCAGCGTATATTCTTATGCAAGAAAGCATCAATAGTCAAAGGCTCCTCTTTAATACACATGAATAATAATGCACATGAAGTCATTAAAAAAGGTTAAACTTCAAAATACCACGTGTTTTATTTTTTTTGTGCACAATGTACCTTTAACAGGGAGACCGTGACTAAACCCCAGGAGGCTGTGTGTGTATGTGTGTGTAAGTGTGTGTATGTGTGTGTAGGGAGCACAGAATCACTCCCCCGTCAACAACAACACACGTCCCAGCCAAGATGAGACCAAATACACGACTGCAACAGGACAAAAATATAAATCCCCTTTCCACAAATTCCATACGAAACGACCTCATTAACACCCAATTTAAAAATACCTTGTCCTTACTGAGCAGCATCATGTTTTATTTAATGTACTATAACACCAAGTCAGCGCACAGTCTGGTCACGCAGGGAGCATCGTTATGTGGTGCACTGGATGCTTGAGTGTACGGAGAAAATGGTACCCTGACACATTAGCAGCAAGCTGTCTTTACTTTAAACACACACGTCCCCCTCGCTCGTCGGCTGTAAGCTAATTAGCAGCAGTCGCAGTACCGTTACCGTTGCACCTGCTACACGGAGCGCGTACGGGCGGAGGGAGGGGGACGACCAGGGAGGAGAGGGGATGCCTGACCACTAATAAAGGGCAGGGAAATTCAATTAAGGGGGGGAAAAAATGTACAAATATCAACATTTGTGGTTAAAAGAAGCGAATGAGAGTTGAATTATTAACATTCTTACCTGTACAGCCCACGAGAAGTAAGGCTAGAAAAATATCCCTTGACTGGACCATCGCAACTCCCGAGTAAACGATAAACGGCGAAGCTAGCGTCTATTCTCCGCTCGGTCCCTGCGGTGCTGCCCTCGGGTTTCCTGCCTGTTTTCTCTTAGTAACTGTTCATCCTAATCTACGTAGAAATCTGAGCTGGTCGGTGATAACTGTCAGCAGGAACAGCAGCAGCAGCAACGTCGCTGATGACAGGCAGCGGCCAGAGATTAGCAGAGACGATGAGCGCCAGTGCTCTGTTCAAAGTCTGACTGACAAGCAGAGCCTTCTCACACACGTGGATTAATCCGCACAGGCGAAATAGTGCGCGGATCTCAAAAGGAAAACAGTGTCATTGGGAAATCCCCACCATAATTCTGATGATGCAGACAACTAATTGATAGTTCGTTTAATGTTTGATATTATACTATATTTTTTAAAGCACTCAAAATGAAATTTGCCATATAGCTCAAGAAAGATAGTTTATTTGTGTCACAAATATTTAGCCATTTAAAACGGTTCATGGTGTCAACACCTCATGAGGATAATCCTGAAGAGTTTAAACAATTAATTTCTTTCCACAAGGTAATAAGAGGGTCATTTTAAAATTGAAAACGAGTCACACTTTAAGAGTTTAAACTAATGTGTTTAATAATTGATTTAGATTTCCTAAAGCTTCAATTAAAAACTAATTGCTGGTAGAGTTCAATCAGTATTTAACAATACGTAACAACCAGTCAATTAATCAATATTTCAAGTGACATTCATGTAATTGGCAAGGATTCTCATAATTGATATATCAGTCATTTTTGAAATCCTTCATGTCAAGCTGTCTCCAGGCGCAGATTGTGATTTGTGAGCATTTGCTTTTCCTGCCTTAAATGATGATGGAAATAAAATGTTTTTCTTCTTTCATTTGTTGCTTGGACAAAGACGCAATTTTAAATCATCTTATGGGTATATTGTTTAAACCTTCACTGTTTTTTTATTGACCAAGTGACTTACTGTCTGAGGAAATTATCTGCAGATTTATTGGTGTTTAAAATTGATAGAATTGGTAGTTGCCAGTTTGTGAAAAGATACATTTAAAAGTAACTCTAGAAATAAACCTTTTAGAAAGGAACTGTAGCAAGACATGAACCCAATATATCGATGAAAAACTGGTGAAGCATCTTATAAGATTCTATTTCACAGATGAAAAACATTTAAAACTAAAAAAAATTAGTCAGAAACAAAAAAAAATATTTTACAGTCCTGCAAGACAAAAAATTTACCTCTTATAGTTTATAATAAATCATTTAAAGGGGGACACATTTTTGTTGTTAGAAATAAAACTCTGAGGGAGATCTCGATTTTAAAAGTCATAGAATAGATCATACAATGTAGCCAATAATAAAAATTAAAGAGTAGCTAGTCAACACAATCTGTCCTTTTTCAGATTTATTCACATCAGTCATGTTTCTAAAAAAAATTGACCTTCAAACACGAATGACCCAAGGCAGTTTTAATGACAATCCTACATTTCTTAACAATAAACCCACATATTTGTTGTAATTAAATGATTTGTTTATTTTCCCCCACAACCAGACACATCTACAATTCCTTCATAGATGAATGATTACAACCCCCTGAGATAATTAAATGTAACCCCTGTGACCTCAAAGGCAGCTATGGCAATGAGCACAAATGCTATTAGCTGTAAAAAAAATAATAATAATCATTTTCCAATCATGAACTGTAAAGGGCACCATCAGAACAAAGTTTCAAGTATTTTCTCATCGGCCTAACATTCTCTACAGCTTTTCAGGTTACATGTATCGTGTTCTGCACTAAGAACGCTTCGCTTTTATCAAAATACTGCCGAAGAGTGGAACAAAATTGTAGACACAGAATGTAAAACCACAGTTTCTGCCTCCTCATATTTTTGTAAAAGCAATGCTATGAGTCAAGCACTACCTCTGACCCCCCTAACCCCCCCGGATGACCAAAGAGAGCCTTATGCAACACTCTTTTATTTATGGCTGTAAAGTGAATGGTACCTGAGAGAACAACAGACGTAACGGAAGAGAGGCTTGTTTGCTTGCACAGCAGGGAGGAAGTGTAGCGTTTGGCACCCTCAGAGAGCCTTTCTGCCTTTGATTTGCACCGTTGGCCAGAGGAGAGATGAAATCTGCCAAAAATGTAATAAAGCCAAATCAATCTGTGGGCTGGATGAGAATATAAATTGTGGTTAAATCTTGCACTTTTACTGCAACCTTCTACAGTAATTCCCTCCAAACATACCTCCGCTGGGAGTGTGGCCCCAAAAATGTCCCCGGACTCTTCCTTCCACCAGTCCTTTTTTTTAACCCCTTGTCTACCTAAAAAAAACTAGCCAGTGGAGAGAGGGGGTGCGTAAAAGGTTAGCTCGGTGGGATTAGGCCACGGTGGAGGGGACACAGTGGCCTAAACCCACGTATCTTGCCTCAGCATCACAGAGAGGAATAGTATGACTCATCTGATGACTCATGCATAAATGCCCTCTGAAATACTGTGCTGTTTTATTCAGTGTGCACTCAGGTTGAAAAGCTGATGTTGCTTCTTTTAAAAAAAAAAAAAATGTTTTGGTTTTCCTTTTAGTATATTTGCTGTTCACTAACATTTTTAATTCACATGAAATTTTCAAGGGGTTGCTTTTAGAGGAAGAAGATGAGGATATATGAAAAATCAAATGGAATTATTTAAGGTTATTAAATCTTACAAGTCCCAATAGCCAAATTCCTCTGCGTTAATGAATAAAAGCTTAACTGGTAACATCATTTTCAATATCTCATGAAGAAGACTTAGCAAAACATATCATTTAAGTAATCTGTCCAACAATTTCACAAAACTGTGTGCAGCACCATCTAAAAAAACAAAACTACTACCAATAACAGTATTCTTAAAGTTATGCTACTACTAATTAAGTAGGCTATTTATTTAGTTGTTTTTTTTCTTTACTCAATATACCTATCATTTGAATGGAGGCATTTTATCGTGTAAAATGCTGCCACCCCTCCTTATCAACATGATTTTGAAAGACATGTATTTAAAAAAAAGTGTGTAAAATGTTTGTGAAAAAAATCTCTCCTTCAGTGGCTGTATAGTGGGTCAATTACAAGCAATTACTAAAATACACCTGAAATGATTGTCCTGATGCGAAACAATAAAAAATGTTAAAATAAGAATGTGTGGGAATCTTTGATCCAGTAGATGTCACCCTTGAGCACCAGCATGAAACCAAAACAAACTGCTGTTTGACGACACTTCCCACATACTAATGCCTCCACTTTCCTCCATCAACACACCTACTAACACCCTTCACTCATGTTTTCCCATTACGGAGTTAGCGGCGAGTTAAGGGCAAGTGGCGTACAAAATTGTCCTTGGCTTGTCCTTTAGTTAGCTCGTAGCTTTGCATGTAAATTTGTATAAAATTACTGCGATCTACTGTAAAAAAAAAAAAAAATCAAATAAGCATTTAAATAAGCAGTGAGAGTTATTCTTCTTTTCTCTAGTCCATGACTAAAATAGCTTTTATACGCAAGGGGAGGAGACAGTAATGTAAACCTGATTTAAACACAGCTTTGACAACAATACAGGCGTTGGGACTCAAGCTTCTCACTCATTGTAGACAGGCATGACTCAAAGAGACATTCACATAGGATATACATGATTTCTGTTATATTTACAGTATGTGTAAAATTCACACATTCTTACTTTAAGAAAAAAATCAAATGCAGGTTTTATTTGACAGGTGCAGTTTCAATACTCAGTACTGGATTATTTCAGTCAGTGCTTTAAAGGCTTTAACTACTAATTTACAATCAGTCTTCTTTGTATTACTCTCCACTTTTGTGTAGGAGTAGCTTGGAATGCTGCATCACCACCAGTCATCTCTATAAATCATTTTGCTACAAAAAAAAAAAGACTTATATGAGCCATTACCTCCATTTGCTGTCCATTGGTGTTGAAGTAAAGATACAACACTCTTTGATCCACTTAAGACTCCCACAATCCCTTTGAAAACTTGGCCAACCTCTCCTTGGCTTTATGTCTCACGTTCAATCACATACAGTAGTGGTGTTATTGGTAGCAGACTGCAAATGCTGGTAAACATAATCCTTCTTTCATTTCATTTTCCCTTTAGTTTGGTGCAGAGAAGCGCTGGAGTGAGTGTTCAGTCATTTTAAAAAACATGTACAACCCTGTGATACTTCAAACGCTCGTTTCATTACCCAGCAGGCTGCCTGAAGTTATTTTGTGTTTTCTTCTATCTCTCTGTTTCTCTCTGTCTCCCCCTCTTTCTCCTGCCTCCTCTCATCCTCTCACACCCATTACAGCCATGAACACACATGCATATACTCTGTGTTCACACTTAAAATACAAACACACATGCACTACATTTAAATCTAATTTCACTGTGTTAAATAATACATCTTTAATCTATTAATCTATCTGTCTGCAGTATCTATCATTTAATGTGTCTTTGTTGGCTGAACTGTCAGCATATTTCCCAGGGAGGATACATGTGAGCCTCCTCCACTGTAGGTTTTAAAATAGCTCCTCTTCCCTCCTCCACTACTGTAACAGAAGGCCACATACAGTTCTGCTATGAACATTCGTTTCCAGGTCAGGCGGAGGTCAGTTGCACACAGAGGGGAATACATTCTCTTTTTAGTGCATTTGCGTGTCACTAATGAGAAAAAAATAGGGAAGCTACAATGACTGGGGAGCTTTGTGTTTTTAAGAAGACCCTCTTCCTGACTCTTTCAGTATTTATTACGTAATCAATTACCGATTTAATCAGGCGAAGGAAAGGGAAGTCAAACAAAAACCCCTCTGTGGTGTTGGAAATGCAGCATCATGGCTTGGCAAACAAGAGATTTAATAATGGTATCATTGAATGTTTTTCATTTCCATTGGCTTTTTGGCTGCACTGTGTATATTGCTTTAAAAATAAAGAAAGATCTTTTTGGTAATGATCTTCAATTTCATCCATGAACTTGGAAAAATAGCCAGCTGCTCAGTGCCAAAGCTATCGATTCGTCTAATTCAATGTCGGGCAGTCAAGATGAATGACTCTGTGGAGAGCTTGGAGAAGGCTCTAAGCATGGATGTGTCATTCAATTATCACCTTTAGTGCAGGAAGACTAAGCGTCCTCTAATCTCAGGACTAAGGGCTTGGTATCAGTTAGCTAAGAGTGGGAGATGGTGTTGTCAGACAGTGGATTCATTGTCCTGAAAGTCTGTCCTGCAAGGCACACAGGGCTTCTTTGTGGAGTGCAGATATTAATCTGTGGAGGCAGAGATCTGGAGGAGTCTGACTAAGCTCACATACAACCACACACACACACACACATCAGCACACACAGAGAGACACAGACCCAGCCATATGCATATTCATTATGTAACAGCAGAAAGAGAGGATGCAGTGTCCAGTAGCACACAGCTTCCCCGTCATAAAGATTTCATTATTTTCACATGATTTACACAACACATTCAGACTGCTGTAACTCGTCCTCGCCGCTGCAGACGTAAGGTGCCATTGCCAGATGTCATTGTAATGCTCCAACAAACTTTCATCATCAGCAAGTACAAAGAAGGCTTAGTTCCACTGATGGTTCAGTGTGTGACTGCCAGAGGAGTGACAACACATCACCTCGGCTTCATCAGCGAAACCCAGATTGCGGGACAAATATTCCGCGGCCACATTGTGACATAGTGAACCCAGTCACACAAAAGGTTCATTTGAGTTTTAAAACTCAAGCAAATCTCCAAATCAGAGCTGTTCGGACGGTCTAAATGGACACTTTGTTACTTTGATTTTAAAAGTATTCTTCCAGTGGAGACAAACTGCAGAG